>NC_089494.1:17224754-17533433 GCF_036850765.1 Saccopteryx bilineata | reverse complement strand
TCATTTGAGTTCAGGGTTCCCGGTTCAGAATAGTTTGACAATTCCTGGACCTGACCATCTGGGGTTGCTTCCCAGCCCTGAGGCTGTCTTTCCCCCATCCTTGGACCCCTAATATCCCCCTACTTCCCACAACCTGACCTTGACCTGGGCGTCCCTTTTCCGCAGAATGATTCCCTGATGAGGCAGATGCGGGAGCTGGAGGACCGCTTTGCTAGTGAGGCCAGCGGCTACCAGGACAGCATCGCTCGCCTAGAGGAGGAGATCCGTCACCTCAAGGACGAGATGGCCCGCCACCTGCGCGAGTACCAAGACCTGCTCAATGTCAAGATGGCCCTGGACGTGGAGATTGCCACCTACCGGAAGCTGCTGGAGGGCGAGGAGAGCCGGTGAGGGGCGGGGCAGGGCTGGCGGCAGGACGCTGGGGCGTGCTGGGGAGCCCACTCCCGCCCCGGGGCGCTTAGCATCACCTCAACAAGGTCTGGAAACAGTTTTATACAAGAGGCCACCGCTCCACTCGTTGCTGAGAATTAACCAAGGCCACCTGGGTAAAAAGTGGTTTAATTAATAGCTTTTATAGAAAGAGAAATATAACTATTCCCTCATCTACCTTCAAAATTAAGATCCAGCAGTATAAAACCATGTTCAGCAAATGGTAATAAAATATTACTGCCAGTCAAGGGAGAGAGGATAGCAAAATGGGGAATGATGAGGTGGGAAGGGGAGGGGCAGCATGTAGAGGCAGAGGGGGGACAGCCTTGTGCGCAGGCTGAGAGGGGGTGCAGACTGTGCACTGAGGATGCCGTGTGCACACACACTCCTACACGCCTGCTCACAGGAAGGGACACAGAATGACGAGCTCAACATGGAAACTCCCTTCTACACACAGAAAACAGCATACAGTTGGAAGGGGACGCATGGTCACCTACTGGGGGGAAGGAAATGTTCTATATCTTGATTTAGACTGGTAGTTACGTGGATGTAGATACTGATCAAAACCCACTAAATTGCATACTAAAGATCTGTGCATTTCACTAGGTGCAAACTTAACCTTAATTTAAAACAGGTCATTAACTAAAAAAGTGATGCCCGTTGATACTCATAAAAATGACGTCGGAAGTTTTAAAGAGTCAGCAGCTGTGTTTAGATGTAGACTTCCGCATAGATTTCAGATTTTGTAGAGTAGTAACACCTACATATGATGACCTTTTAAGGTAGCTAAATGGCAGCTCCTGGGACTTGGCCTTACAAGGGTGGGCCAGAGGTTCCCAGCCTGGCTGGCGGGTGGGCACACACAGTGGATGTTCCTCAGTTCACATCCTGGTGAACTGGAGATTGTGGGGTTGGGGGTATTAGGGACATGTCAGCTGGTCAGAGATAGAATGGGTGATCTTTCCAGAAGGGGCATTCTTGGGACAGATGCAGTTGGCCTTTGACCCCATTCCTAGAGCAGTATGGCAGTGGGAGTGCTGGGGTCCCTGGGACTGGGACAGCCGAGGACGGTGCTCAGGTCAAGCTGTGATAGGTGGTCACAGAAGAAGGTGGCAGGTCCTCACCCTTTGGGAATTTGATCTCTCCCCTTTCAGGATCAACCTCCCTATCCAGACCTTTTCTTCCCTCAACTTTCGAGGTGAGTATGTGCTGGCAGGTGGAGACTGGGGTGGTGGGTGCAGGAGTCCAGCATGGGCACTGCCCACGGCCGGCTGGGAGGGGAGGATGGTACTGTGGGGACAGGACTGGGGTCTGGGGAAGGGAAAACGGGCTGCTGCCAGGTGGGGAGGGGGAGTTTCGGTTGAGGCATCTTCTGACAAAGAGGTCATTTTATTATCTCATGATATTGCATTGACCATGTCCCCTGCGCCTTCTGGGAGTATTGAGCAGCAGCCAACAGCTTTTGTTTCTGTTTATTGATATACTCAAATACTCAAGGAACCAGGGGTGTCCTTGGGGGCTTGGCAGCAGAAGAATCTAGAACTATACCCCCTGGGGTATAAGGCACCCACCGCCCATTGTCTGTCTAGCAAGTTGGCAAGCACCCCCTGCCCCCCCCCCCGCCCCACTGGGCTGCTGGTTGAACACCTCCAAGTTTGCTGGAGCAGGATGTTGGATGCATGTTCACAACAATGAAGCCAAACCTTGGCAAAGCCAAACAATTAGAAGGAGCTCCTGGGGCATTCTGCCATTCTGCCATTAGTAATATGCAGATCGTATGGCTTCCAACCCTGGAGAACAGAAAAACATTCTATAATGATACATTAGGAAAGGGAGTCGGAGTCCTTGGCAGGCTCGCCTTTCCTCGATCAAACCATTTATATCTTCGATGTTCATTTTCATTGGGAAAAAATACATGCTGGCTCCGTGGAGTTACTACATTCACCATAGGCTGGGTGCTCGCTAAGGGATTCAGGAACCCCAAACTTTAATACCAAGGACCTACGTTTGACCCTTCCTATAAAACTCAGAACCTCTCTTTTTAGTTAGGAGTTTGTATAGACACCAAGTGTGAGCCTTGCATTTAAAACTGCTTCACGTTTTTTGAAATTAATAGTCCTATGGCCATGATAGAGCAAGTATCATTGTTACCATTTTACTATGAGAAAACTGAGGCACAGAGGGTCAGGCCACTGGCTACCAACACAATGACTCAGTGACTAACTCCTTCATGTTTCATGAAGACATCAAGTTTCTCATTCAGAGTCTTAAAGAGGGCTGGGGACCATGAGGTCCTCTCAAAGAGTATCTTGGGACTGGACTTTGGGATTCTACCTGTCAGGGTACGCATTCAGGTGGGGTTCTCCTGCAGCCCAGGGGTGGAGAGGGAGCAAGGAGTTGTGGGGGGGATGGAGGTGCTGCGGGGCCTAGGCCTCGGGGGTCCTGGCCTCCTGGAACAGCCCACACCTGGAGCACATCTGTTGGTTCCTGATCTCATCTCGGTGGGTCGTGGGACTAACCCTGGGGTTTGCAGAGCCGCTCGCGGGGCTCAAGGACAGGTGATAAAAGTCTTGCTGAGAAAGTACCGGGTCCATCTGGAGGGGATGGGAGTCTTCTGGGCCCTGGCCCATGGGACAAGGATGGACTCCCAGCCCCTGGAGCTGTCTTGGCCTGGACTTGGTCAGGCTGAGCGTGTTGGTGGATCTGTTACAGAAACGAGCCCTGAGCAGAGGGGTTCCGAGGTCCATACCAAGAAGACAGTGATGATCAAGACCATTGAGACCCGGGACGGGGAGGTGAGCAGTCTGCTTGGTCTCCTTACCCTTGTGGGGGCTGTGGGGTGAGTGTGGGGTCTGTCAGCCAGGTGCTTGCCACCGGCTGGGCTTGTCTGGGCCCCTCTCTGAGGGGAGAGGGCGTCCTGCTGTTCTGCGGGGAGGGGGCTGGCCTGCAGCTCGCAGGGAGCAGGGGACCTGGATCAGACTGGGCTTCTCTTCCTCCCCAGGTCGTCAGTGAGGCCACACAGCAGCAGCACGAGGTGCTCTAAAGCCAGAGACTCCTCTGCCACCAGGGACCGTCCCTGCCCCTGTCCTCACTGCCTCCTGAAGCCAGCCTCTTTCCATCCCAGGGCACCCAGCTACAAGTGCTCCCCTCACAACCTCTGTCCCCTACTCACCAACACCCCTCATGGTCCCCGCAGGGGACATGGCCTGTCCCTGCCAGACACAGGGAGCCCCCAGCAGTGTGAGTCCCAGATGTTGGAAGTAAGTGCGCCTGGCTCTCAGCCACCCTTGGGAAGTGCAGGGCAGGGGCCCACTGGGAGCAGTGGCTCTGCCCCTCCCACCTCTGTGACCCCAGGCTCTAGCCTCTGGCTTGGGAGTGGGCCCCCACCCTAGCTGGGTGTCCGGACGCACACTCCCAGCCCGGGTCAGAGAAAGGGACTCCTCAGTAAGCCGGGCAGGTAACTGGGGGCCTAGTCCCCTCTGGAGACTGGGGGGCACTAAACTAACCCCATAGTCCCTTACATTCCCAGGGTAGGCTTAGAACGCAGGGGCTGCAAGAGGGAACACCCGAAGGTGCCAGATGTGGGAACAGGAGATGCAGAAGGAGAGAGGGTTGGCGGTGCCGGAGCTGCAAGGAGAGGAGAGGAGAGGAGAAAGGCAGAGAGCGGTCTCAGGCAGGTGGCAGGGGCGCCCACCTCTCATGCCTGCCCCTCCCCCACTGCAGGGGCTCTGGACAATAAAAAGATGAGCACAAGTCTAGCATGTCCCCTGTTGTTTTGACTGCCAGGTCTCCACTAGGGGCTCCCAGGGCCCTGTCAAACTGCACCTTGTGATGGCAGGCTCACCTTTCCTCGATTAAACCATTTATATCTTCGCTGTCCCTCCAGCCCAGCCAGACTGTCCCCCAGAGCCAGTCACATCCTTTGTTCCCAGAGCCTCCCAGCCTTGTTTTCAGTGTGTAGTCTATGGGGGAGGGAGCTGGGCGGAAGGGGGGGTTTTGTTGGGGATTCCCAAATACCTCCTGTTAGGCCCCCAGTTCTGGGACTGGCCAGCTGGTCCCTCCTACCTGCTCCAGATCATCAGGGCCCAGGGACGCCATCTGCTGCTCTTTCTGGAGAAGCGTATAGCCTTCTTACCATACCTGCCTTTATGTACAAGGGCCAAGTCAAGAAAAATGACACTGTTAGAAAAATGAGAAACTTGTTCTTGTTTTTGCAGAAGACCCAATACTCGAAAGATGCGCATTCATCCTCCTTTAATTTATAATTTTAATGCAATGCTATCAATTAAAATACCAAAGGGAAATTTGGGGAGATGGGAGGAAAATGTAGAACATATGAAAAGAACATTAGGAAATTATGGGATAAAAGGTTCATACAGATATGTTAAAGGTTTCTGTGGGGAAACGTTAATTATGCAATATAGGGGCTGAGGCAGTTGGGTAGCCACGGGGGACAGATGAAGGCTGTCTCTCTTTTCACTCCTTCCAAAAACGAAATTCCAGGTGGATCAACGGTTCAGGAAGCTTGCTGGATCCGTGTAGGCTTCAACCTTCCTGTCATTCCTCACAGATTTAGGGATTCCTCTCTAGAGATGGGAAGAGGGTAGAGATCACAAACAAAAATTTAGATTGTTTGTAGGTAAAACAAACCTAATGGGATCTTAGTCTTCAGGTTCCTAGTCTGAAGTTTCTAAGTGATTTTTTCCAGAAACTTCCAAGATGTTCTGGTGTCTTTCTCCCCTCCTTGGATACACTCCTTGCTCCCAAGTTGCCCCTTTCCCTCTGGGCTGTGTAGCCCCTCCCTTTAAAAAGGCCCCCTTCTCCTTGGCAGTTCTTCACATCTGGGTCTGGGAGCGCCCCCTTCACCCTTGGTCATTGCTTCCCCCCCTGTGGGCTCCAGATCTACTCTGATTAATCTGGAGATTTCCAAGAGGAAAGGAAAGTGGCATTTCTGGGGTCTTTACACTGGGATAGAGGAGAAGGGATGGGTGAGGGGCTCCTTATCCTTGAGGCTCTGAGGTCGCCACCTCTGAGCTAGTCTCTCTGTGAGAGGAACACCTGGAGGAGGCTGGGCCCAGGTGGATAAGAGTTGGTGTGTGGATCTGTGGGGAATTTCTGGAGCCCCCCATTTTCTTCTCTCCCCTGAATGAGTTATGTGTACTTATCTACCCCACAAAGGACAAGGGACATATAAGCCAGGGTAGGCCTGAGCGGCAGCCCCACAATCCAAAGAAAAGCTTAGATGCAGACTAGACTAAGAGTCAGACCTCCAAGGCCCTGACCCCCACCATGCCTAGATCTCCTCTGCAGCTTTGCCCAACACCGTGGTGAGCAGTCACTGAGCTCTGCTTGAATGTCTCTGGTGTCAGACAGCTTGCTCCCTCCATGGTGGCCCCTTCCAGCTGCGGACAGCTCTGAAAGTTAGAAAGCCCTTTCTTCTCGGCACACATCTGTATCCTGTGATGACTACACCCTTGTCCACAGAAAAGAGAGGAGGCCCAGACCTACCCTGTATCCCATTCTCTGAGCAGAATCTTCCTGGGACTAGAAATTCTGGTTGTGAGCCTCAGTTTTGTCTCTGTCCTTGGGAGCTGGCCAGTGACCCAAGGAAGCTAGGGTGTGGGGAGGCAGGTGTGGTGCCCCTAGAGAAAGACAAAAATAAACCAAAGAAGATCTGGGTCTCACGTGGCCACACACATACACTCCACATCTCCAGGGAAGTTCTGGGTCTCACGTGGCCACACGCATACGCTCCATCATCTCCAGGGAAGATCTGGGTCTCACGTGGCCACACACACACACTCCACATCTTCAGGGAAGATCTGGGTCTCACGTGGCCACACGCATACGCTCCATCATCTCCAGGGAAGATCTGGGTCTCACGTGGCCACACGCATACGCTCCATCATCTCCAGGGAAGATCTGGGTCTCACGTGGCCACACGCATACGCTCCATCATCTCCAGGGAAGATCTGGGTCTCACGTGGCCACACGCATACGCTCCATCATCTCCAGGGAAGATCTGGGTCTCACGTGGCCACACGCACACACTCCATCATCTCCAGGGAAGATCTGGGTCTCACGTGGCCACACGCATACGCTCCATCATCTCCAGGGAAGATCTGGGTCTCATGTGGTCAGACACATACGCTCCATCATCTCCAAAGCAAAGCCTCCCCCTGCTGCTGGGGGCACTGGGCATCTTCTTCAAGGCTCTGAACATTGAGAAACAAGAGAGCTCACAGGAGGCTGACAGGCTTCCCACTAGAGCAGGGGTCCCCAAACTTTTTTTTTCCTTTGGGGCCTTCTGGCAAACACCGGAAGACCTACTAGACAAATTCAAAAAGAGCTGTAAGCACCCAAACTTTTTACACAGAGGGCCAGTTCACTGTCCCTCAGACCGTTGGAGGGCCGGACTATAAAAAAAACTATGAACAAATCCCTATGCACACTGCACACATCTTATTTTAAAGTAAAAAAACCAAAACGGGAACAAATACAATATTTAAAATAAAAACCAAGTAAATTTAAATCAAGAAACTGACCAGTATTTCAATGGGAACTATGGGCCTGCTTTTGGCTAATGAGATGGTTAATGTGCTCCTTTCATTGACCACCAATGAAAGAGGTGCCCCTTCCAGAAGTGCAGCGGGGGCCGGATAAAGGGCCTCAGGGGGCCACATGTGGCCCGCGAGCCCGTAGTTTGGGGACCCCTGCACTAGAGCCATGGTATCTGTTCCAGACCAACTCAGACCTCATCTGCCGGGGCAGAGGAGGAGGAAGGATTGTGGAGGCAAATAGTGAGGCAGAAAGTGTGGTCCGGCAGGCACTTTCTGACCCTATCTGCCCACCCTGGCTACCCTCTCACCTTCTGCTCCTTGAGACAGTGCATCACACCCATTCACCACTTCCTCATCTTCCTCTTGCCACAAACTCGCCCAGGACACTTACGCAAATACATCAGTGACTTTTGGTTCAACACCTAAAATGTCAGCTACCCAAGGGCAAAGTTTATATTGGACTTACTCATTACTGTATCCCTAGTGCCCAGAAGAGTGCTTGGTCCATAGAAGGTGCTCATTAAATATTTAAATACTTGTTGAATGAATACCCACTGGGCACTTTTATTTGCTTTTCTCTAAATTAAATATTTATCAGAAAGGCCAATGGCCCTTACTTCATTCACTAATTCACCCAACATTCACTGGGTTTTACCTTTTTTGCAGGCACATGGTATATCATTGTGAGTAGGAGGAAGCTTCCTACTGCCCAGAGAGGTGGAATGAACTGCCAAGGTCACACAGCATATCTGTGGCCGAGGAGGATGGGGCCCCAGGTTCCTTGGCCTCTGGAGCCCAGATCTCTTTCCATGACACCATAGGCTTGTGATCGCTAGGCAGGGCAGACTGGCAGCACACACCCAGCCGGGCGCCAGGCCGCGGGGCACTGTGGGGCCCATTCTGAGGGACAGATGAGGGCCTTGCAGACAGCTGCCATAAGTGACAGGCCTGGCCAGGCTGACGACTTCTTGCTGTCACAGCCAGTACGGGCTCCTCCAGGAGAGGGCGCCAGTGACTCAATCGGGTCAGTGCCCTTGCTGCCCAGGCCTACGCACCCCTGGGTACCTGCCGGTGAATGCCCTCTTTGCAAATATTCGTATAAGAGAAACACAGCCATGTTCCAGGCTCTGTGCCAAGCCCTTTTTAAATAGTTAATATTCATTTTAATATTTAATATAATAATTTAAAGCCATCACAACAACCTAAGTCAGATCATGTAATTCCTCTGCTCAAAATCCTCTGAGATGACTTTTGGGTTCACTAGGAATAAAAGTGCCATGGCCTACAAGCTGCTAGACTGTCCGGCCTCATGTCCAGCCACTCTCCCATCCCTCTGTCCGAGCCCACTGGCCGCCCGGCTCCTCTCGGAGCCCCGGTCTGCCTGGGCCAGTCCTACCCAGACTGTCCGGCCTCATGTCCAGCCACTCTCCCATCCCTCTGTCGGAGCCCACTGGCCGCCTGGCTCCTCTCGGAGCCCCGGTCTGCCCGGGCCAGTCCTACCCAGACATCTGCACTGTTGCTTCCGCACCAGCGAGGCTCGAACCACCCTGTGTGAAAATCCAAGCCCCCACCACATTCCTATCTCCATTACCCTGTTCCGTTTTTTTTTTTCACAGTGCTTATTGCCTTCTAAATATCTTTATTATTTCTGTATGTATATATCTTTTTTTGTCTCCTTCCTCAAATATAAACAACACAAGTGGAGGAATTCTTGTCGGTTTTATTCATTGCTAAAACCCTAGTGCTCAGAATAGTGCCCAGTAAAAATATTTGTTGAATGAATAATAAACCTTGAGTTAGATCACTGCCATTTTATAGATGAGGAAACTGAGACTACAGATGATGTCAGTATCACACAATGCATTGATCCAACCAACTAACCGGCCAACATTTACAGAAACATCTACTATAATTCATGCAAATCCTTTAGGCACGGTACTAGGTGGCTTTGGGTTATTGGTTTTTAAAAACAGTCTCTCGGTTGACCAGGCGGTGGCGCAGTGGATAGAGTGTCAGACTGGGATGTGGAGGACCCAGGTTCTAGACCCTGAGGTCGCCAGCTTGAGCGTGGGCTCATCTGGTTTGAGCAAAGCTCACCGGCTTGGACCCAAGGTCACTGGCTCGAGCAAGGGGTTACTCGGTCTGCTGAAGGCCCACGGTCAAAGCACATATGAGAAAGCAATCAATGAACAACTAAGGTGTCGCAAGAAAAACTAATGATTGATGCTTCTCATCTCTCTCTATTCCTGTTTGTCTGTCCCTATCTATCCCTCTCTCTGACTCTCTGTCTCTGTAAAACAAACAAACAAGCAAACAAAAAACAAATAGAAAAACAGTCTCTAGTTCTTTATTTTTAATGTTCGATCTGCTTTCAGTGCTTTGTCCCTACATTTTAACCTTTTATTTTAAGAATTCAATTTACAGCCTGACCAGGCGGTGGCGCAGTGGATAGAGTGTCGGACTGGGATGCAGATGACCCAGGTTCGAGACCCCGAGGTCACCAGCTTGAGTGCGGGCTCCTCTGGTTTGAGCAAAAGCTCACCACCTTGAACCCAAGGTCGCTGGCTCCAGCAAGCAGTTACTCGGTCTGCTGAAGGCCCGTGGTCAAGGCACATATGAGAAAGCAATCAATGAACAACTAAGGTGTTGCAACGTACAATGAAAAACTATTGATGCTTCTCATCTCTCTCCGTTCCTGTCTGTCTGTCCCTGTCTATCCCTCTCTCTGACTCACTCTCTGTCTCTTTAAAAAAAAAAAAAGGGCCCTGGCCGGTTGGCTCAGCGGTAGAGCGTCGGCCTAGCGTGCGGAGGACCCGGGTTCGATTCCCGGCCAGGGCACACAGGAGAAGCGCCCATTTGCTTCTCCACCCCTCCGCCGCGCTTTCCTCTCTGTCTCTCTCTTCCCCTCCCGCAGCCAAGGCTCCATTGGAGCAAAGATGGCCCGGGCGCTGGGGATGGCTCTCTGCCCTCTGCCCCAGGCGCTAGAGTGGCTCTGGTCGCAACATGGCGACGCCCAGGATGGGCAGATTATCGCCCCCTGGTGGGCAGAGCGTCGCCCCTGGTGGGCGTGCCGGGTGGATCCCGCTCGGGTGCATGCGGGAGTCTGTCTGACTGTCTCTCCCCATTTCCAGCTTCAGAAAAAAAAAAATGAAAAAAAAAAAAAAAAAAAGAATTCAATTTACAGTTAAGAATCCAGCTCATCATCAGTGGTTGCCAGAGGCTGGTGCAGGGGGCGTGGTGGGCTACAAAGGAGATGCTCAGGCAAATACTTAGGGTGATCAGACTGTTCTGTGTAGTCCTGGAGTAGCGAATACGTGATTCTCTGCATTTTACAAAACCTAAGAACTTCACAGTACAAAGAGTAAGCTTTAATGTATGCAAACAACAACGAAAAATTTCATTCCTTCGTCGACCTGGAAATGCTGAGGTCGCCGGTTCGAAACCCTGGGCTTGCCTGGTCAAGGCACATATGGGAGTTGATGCTTCCAGCTCCTCCCCCCTTCTCTCTCTGTGTCTCTCCTCTCTCTCTCTCTCTCTCTCTCTCTCTCTCTCCCCCTCTCCTCTCTAAAATGAATAAATAAATAAAAAAAAATTAAAGAAAAATTTCATTCCTTAAGGCTCTGAATCCCTATGAACATAATTCAGTGTTTAAGTTGTTTCTTCTCTACCCTCTCCATGCACACACACAGAAGCATACTTGGACTTTTCCAGAATGAAGGTGGGGGATGAGGGGACAGGGGACGACATCAGGACACTTTCTCCATCTCCAGATGACTCAGGGCTTCTCCTGTGGTTTCTCTCTGCCTCCCCAGCTTCATTCTTCAGGGCTCAGCATCAGACCTGGGCCTCTCACCTGCACTTTAAAACCCTTTTTATTTTAAGGTGATTGTCAAGTTCCATGTGGTTACAATACAGAGAACAATACAGAAATTGCCTGTGTACCCTTCACTTGGTTTCTGCCAATGGTAACATCTTGCATAACTCTAGTATAATATAACTAGGAAATAGTCAATGATATAGTTCACCCACCTTCTTCAGAATTTACCAGATTTAAATGCATTCATTTGTGTGTGTGTGTTTGTGTGCGTGTCCATGCATGCACAGCATCCATGTATTTAATTCTGTGCAATTTTATCACTTGTGTAGATCCATGTGACTACCACCACAGTCAAGATACAGAATTGTCTGACCTGTGGTAGTGCAGTGGATAAAGCGTCAACCTGGAAATGCTGAGGTCACCAGTTCGAAACCTTGGACTTGCCTGGTCAAGGCACATATGGGAGTTGATGCTTCCAGCTCCTCCCCCCTTCTCTCTCTCTGTCTCTCTTCTCTCTCTCTTCCTGTCTCTCCCTCTCCTCTCTAACATGAATAATTAAATAATAAAAAAAAGAAGATACAGAATTTTTCCATTACAAAAGTTTCACTATATTTCTTAAAGTACAACCCTTGGATACATCAGTCACCTGGGGCACTTGTTAAATGTGCAGAGTCCTGCTCAACCAATGAGTGCGTGGATGGGTAGGGCAGCAAATAGATATTTCTTCCTCTCTCTCTAAAATTAATAAATAAAAAAATTGTTTAAATGTGCAGACTCCTGGACCTTCCCAGCACCTCCTACTGAACCTGCATCTCTGGCAAGGGGGCTTGACCATCTGTACTTTTTGCAGGCACGGATTTTGAGAACCACGGCTCTGACTGGCCTCCAACTCTCCCATCTCCAAACCACCCTCCACACTGTGGCTACCAGAGGGATCCTTATAAAACACAGCTCTGACCATGTTCTTCTGCCAATTAACAGCCCGCAGCAGCACCCACATGTCATCAGGACACAGACTTCAGCAAGCAAAGCCTGGGTCAGGTCCCTTTCCCAACCTTGCTCACCCCATCTCTCTGCAGTCCGGTTCCCCTGAACTCCTCTGGTCCTCGAGCACATCATCTACTTTCACCATGTTCTCATTTCGGTCATGCTGTTCCTTCTGCCTAGAATGTCCTTCCCGCTCTTTTCTGCCCATTGCAACCCTATTCAACTGCCCATTTCTACAGATGAGGACTTGGAGGTTGCGAGAGGCTTGTTGTCACCCAGCAAGTGCAGGCAGGACCAGCTGGGAGCCCGAATCCACCTGACTCCCTGCTCCTGGTCTTACTGTTTACCACACTGTCATGGAGGCTGCCGGAGGCCACTGGTCCCACTTCTTTGGCTGTCTGCTCCCCTCCTTTGGGTCTTCCTTCCCATCTGCCTCCCAGACATCTCACCCAAGACCTCCCATCCCCCTCCCCAGTTGAGTGGGCCTGGGAATCAGGGGCCTGAGAGGAGGGAGGAAGGGAAATGAGATCGAGCCCCAGGGTAACCCGACTCCTCCCGGAGGGGGCTTGGGTGCAGACACACCATGGGGGAGGGGGCTGAGAATGGTTAAGCTCGTAGGGGCCGTGGGGACTCCTGGAAGGAGGGAAGGGGCAGAGTGGAGTTCAAGTCCCCTCCTCTGCTGCCCCCTCCCTCCACAGCTCCCTCGAAACTGGAGCCGGGGGGCCTAAAAATAGCCCCCGAGGCGCAATTGCCAGCGGGCCGCCCTGGTGACCTTCTGGGTAGCACAGGCCGAAGGCGGGCAGGCAGCAGAAAGGCAGGGCGCCGGCCCCCGGACTCATCTCCCAGGGTACCATCCCTCGGGTGCCCCGTGGCCGTCGTCGGTCCCAGCGTCCCCGGCCCAGCTCGCTGCGGCCATGCAGAAGTCCCGGGGCCTGCGAGGCGAGGAGGCGGGCACGAGGGCACCCCCCAGCCCGGGGGTGCCCCCTAAGAGGGCCAAGGTGGGGGCCGGCGGCGGGGCGGCGGCGGGGGCGCCGGTCTTCCTTCGGCCCCTGAAGGACGCGGCGGTGTTTGTGGGCTGCGACGTGAGGCTGCGGGTGGCGGTGAGCGGGACGCCCCAGCCCAGCCTCAGCTGGTTCCGCGATGGGCAGCTCCTGCCCCCGCCGGCCCCCGAGCCCAGCTGCCTGTGGCTGCGGAGCTGCGGCGCCCAGGACGCCGGCAAGTACAGCTGCAGGGCCCAGAACGAGCGGGGCCAGGCCTGCTGCGAGGCGGTCCTCACGGTGCTGGAGGTTGGAGGTAATGGGGAGGAGGCTCCGTTTGGGGTGTTAGAGTGAGAGCAGGGCTGCCTGGGCCGCATGGATTCATCCAGCCTGCTTCCCAGGTGCTTGGGCTTCTCGGCTGCACTAACCCAGAAGTGCCCGCCCAGAGAGGCAAGTGCAGGGAAAGGGGTGTCAAGGTAGAGGAGCTCCCCACAGGAAGGTCAGAGGTCAAGGGTCAGCAAAGCCTGAGCCCCACTCAGGCCTCTCTGGGAATTCCACAGTGGACACCCTCCTAGTTTCCCTGTAGCCAGAGGCCACCTGTGGAAAATCATCTTCATCAGCTCCAGTAAGTTAGACTCCTGATCAGCCCCCCACAGGTGTGTACACCTCTGAAGGCGAGAGCCAGCCCCCTGGTCCCACTGCAGTGTTGAGGGGATGGGTCAGAGCTCCTCGCAGTCTGTTGCCCGGGCAGGTTGGTATGGTAGGCACCAGGCTGGGTGGAGGAGGCCAGTGGGTGGACCAGTGAGATTAATGGGGTTTAGGACCTCAGGAGGTAGAGCTAGGGTTTGCTGCTCCCAGACGGGTATGGTTGTGGGTGCCTGAGAATCCACATGCTAGTGTGGTGCTCGTGCTTGTGTGCATGTGTGTGGGCCGTGGAGGGGTCTGGTGGTACAGATGAGGGAAAGGGGTGTGCACAGCTGGTGTGGAAGGCCCACCGGCTGGCCACATCTAGCTGAGGTCGGGAGGGCACGGAAAAGGGATGCTCAGGCAGGTGCCGGGGGCCCCGCCTGCCTGGGCCTAGAGTGCTAGTCTCTCGTGGTCCAGGGCCGAAGGAGAGGGGTCTGAGGCTGGCCTTGGTGCTCTGGGTCCTGCTGGGGGAGGTGTGTGCGCCTGGCCAGGGCCCATTCCTCTTGGGTCCAAGTGTGGGCTTCCTTTTTGACCTCCTCTAAGCTAGAGACAGAGTTTGACTTAACCTTGAGAAACAGAACTCTGAGGAAATAGGCTCCAGTTAGGGGAGATGGCAAAGAGCTTAAGGGTCACTGAGTATGTTCTGGGCATTTTCAAGAGGAAATGCTCGCTCCAGTTGGGTGATGTCATGTAGGGGTACATCCTTGGGGGCTGAGGAGGAGGCCCAGGGAAGAAGCAGCTGAGTAGCCAGAGGGGAAAGGAGGCGCTCAGGTGCAGCCCTGGCGGGAGACAGGAGCCGGGGGAGGGGCTCAGCCTCCCCTCACAGCCGCTCCTCTCTCTCCCGAGCCCCACCCTGCCCACACCCCCACAGTCTTCAGGGACTGGTTCCTGCAGTCCCGGTGGCCAAGCCTGGGGCAGGAAGGGCCAGGGCTGCCTTCTCTAGGTTGGCCTTGCTCTTGGCCAGGTACAGGCTTTCCCAGCCCAGAGTCGGAGGATGGGGCCTATCCTGGCAGAGCTCTGAGCTGGGGAAGGATCGGATTCCTTGGGGATCTTAGCTCTAGTCCTCAAAGGGTACAGAAAACAACATAAATCAAAGGGCACAGTTGGAAAGGACCACAGGGAATGGAAGCTCCAGATACTTCCTTGTACAGGTGAGGGCACCGTGGTCCAAAGTGGAGGGAGAGCTGCCCAAAGACGCACAGCTGGTTATGGCCACCCAGAATCAAGAAATCAGTCAGCCTACTTTTGACTCGGGAAGCTTTTTACTACTCAAGGAGTTCTGGAGGAAGGAGAGAGAAAATGAGAGGAGCTATGTATTGTATGAAGGGTAGCTCAGGCCTGGCCTTTCTGAAGACAAGAGCCTGCTAGCCTGCCCTGGTTCCCCAAAGGGGGCAGCGATAGGGTACTAGATCTCCCTTCCCCCGGCAGGGCTGTCTTCTCAGCCCCCCACCCACCCGTCATCTGGGTGACATGGCCAGCACCCCTGTCATCTGCGTGACATGGCCTCCAAACTTGGGTGACATGGCCCTGGCTGGCATACCTAGATGGAGGCCAGGGGGACAGTCTCCGGGTTGTTCTATTGGACTTGAATATGGGAAAGAAAAGGACCCTGGGGGTTGTGGCATTGGAGTTGGGGGCCTCTTAACAGTCATGTTGAATAGGCAGAGGGTCGGGCTGCAGCAAGTCACACGTAAGAACTTTTTCCTACCTGTGAAATCTTTATTCTAAGAGCAGCCTTATAATTATTATCAATTGGTAATAATTTTTAGTAGTAATTTATAATAGTATGAATAGCTACTATGTTACTGTGTGGCAGGCAATATGCCGTCATATCTTTTCATATATCATTTAAGTCTCACAGCAGCCCTGGGGAAACTAGGCACAGAAGGATTAAGTGACATGTCCTATTGTACAGGTAGCAGGTGGCAGAGCAGGGATGGAAGCCTTGGTTTGTTCCACTGCAAGGGACCATGTGCTTAACCCCTCCCACATGATCTGAGGAAGGGAGGGGCTTTGCTTTGGTGATATTGGGGGCTGACTGGGTGAGTCTGGCTTCTTCCTCCAGTTAATGCCCACCCCGCCCCCAGCAGTCCCTGCCCAATGACAGCTTCTGGTCAGGGGCAGCTGGGCAAGCAGGTCGGCATTGCTCAGACTTATCCATGGAAAACTTTCTTGGTTGGGATCAACAGTGGGAAGACTTCAGGGTTCTCGAGGAAGCACGGCTAGGACCTGGCCGCAGAGGGAAAGAGGCAGTTTCCTGGCTGGGACTGCTCTCTGGCTCAGCAAGATGAGGTCGATGCTTACTAAGATTCCTGGCACTCCTGAAGCCTGAGATGTTAGCTCAAGAATGGAGGAATATTGGTATGGCCTGGGGAGGCTAGGCCCTTGAGAAGACAAGTGCTCTGCAGGCTGGAACATTTGAAAGGTGGGAATCAGGAGTGTGGGATTTAAGGCATAGAAATGAGGAAAGAATAGGAACAGTGAAGATGGCAGAAACACACAATTCTTTCTCTTTTTTTTCCTTTTTTTACAGAGACAGAGAGAGAGTCAGAGAGAGGGATAGACAGGGACAGACAGACAGGAATGGAGAGATGAGAAGCATTAATCATCAGTTTTTCATTGCGCATTGCAACACCTTTTTTGTTCATTGATTGCTTTCTCATATGTGCCTTGACTGCGGGCCTTCAGCAGATCGAGTAACCCCTTGCTCAAGCCAGTGACCTTGGGTTCAAGCTGGTGAGCTTTTGCTCAAACCAGATGAGCCCGTGCTCAAGCTGGTGACCTCGGGGTCTCGAACATGGGTCCTCAGCATCCCAGTCCGATGCTCTATCCACTGTGCAACTGCCTGGTCAGGCAAAAACACACAATTCTTAACATGTGTAAAGCACCTTATCTCATGTCATTATTAAATTGCTTAAGCCCCAGGTTATGTTATATTATTATACATATAAGAAAACGGGGTTCGAAGAGGGAATTTACCCAAGGTCACATGGCAAGTGAGGTGGCGGGGCCAGATCTGGAAGTCAGGTCTCTGGGTCCAGGATCATATTGCCTGTGTTCAGAAAGACAAGCAAGGAAGACTAAGGCAAGGATCTGTCATCATAACCATCCTTCTGTCAATACTCCCAAAGTCATCTTCTGGCCCATGCCGGCTTTCATCTCCTTCAAAACCTCAGGCTTCCATCAGCATAGGCTGAGGACCAGAGTAAGTGCCGCCCTCCAAGCTTAGGACATGTGTCAGGAAAGGAAGGCCTGCACTAGAGGGCAGGGGGCGAGGAGGAGCTGCTGATGTCGCTGTTTAGGGAAGTTTCTTAGCCAGGGTCTGGAAGAATCGGGGTCAATTGGAAGGGCCAAACGTTAACGTTAACAGACGGTAGTGAACCAGGCAGGGGGACTTGAAAGCGTGGAGGGAGAGGTTAGCGGTGGGAGAAGGGGCCAGCTCAGGCCAGGGCAAGCTGGGAATACAGCAGAACCCGCACTGAGGTATCTTCTGCAGTTGTTACCTTTTTCATCTGGAATTTGGAATGTCTGGCTGAAAAGCCAGGAGGGAACTAGTATGGAGCAGAGCATGGGTATGGAGAGTGCCTCCATCCATTCGTGCTAGGTCCTAACCAAGAGAGGAGGAGGGGCCAGAGCGGGAGCTGTGAGAGCCTGGGAGGAAAGAAAGAGCAGAGGGGCTCCCGAATCAGCCTGAAGCTTTCCGGAAGCACGGAAGCGCGGCAGGTCCTCCCGGGCAGATGCTGAGTAGAATGCAAGATGTTAATTAACTTCTCTGGCTGTTTCTTGGAAAAGGTCTGGGTCAGGACAGAGAAGGAAGGAAGGCTGGATGAATGAGCTGCTCCAGGAAGGTTTACTATTCCTTTCCCCACCGCCCGTCACCCTCTGCCATCCCCCTCCCATGGTTATCAGATGGCTACTGTGTGTCAGTCACTGTTCTTGATGCTTGAGACACATGAGTGTGGGGAGGCAGTAAAGACCAAAATTCCCGTCCTTGAGAGTACATACCAGTGAGGGAAGACAGACAACATTCATAAACAAAATAAATAAGCAAAAATTATATAGTATGTTAAAAATACGGAGCTCATGAAAGTTTCAAGCTCAGGGTAAATAAAAGAAGGGCAGGGAGAGATTGAACGTAGGCATGACAGAGTGGAGGTGTAGAAGAGGGGAGTGGGTAGGCCTGGCTCAGGGAGGGTCTGAGTAAGAGGTCAGGCAGGGCATGCCAACCTGGGTTTTCTCTGGAAGGGGAAATGTTGGCAGTGCAGAAATTAGAAGTCTGGGTTTGGGGAAATGGCAGGGGGGCACAGCAGTACAGCCATGGAGGGAAAAGAGGGGCAATATTGGGCCTACCCTGCACACATGCCCCCAGCCAGCCCTGCGGGAGTGAGTAGAGCAGGCCCAGCGCAGGAGCAGAATCCCACAGGCCTCTCCTTGGCCCAGCTGTCCCGTCACTCACGCCTGCTGCCCATTGGTTATTTTTGCTATGGAATGTGCCAGCCCCTTGGATTCTCCTGGAGGACAGGGGCTCAAGTTACCCCCTCTCCTCACTCAGCTCCCCCATCTGTGAGTGGGTGTGTTTGGGGGTGGGCAGGGAAAGCGCCTGTGGGCTTTCAGGGTCCTCTGGCTGGACCTGATGTGAACAAACATGTGTGCCCTCTCAGTGCACGTCCCCATGCATGTGCCTGTGTGTGCAGCATTTGCCTCTGGGGGTCTGGGAAATGAGATCACCTGCATGCACCCAGAATGTACAAGACATGACAGTAAACTTTAAAATAGAGGGGCCACAAACTCAAATAATTTCAGGAGCGAAGTAGAAACTCATATTGAGCAAGATTCTGTTGTCAGTGGCTAAACCTGAGCATGCTTGCCTCACCTAAAATACAGGCCTGGGCAAAAGCAGGTGTAGAGTGGTAATGCAAATAAATAGTACAATAATTAATACATAATAATACAAGACTAAACTCACATATTCACAACTGTAAACCTACTATTGCTACCCTTGTACTGTACAGGCTGAACAAAACTCATCAGTTAGCTCTGTATTTCTTTTGCACCCATGCTTTCAAGAAATAAGTTAGGGAACCTATGGACCAATCAGTGTGTGAGGCTTTATGGCATAGTGGTCACTAGCTCAGTTACAGTGCCTGGGTTAGAATCCTGGCTCTACCAATTACTGGCTGTGTGACCTTGGGCAAGTAACTTCTCTGTGCCTCAGTCTCCCCCTTGTTGTAAGGATTAAAAGAGTATTCATAGGAAGTGCTTAACATGGTGCAGAGTGCATACTAAGCCTGCAGTAAGTGTTAATGATAATAACTCTGTAGTTCCATCTCAGAAACCAGGACTGGTACTACTTGCATTCATTCCTCCCTGCGTTCGTGTATGCGAGGATGGAAATTTGGATCTGGGAGACAGGTGGAGACACACAACCTATGTGGCCTTGGCTAAGTGATAGGACTTTTCTGAGCCTTAGTCTTATAGGTTAAATGGAGCCAGTTAATCCTCATAAAGGTTTCAGGCTCACAGGATTGTGGAGAATGAGGTAACATTTATAAAGTGCCTGGCACTTAGTACATACATGATTAAGAAACTTAGAGAGTAATTGGGTGGGAAGTAGAGTTTTGTGTAGGCAAAGTGTATATGATGCTGAATGGGAGAGTAAAGAAAGTTTGGTGACTATGCTCACCTGTGAGTGAGAAGTTAGATCCTATTTGTGAAAAATAGGAGAACCTCTTGGCATCTTACCTTGTGTGTGTGTGTGTGTGTGGGGGGAGCTCTTACACTAGGGGCAGGGATAGAGTATCTGCCATCAGGAAACTCAAGAGCTGTTTCTAGCTTTCCCGAGGAGACTGGGGTTTTTTATATTCTGAGGCCTTGTCAGCAGGTAGCCCCCACCCACGAGGAGTCTTGCCCCGCGTGCGACCTAGGCGCCTCCATCCGGCGCTGTGGCCTGCAGCATGCTTCGGTCAGGGAGAGCTGGGTACCGCCTGGCACAGGTTCCGTGTGCGCATGTTTGTCGAGTGAGCAAGTCGCGATGCGCTGACCTTCTCGAGCGGTCCCGCGGGAGGAGGAAGGGGGTGGCGTGGAGGTCGTTTAGGGCTGCCGATGAGAGAGTGGCCAGACCGATCTCTTCTGGGGGTCATTACACCCCTTTCTGTGCCTCAGTTTCCCCATGTGTCCAGGGCCCGGGAGGCAGATTCGGGGTCGGGGTGTGGGGACGCAGGTGCTAGCCGACCCAGGCGACGCAGGGGAGCAGGCCAGGGAAGGGGTGCCAGGTGGGGTGCCGGCTGGCGGGGGAGGGGCGAACTCTGGGGCGCGGCCGTCGCCGCTTAACCCCCGCCCGGGCTCCCGCGGCCCGGAGGCTCCTCTGCCACCAGCGCCGGCTCCGGCCGGCTCCCCGCTCGCCCCCGGCCCCGCCTCCGCCTCCGCCTCCGCCCCGCCCCCGCCCGGCCCCTCCTCGCCGGGCCGCCCGCCCGGCCCCCTCCCCCGCCATGAAGAAGCTGTGGGTGAAGAAGCGTTTCCAGGTGAGGGCTCCGGGGGCGGGCGGCGCCGGGAGGGGGCAGGAAGGGCCGGGAGCCCCGGAGGGAGGGCGGGTCACCGCGGCCGGGCCCGGGGGAGGGGGCGCTGGAGTCGCGGCTGCCCCACCCTGGCCGCAGAGGCCGCGGGCCGGGCGCGCTCGGGGGGCTCCCGGGTCTGCGATCCGAGCGCGCAGCGCCCACCCCCTCCCTGCGCGGAAGGGCAGTTTCCCCTCCCCCCATTGCCTGCATTCCCCGCGACCACCCGGGGAGGTCTCCGCGCCGCCTTTGGCGTGGAGCGCCTACTGGCTTCTTGGCCGCCTCGTCTCTTCTAGCTTCTAGCCAACCTGGGCCCCGGTCCCTGCCCAGCTTTCCCCAGCCCCCCACTCTGGAGCCTTCCATCTTTCTGAGCTCCTGAA
Source organism: Saccopteryx bilineata (assembly GCF_036850765.1). Lineage (NCBI taxonomy): Eukaryota > Metazoa > Chordata > Mammalia > Chiroptera > Emballonuridae > Saccopteryx > Saccopteryx bilineata. Next base: position 17,513,045 of record NC_089494.1, on the reverse strand, counting down.
AGCCAGGCACAGGGATCCGCGCTGAGCTTCATAGATTCCCCAAGCCCTTCCCTGTCCTCGTGTACCCCGGCCTCCTCCCTGCATTCGTGAGGCCCCGGCCGTTTGGGGGACCTTGCCTTCTTGCCTCCCGCCCCCATCACCCGCCCTGCCCTTTTGACACCCATCCCAGGGATCTGTCTTCCTCCCGGCAGGAATCTGTGTCCGAATCTGTGTCATCATCCCTCCATCTCCCAGTCATCCAACCCCCCCACCCCCGCATCTCTTCCTTCATGTCAGTCAGCCCCTTATCCTGTCTCTCAGCCTCTGTCTCTGGAGTGTCACTCAGATCCCCAGTCCTGTGAGTCTCTGTCCATTCTGAGTCCCAGCATTTGACCTACAGCCTTGCTGTCATCTCTCCTCCCTCCCTTGCTCCTCCCAGAGCCAAGCTGAGCTCCAGCTGGGAGAACTGAGAGGCAAGGAAGAGTGGAGACATTTGCTATGCGGGAAGCTGGCCACCTTGAGTCTCTGTCTAGTACCCCACCCCCAACTGGCCCCTGGAATGAGTTTCTGTTTGATATAGATGTTTGGACAGGAGATACAGGGATGTCAGGAGCCAGCCTTCTCCTCAACAACTCATTCTGGCTTTTCTCTTTCAGAAAACCGGCCACTCCCGCCGGGCCTTTAGCCGCTTCACCCATGGTGCGTGGACTGTGGGCTTCCCGCTCTAACCCATGCCCACTCCTTCTCTTGGTCCTTGTTCCTTCATGAGGCACCCGGCCCTGAAGACAGCCCATGAGATGTTGGACTCCCTCCCCACACACATGCACCCATACATACCCACCCACCAAAAAGGCGCCCTGTGCCCTGCAGCTGAGAGAGGACTGGGCAAAGGGGGGTGGGCAGCCGCACCCCACATGGGTCCATTCCTCTCCACCATGGGGCCAAGCGGAGATGAGCTCATTGCCCTGCTTTGGCCACCAGCACATGGCACTCATAGAGAAACTGAGGCTCAGAACCGGATAGAGTCTGGGAAAGCTAAAAGTACGCTCAGGAAACTTTGCTCCTAGCCTAACCACTGGGCGCTTTTGAAGACCACTCAGCAGTAGAAGAGAGTGGTGGGGAAGAGGGTGCCGATCATATGATGCAGTACAGATGAGGGGGTGCTTTGCAAGAAGGGGGTAAGCACAATGCAAATATTGTAGTAGCAGGTGAACCTGACCCCTAATGGGGGTGGCTGGGCCGAGCACAAGCAAGCATGTGCGCCTGTGCATGCGTGTACATGTGTGTGTGACCAGTGAGCACTCCAGTAAAAGTGTCGAGGGTACAGAGTAACTGAGGGAGTTGGAATAACCGGCCAAAGCACGTGGGCTTCCCAGCCCTGGGCACGCTGGGAGCTTGCAGGCAGTCGGGAACTAGAGATGCTTTACCCATCCCAGGTGTCTTCCTTCCCTGCCCCACCCCCGCAGGGCATCTCTGGGCACTGGGTACTTTCATGCCCTCTGTGCAGCCTGCCCACCATGCCCTACCCCAACAAACGCTCTGATAACAGTCTGTCCATGTCTCTCTTCTGCTGCTCCTATGGAAGCGAAGTTTTCCGCTCCTGCAGAAAGCAAAGTTACGGTAGGAAACGGCTCCTGCCCTAGCCCTCCACCCCCCTCCCCCCTGCCCCGCTGGCCTCTCCTCACCCTGCCTCAGCTGCACCCTGATGTGTTCCGGCTGGCTTGGGGTGGAGGACAGGCTGGTCCTGCAGTTGGTCGAGTGCCCTGACAATACGACTCTGAGGTGACTCCCTTTTGTTCCTGGGGTACTAGAACCCAGAATTTAGAGCCTTGGAACCTAGGAACTTGTTATTTTGGGGGCTGCATGGAAACTTAAGCTACCACTGATGGGAGGAGAGACAGGGGCTGAGGTCCTGGTAATTCATGACGTGGTTGGGCCGGGGATGGTAAGCAGTTGAGGGCCCTACCAAGGAGGCTAGAGTGAGTAGCCAGGGGCCCAGAGATGGAGCAGGGTGCTGGCCTGGGGAGAGTTACCCTGAGCAGCCCAGGATGGGCAAGAGGATGTGGGGAGCAAAAGAGACAGGTGGTAGGTGCCAGGAGCCCTACCGTGGTGAGAGGGAGCCTGCTGTGGGGAAGGCAGGAGACGACACGGGGATGAGTGGGAGCGAGAGGCAGGAGGGCCCTGCCCACACAGACCCTATTTCTCCAGACACGGAGACAGGCGAAGATGACATCAGTGATGTGCAGGGGACCCGGCGTCTGGAGCTTCGGGATGACAGGACCTTTAGCACCCCCACAGGTGAGCTTTCTGGGATGCTCAAAGAGCAGGTGGGAGGGCCTCCCCCAAGAGGCATTGGGCCTTCACCACACTCCTTTCTCTAGGGGGCTCCGACACCCTGGTGGGCACCTCCCTGGACACACCCCCGACCTCCATGACAGGCACTTCAGAAGAGCAAGTGAGCTGGTGGGGCAGCGGGCAGACGGTCCTGGAGCAGGACGTGGGCAGCAGGGGTGGCACCCGCCGCCTCCCGGGCAGCCCAAGGCAAGCACAGGCAGCCGGGGCCGGGCCACGGCACCTGGGGGTGGAGCCGCTGGTACGGGCCTCTCGAGCTAATCTGGTGGGCGCAAGCTGGGGGTCAGAGGATAGCCTTTCGGTGGCCAGTGACCTGTACGGCAGCGCATTCAGTCTGTACAGAGGACGGGCGCTCTCGATCCACGTGTAAGTAACGCTTCACATGGGCCTGCACTGTCACCTCACCGTGCTGTCTTGCCCTGCCCCTCACCACTCCATCGGCCTCCACCCCCATCTCCTCCGCACCATCTACCCCTCTGCACTTCTCCACCCCCCATTGCTTCCACTCCTGGTCCCAGCTTTTCACTCTATCTTCCCACACTGCTCCATGCGTCTCCTGTGCCATCACCGCCCACATCTACCCACGCCTACTGTTCTGGCTCACCGTGCCATCTCCATGGTCTCTGGACTCCTCTCTCCCTTCCTCGTCTCCTCTGATATCTCCACTCTCCCAGGGGCCCTCTCCTGCCTCGCCCATTCAGGCTCCAGTTGTCCCCAGGATCCCCCCCCCCTTGGGGCCCCCTCCGTGCCTGCTGTCTCAGCAGCTGCTGCCTTTTCATCTCTCTGCACATTCCTTTTCCCATGTGGGCTTTTTTTCTGGGAGGAACGGAACCACGGCAGCTCCCGGGAGAGCAGGAGAGAGCAAGGGAGCAAGAGCGCAACCAGCAGAGAGAAGAGAGCGAGGTGGTTAGGGGGCAGACGGGGCCAGGGATCTGGGAAAACAGGAGGCTGTGAGGGTGGGGCAGGGAGGGACCAGGGCAGGGAGGGATAGAGACAGGGGGCCGGGGTGAAGGCAGAGGGCTTGGGATGCTTGAGGGGGGTGCCTGTGATGGTCTTGTGGGAAGTATCCGAAGGTGGGGTTGAAGGTTGTCCTGGTAGGGGTGTTGAGGAGCGGAGGTACTGGAGTGAGTGAGGTGTTGAAGCCATTTTCGGAGATTTGAGGATTGGCAGATTCAGGAGGAAATGCTATGGGAGAAGAGGGAAATGACTGATGATAAAGGTATTGGGGGGCACTTGGGTAGCTGACAGGGGAGCCTGATGTGTGATGGGTGTGTGTGGGTGTGTGTGGGAGGTATCATCATGGAAGGAAAGGAAGGGCCTGGTTTGAGGAAGGGGGTTGGAGTGGCTAGTGGTGGGCCAGGGAGAGGTCTGGGCAGGGGCAGGGGCAGGGGCAGGGGAGGCTCCCTTGCTTTATCTGGTTGGTATTAACCAGGTGCTCCTGTGCCCTAGACTTGCCTTTTCCTTCCCTGCTTGTCTTTGCCAGGCCCTAGCCAGAGCCTGGGGTTGCTATGGCAACTTCAGGGGAACCCATTTCCTTAGTGATGTCTGTGGTACAGAGGCTGGCTTGGAGCACGAAACTGCCAGCAAGAGGCCTCCTCTGCTGTCCCGATTTCTCTCCATGCCTCACCCAGTTTCAAGAGGCCATTCCTCAGGGCCTCTGCTGTCCCTTGCCCTGAGTACAGTGCCTCTCTGCCAGTGGCTATGGGTTACTATCACCACCACCCCACCCCAACCCCACGAGAGGGGGAGGTCTGCAGTGGAGTTGGCTGACCCAGGCAGTCTAAAACATCCTTACACTCAGGCATTCCCAGAACTTCTGTTTGTGGCTGGTGCTCTATTTATCCTCCCTTCTGTGCACCCAGAATCCCAGACATTTTGGAAGGAACAAGGGCTCAGGAGTCAGACTCCCTGGGTTTCAACCCTAGTACCATTTCCTAGCCGTCTTACCTTGCTAAAGGTGCTTTTACCTCTTTAAGTCTCAGTTTCTCCATCTGCAAATGGGCCTAATAACAGTTCCTATCTCAAAGGATTGTTGTGAGGATTAAATGACTCAGTGCATTTAAAGCATTTAGTATTTTCCTGGCACACAATAAGCACTCAGCGAGCCATTTCATAACTTTTTATTAAGCTCTGATGTGTCAGATGTGATGCGAACATCTCAGATTCCTTTTCTTGCTACTCTGTATGTTTGGTGTGCTCCCCAAGGGTCCGGATGGGGGAAACTGAGGCCCAGCTCTTGGACCTCAAGGCTCTGTAGGTGAGAAAAGTACTCTGGGCTGATGAGCTCCTTCCCGTCTCCTCTTCTGCGCTCCCAATTCAGGCCCACGCAGTTGTTATTTCTGAGCTGAGTTATTTCTGAGCATACCCCTTGGGGGAGCTTCGGTGCTTCTCTGGGGAGTTCCGAGGACTCAGGTAGCTTTCCCAGGAGCAGGACAAAGTCAAAGGCCCATACTGGGGGCAAATTTATTAAACAGAATGGGGACCTGGGTATCCTAGTCTCCAGGGACCCCAGCTATCACCTGCTGTGTCCTATAAGTACTGGACTCAGGTCTGAGTTGGTATTAGGTAACCTCAGGGATGGGGCATTGCCCCTGGAAGGGAGACTCAGGCTTGTGCCTGTTCTTTTGGAGCTGCTGTGAAGGGGGTACATCCTGCTGAGGATGGGCAGGGCTGTGGCGGCCAGCTGGGGGCGGGGATGAGTGCGAGGCTGCATTCCTGAGAGGGCCCCTCTCCATCCAACCCCTCTGCCTTCCCTCACCACTTCATCCTTTGGGTCCTAAGCCTCATTCTTTTCTCTCACCGCTCAGTTTTGTTTCTGCTGTTTCCCAGCTTCTGGGGCTGGGGGGAGGGGGCTGGCCAGAGCCCCTGGCGCTGAGTCTGTACCTGGACCCAGTCACTAGCCCAATCTTCTGGTGCCAGAGCCGCCACCTCTCCCCAGCACCTGCTCTGGCTGTGCCTTCCTCTTTGGGGGGAGGGGGAGGAGGTCTGGCCCATGTCACCCCCAAGCCTTCCCAGCATGCCCCACCGCCAACTCCTGTCACAATCTGAGGGTCGAGGAGGGGAGGCTCCCTGAATCTTCTACCCCTCTTCGTCTCGGTTCCGCAGCAGTGTCCCTCAGAGCGGACTGCACAGGGAGGAGCCGGACCTTCAGCCTCAACCGGCCAGCGAAGCCCCACGTCGCCCGGCCCTACCGCCTCCCTCCAAATCCGCACTGCTGCCCCCACCATCCCCTCGGGTGGGTAAGCGGCCCCCGCCAGGGCCCAGCGCACAGCCCCCGGCCAACCCCACGCCGCCCCACCGGCGCACTCAGGAGCCAGTGCTGCCCGAAGACACCACCGCAGAAGAGAAGCGAGGGAAGAAGGCCAAGCCGTCGGGGCCCTCGCTAGCAGGCACGGCGGAGTCCCGGCCGCAGACGCCACTGAGCGAGGCCTCCGGCCGCCAGTCCGCGCTGGGCCGCTCGCCGCGGCTGGTGCGCGCCAGCTCCCGCATCCTGGACAAGCTGCAGTTCTTTGAGGAGCGACGACGCAGCCTGGAGCGCAGCGACTCGCCGCCGGCGCCCCTACGGCCCTGGGTGCCCCTGCGCAAGGCCCGCTCTCTGGAACAACCCAAGTCCCAGGGGGGCGCTCCATGGGGCTCGCCCGAGGCCTCCCAGGAGGAGCTGCGAGCGCCGGCGGGAAGTGTGGCCGAGCGGCGCCGCCTGTTCCAGCAGAAGGCGGCCTCGCTGGACGAGCGCACGCGCCAGCGCAGCGCGGCCTCCGACCTCGAGCTGCGCTTTGCCCAGGAGCTGGGCCGCATCCGCCGCTCCACGTCGCGCGAGGAGCTGGTGCGCTCGCACGAGTCCCTGCGCGCCACGCTGCAGCGCGCCCCGTCCCCTCGAGAGCCCGGCGAGCCCCCGCTCTTCTCACAGCCCTCCACCCCCAAAACCCCGCGGGCCATGAGCCCCGCCGCCGCCCAGCCGCCACCTCCGAGCGTCGTGGGGAGGCCCGGGGACGAGCCGACGAGGCCCCGGAGCCGTGGGCCGGCAGGCAGGACAGAGCTGGGGGAAGGCCCGCAGCAGGAGGTTAGGCGCCGGGACCAGTTCCCGCTGACCCGGGGCAGAACCATCCAGGAGAGCCGGAGCCCCGTGCCACCCCCTGCCCCAGCCGATCCCCCGGAGGCCAGGACGAAAGCCCCACAGGGTCGGAAGCGGGAGCCCCCGGCACAGGCACCAGCTGTGCGTTTCCTGCCTTGGGCCACGCCAGGCCCGGAGGGCGCTGCCGTGCCCCAGACCTTGGAGAAGAACAGGGCGGGGCCTGAGGCAGAGAAGAGGCTGCGCAGAGGACCGGAGGAAGATGGTCCCTGGGGGGCCTGGGACCGCCGAGGGACTCGTAGCCAGGGCAGAGGTCGTAGGGTCCGGCCGACCTCGCCTGAGCTCGGTAAGGCCTCTGGAAACACCAAGAAGGTGCTGAGACCTGGGGGAGGGGGCGTTTGGGGAGAGCAGGGCTTCTAGGAAGTTGCCAGGGTATGGTTTCCTGGAAAGACATGGACCCAAAGTCATGTCTGAGCGAAGGGTTGTGAAGGTTGATGTGCTAAAACCTTTCTGCTGGTGAGGCAGTGTGTGTGTGTTTATGGAGCTGAGGTGTGAGCAAAAACCTGGTGCCTAGATGCCTGCCATAGACACCCCCTCTCCCCCCCCCCCCCCCCCCCCCCCGGGTCTAGTGGCCTGCTGGTCTGTGAGTCAAGGTCCTAATTGTGATAGAATGCACTGGTAGAAATCTAATGAGCTCTTTCACACACCACCCTCTTGGGGGGAAGAGATGGAAGCCTGTCTTAATAATTGGTTAAGCCCCTGTTGCAGGCAAGCTTTGGATCAGCCAACTCTCATCTCCCTATCCAACTCCCCTTCCTGGCACCATCCCCTGACCCATCTGTGGCCACTAAGATCTGACCCAGCCTCCCCTTCTAGCCTCTTTCCTCCCATCCTTGAGTCCCTGCATGGAGCTGACTGGTCACATGCCCGCCTGTGTGTGGTCTCTCAGACTTCCTGGGAGGGATGGCTAATAGCCAGCCTGTCCCTGCCTCTAACTGTGCTCATCCTGTACATCAGCATGGGGCCCACTCCTGGACTGAGGCAGAAGGAGCCTCCTAATCCTGCCCCCTGCTTCTTCCCAAAGTCAGAAGCCCCTACTCACTCTCCCAGGAGACCCTGTGCATGTCTTTTTCATTGCACTTACCACCCTGTATTATTTTTCCCAGCAGAATTACTTTATTTTTCATTTAAATATTACCACCTTGAGGCCCTGGCTGGTTGGCTCAGTGGTAGAGCATCGGCCTGGCGTGCAGAAGTCCCGGGTTCAATTCCCGGCCAGGGCACACAGGCGAAACACCCATCTGCTTCTCCACCCCCCTCTCCTTCCTCTCTGTCTCTCTCTTCCCCTCCCACAGCCGAGGCTCCATTGGAGCAAAGATGGCCTGGGTGCTGGGGATGACTCCTTGGCCTCTGCCCCAGGTGCTAGAGTGGCTCTGGTTGCAGCAGAGCTACGCCCGGAGGGGCAGAGCATCGCCCGCTGGTGGGCAGAGCATCGCCCGCTGGTGGGCAGAGCATCGCCCCTGGTGGGCGCGCTGGGTGGATCCCGGTCGGGCGCATGCGGGAGTCTGTCTGACTGTCTCTCCCCGTTTCCAGCTTCAGAAAAAATACCAAAATATATTACCACCTTGAAACCTTTAGAGATAATTAGGCCTCTGTCCATGGTTCTAGTAGCCATCATTATTGCATACACACAACCATGGCCCAGGCATTGTGTTAATTGGACACTTAGGGGGTGTTACTTTAACTTAATCTGTATGCTAGCTTTGCAATATGTTGGGTGTTATTTATCAGCTCCATCATACAGATAACAAAACTGAGGTGCAGAGAGGTTATCTATCAATAATTTGCCCAAGTGTATGTAGCTAGAAGACAACATAATTGGGATTCTCACTGCTGTATTGGACCTGTGATTTAGCTAGCTCATAGAACGTCAGAATTCAAAAGTACCCAGTGAGATCTCTGTGTATATAAGCATCTTGTAAGCAGGGACCACATCTTATTTCCTGTTGCATCCCTGGTACCAAACAGAGCTTAGTATGCAATTAGTGCAGTGTTATTGTTTGATGAATGGACAAAAATCAAAGCTGGTTTTCATGGGGCCTCTCAGATGGCTATAGGACCCACCTGCCACTCCCCCTTTTGAATCAGGCAGCATTACTAATATGACAGTATACCACTTGTTGCCCTGTGACATCGCTATAACTGCTTAGGTCTCAGCTTGCTAGTAGCTTGTCTTCTGTCTGTATGGAAGCTTGTAATATCTTGTGCCCCTCAGAGTGCCTTGCATAGGGTCTGATCCACCATCCCTGACCCCTGATCTGTGTAAGGACACAGCATCAATCCTGCCTGTCCCCAGAAACAACACTGTGGCTGAGGTTGAAGAACAGCTGAACTAACGTAGAGTCCTTGCTACCTTGTTCAGCTTGAGAACTCCCCTTCCGTCTTCCTTTCTTCCCTCTCTCAGGCCATTTAGGAGAGACACCTTTTGTTCCCCAGCCCACACCTTCTAGAAACCCTTCTCTTGGGTTTGGACTTCCAAGATATGGGCTGCCATCACACCTCTCCCCCTGAGTCATCCGCATAGGAATCATGTCCCTTTACCCTGTCGCCTGTGTTGGCAGAGTCTTCAGATGACTCGTATGTGTCTGCCGGAGAAGAGCCCCTGGAAGCCCCGGTGTTTGAGATCCCCTTGCAGGATGCAGTGGTGGCCCCAGGGTCAGATGTGCTGCTCAAGTGTATCATCACCGCCAACCCCCCTCCCCAAGGTGAGCCTTCGAGCTGGGGCCCAGCTAAGGCTGAGACAGGGACGGGTGGGGCAAGAGGGGAGATCATCCACCTCGTGGGGCTGGCCTGACTCCTGTTTGTGTGTTAGGGCTTTCCCAGAAGCCCCTGAGAGAGGGGAGGGCAGCCTTGGTTTCTGTGAGTGAGAGGAGTCCTCTGAATTCCCTAGGGTGGAGAGAGGAGTGGTTTGGGTCCTGTGTAGGGTGTGTGGGGTGGCGGGAGATGTGTCCCAGTGGACCCCTGTGGGCCATGGCGATTCGGTCACCCATCTGCTTCCCTACAGTGTCGTGGCAGAAGGATGGGTCCATGCTGCGTAGTGATGGTCATCTTCTCATCCGGGCTGAGGGTGAGCGGCACACACTGCTGCTCCAGGAGGCCCGGACGGCTGATGCTGGGAACTATGTGGCTGTCGCCACCAATGAGCTGGGCCAGGCCAGCTGCGCCGCCATACTGGCCGTGAGACCTGGTAGGGAGCCTGTGGGCCCTTGGGCTGGGTGGGGTGAACAGCGCCCCTTCCCTGTGGGCCCCTTCTCACTTGCAGCCCATAGAGCTCGGCTCTCAACCGGCGTGCACAGTCCCTTCTCTGAGTTCGCTGCTCTAGTGGAAGCATTTCTTTTTTTTTTTTTTTTTTTTTTACAAAGAGATTCAGAGAGAGGGACAGACAGATCGGAACAGAGAGAGATGAGAAGTATCAATCATTAGTTTTTCTTTGTGACACCTTAGTTTTTCATTGATTGTTTTCTCATATGTGCCTTGACCGTGGGCCTTCAGCAGACCGAGTAATCCCTTGCTCAAGCCAGCGACCTTGGGTCCAAGCTGGTGAGCTTTTGCTCAAACCAGATGAGCCCGCGCTCAAGCTGGTGACCTCGGGGTCACGAACCTGGATCCTCCACATCCCAGTCCGACGCTCTATCTACTGCACCACCGCCTGGTCAGGCTGGTGGAAGCGTTTTAAATGGCCTTTGCCTCAGGACAGAGGACGGATTCCCAAGGCACACACCAGGCTGGCCAATTCCTGAAGTCACTGAAATGTGTCTTTAGACATCCTCTTAAATGCCATCCTTTCAAGGCAGTTCCCTGAACAGGGCCCCGTGGGGAAAGCAAATTATCTCTGAGTTTCTGAGAAAAGAAAACCTCTGGCTCAAAGGGTTTAAAAGCCATCAGGAACTTTCTGAGGTCATTTCCTCTCCAGAACAGTCCCTCTGCCGCTGTGAAGAGAGATGCTTTTAAGTGCTTCCCTCGCTCCCTTGCTTCTTCCGCTGGACCCAGAGCTCTAAAGATTGTGCAGCTGAGACTGCCTCTTGGGAGGTGGCAGTGGCTGAGCCGGCCTTGTTTTCTGTTTTTATGGAAGTCTTCACTTGGTGTCGGACTACTTCCCTTGGGTTTTAGCCCAGTTTCTTTCAGGTTCAAGGTAGGGTTGGACTGGTGTCCAGGTGTATGGTCACTTCAACTCATTCAGGCTGCTGGGACTGAGTATGTGCTGACCCTGGGCAGTGGGCGGGGGCGATGAGGCTGAGAAAGGGGCGTTCCAGAAGGAAAAGATGCAGACTCAGCCCTCAAGGAGATTACCGCTGGGTTTTGAGCCTCCATGGGAGGCCTTAGGTTGGAGGAACCTGCAGGGCAGATGAATAGAATAGTCGAGCTGTCAGTCAGTGTTGTGGGATACTGTATTGAGAGACGCTGTGGCCCTGAAGGAGGCTGGGGTTTAGCCCGGCAGCGGGAGGGGCTGGGCATGCCAGGAGGAGGAGCAGCGCATGCTGTTCTGTCCCTCAGCCCTGCAGGTGTTGGGATGGTAGAGCCTCAGCCCCTTCCCAGTTAGGGACTTCTTGGTGGTATCTGACCTGAGTCCACGTCCCGCGTTAGGTCCTTCTGGTTGCGCCCGGCTGGCTTTGCAGAACCGGAGGTCGTAGCTTCCCGACGCTTCCCAGGAGCTGAGGTTTTAGGCTGTCTCCTTCCCTGGCCCCTACCACCTCGATGAATCCTACCTGTTCCCGCACTGCGAGCTTCTCTCCTTCCATCACCCCTGGGATCTGCCTTCTGACTCAGCTCCCAGCTCCCCTGAGCGGGCCAGGCCTGCTTCCAGGACTTCGGTCAATACCTGGCCTCCACCGAGGTTTGGCAAGGACTGAGTTGGGGGGGGCGGTGTGCCCCAATTCTGGCTCGGTGCCATTTGGGAGCCTTTTAAGGTTCGGGAGCAGGCTTGGGGCAAGGCAGCTGTCCGCACTTGACTGGGAGCTCTGTCTTTGCCTGCTGAACCTCCCTGCGTTATGGTTTCCTCATTTGTAAACCGGAGATAATTACGCTATTCACAGGAAAGAAAGCAAATGTGTGAACAAGCTTTATGAACTGTAAAGCTGCAGACAAATGTTAGTAGTTAGCATTATTAAGTGGCACTGTTGTACAAAGAAGCTCAGGTTTCCACCATGCTTCAAGGCTTCGGGAGGCTGGCTTTTCCTTTTCTTCCTTTTCTTCATTCTGTTTGTGCCTTAGGGTCTCCTCCGCCCTCTTGCCAGGCCCACAACCCCGAGTCCTCCGCCCCCCACATTTCCCCGCCTGGCACAGCATCTGAGTGCCTCCTCTACCCTGGGCAGTCAGGGCTCGCACCCAGAGGACAGCTCCTAATGGTCAGGCCGGCTCCCCATCTCTGGGGCTCCAGGCCTTGAGGAGCAGACACGTGGGCCCAGACTCAGCTCTCGTGAAGGAAGCGGACTTTCTTACCCTACAAGGCTCTGTTTGGTCCAGAGCGGCTGGATGGAGGCCAGTGGACTGGGAGAGCAACAGGAATGGGTGGAACCAGTGGGTGGCACAGACATTTGGCAAAGGCTGGGGTCCCAGGCTTGAGGTTTGTAAGGAGCAAGGGGGTGGGGCTAGGGAAGGGTGTTTGGGATGTGGCTGTGCAGCTGTGGGTGGGATAGGATGAGGGAGGGAGTATGGAGTGTCTTGTGGGGAGAGGCCTGGTAGAACCACCTCCTTTTCTTGCTCCTCATCACCCCATTTGGTAACCAAGGCTGGCCACCCAATGCCCTCTTAGGGTGCCCACCCCAACAGGATGTGCTTTTGAGGGGCCCACAGATCTGAATTCCTGATTGGGAACCACGAGAACAGGGAATTGGTAACCAGAGAATGTAACTTCCCGGTGCTGAAGTTTGAGGGGGCATGGCCTGTCCTCACCAGCTTGGCAGCCCCCTCCCGCCCCAGATCCCTCCCACCCTGTCCCACCCCGCCGAATCACTGCTGAGACCCATAGCTGAGCTCCCGCAGGGAGCGTGTCTATTGGGGCAGGAGTTGGATGGAGTGAGAGGTGTGCTTATCGGAGGCTAAGCAGTTTTGCAGCTGCTCGCATCCATCACGCAGGCATTTATTGAGTACCAACTGGGTGCCAAGTGCTATATCCCTCTAAACAGTTTCGTGTGTTTGGAGAGTGCTGTATACTTTTTTCCAAACCCTGTCACATCTCTTTCCTTATGTGAGCTACACCACACCATGTACAGTCGACCCTTGAGCACTGCGGGCGTTGGGGGCACCTGCCGCCGTTGCAGTTGAAAATCCACAGATAACTTAGTTGGCTTTCCATGTAGCCAGACTCCCAACCGCCAGTTGACCCTTGAACAACATAGGTTTGAACTGCTTGGGTCCATTGGAAAGAATCCATGTGTCAGGGACCATTGCAGTTCAAACCCTTGTCATTCAGGATCAACTGTACATCCTTTGGAAGGACATGACAGGTTGTGACATTCCCAGTTTGCTGACGGGAAGATGAAATGTGAATAAAGTGATGCGGAACTAGCTCAAGGCCAGTACCTTTACTTACCATCTGTAATCTGCCTACGAGTGCTGTAAGCAACAGGTGGTTGAAGTACTCATTTCTGACACAAATAAACTTAGGGTGAAGGCAGATGAAAATGGCATGACTAGTTAGCATTTCCTGAGCGCCTTGTATGTAAACTGTGTTGATTGGGTGATCACATTTTAACCACCCTGTAAGGTAGGTTCTATTATTGTGCTCATGTTATAGATCAGAAAACTGAGACTTGGAAAGCTTTAGCGTATTGCTCCAGAGTAGCACCGATCAATAGAACTTCCTGTGATGATAGAAATAGTATGTATATATGTGTGGACGGTCCAGTATGGTAGCCACCACCCACACATGTGGCTATTGAGCATTTGAAATGTGGCTAGTGTGACCAAAGAGCTGAATTTTTCATTTTATTTTAATTAATGTACATTTAAATAGTCTTAGTGGCTAGTGGTTACCCTATTTGCTCAGCTGTAGGAGCATAGGGCCCGTGGGAAGCTGGGTGGTGATTTGAAGCCTTGTTCCTGCATCTCCCAAGTCTGCACTCTTAACCACTGCACCATACTGTCCCTTTTACTTTGAAGAGGTTCAGGTTCAGATAGAATTGTGTTCGTGAGCTCAGGGGGTGGGGGTGGGGACAGGGACAGACTGTGATGTCCTCTGTGGGTGGGTCAAACTCAGGGTTTTCTCTCCTTTCTCTCGACAACCCCGCCCCTTGTGGGTGTGGCCCCGCTTCCTTTCCCTGCCTGCTGGTGTGCCGCACAATTGGCTCACTCTCCACCAAGAGCTCTGGTCAGGAGGAAGGTGGATGTGGGTGGCTCCATGTGCCGGGGACTTCCAGCCTGCTGCCTTCAGTCTTCCCCTCAAGCACGGGTCTCATATATTTGAGCCCAAGGCTCTGGAATTTTCCAGTGGAGACTTTGGCCTCTTTACTTTACTTTAGCTGGCTCCGGAGGAGTCCTCGTGTGTTTAGCAAGGATCATTATACCCCCTGGGCTGCTTCCTCAGTATGATTTGAGAGACTCGGTAGAGCTGGAGATTTAGCTAAGGACATTTGGGCCAGAGGATGGCTTATCAAAGCTCATGTTGATCCCATCTGTATGATGACACTATCACAACAGAAAAAAGGTGGATCGGGGAGGTCATGAATAGAAAGGAAAGGAAGTTCGAGTACTGCTGTCTGCCCCTCCTCCTCCTGGCCAGCTCTCACTTGTGAAGTCAGCAGGTGCCTATGAGGGGACCTTGGACTGCCACATGGCCCTGTTGTCCGTACTTGGTGGGATTTGGACAGCATCTAGGAAAGCAGTGTGGGGCCTTGACTAGACTCAGCCCTCCCTCCCCACGTCTGTCTCCCAGAAGGGGTCTGCCTCCACTGGGTGTTCCCCCAGGGCTGCTACCTCTACCTCAGAATGGGGGTCATCACGCACAGCCTGTCAGAAGCATAGGGACCCTAATTTACTGTGGGTGCCAGTGCTTCATCCAACATGGAGCAATCCCAAATAATCATATGTAGGAAATTAACCATTTCCATGCCGAGGCGGGGCTGACCATGTGAAATGCTCTCTTCTTCCTTGTCCATTCTTAAACCAAAGCTGGAGCATTCTCAGCACCGCGCTTCGCCATGTCCCTCACTTCCCTGGTGGGATTATCCCAGCAGGCACTTAAGGAAATCACCTCTGGGTGAACCCACGGAAGCAGTATGGGTGGACAGCCGGCTGTGAATGGCCTGGCCACATGCAAAGCTATTCACCTTCAGCACATGACTCCCTGCCGCAGACACCCCCAGGAGCTCCCTTAGCTGTCCGAGTGAGGGCCACGCTCCAGAAGCTGGCCTCCCGCATCTGGACCCACAGATGATCTGTGGCGGTGGGCTGGAAGCAGCTGAGGCGGTGGGAGGGACCTGCTCTCACATGGTCACGTCCTGTTTCTTTACCTAGTTCTATAGCCAGAGGGATTGAGCTACAGTTCTTTGCACACGCTTTCTGCCCCTGAACATTTATTTGCTTATGTGGTTTCCTCTTCCAGGATTGCTTTTTTTCTGCTTAAACTAAACTTTTAATTCTAATACTATTCCTATCCTCAGTCCCCGCTTCTTCCTTGAGCCAAAAGTCCAGTCCTGCTGTCTCCTGTGGCCTTATCTTCCGTTCTCTTGTCACCTTCTTCTTGGTTGCTGTTACAGTCGTCTGTGTATCTGGCTTGTCATTCCTGACAGCCAGAAGGCTCCTGAGGTTATGGCCAGGCTTTGGCTACTCTTAGCTCTTGCAGCCGTACCTTGAGGCCCTCTTGGACAGTCAGGAGCGGTGTGTGAGCTGGCAGTGCGGGCTAGAGAGCCCTGTGACTCTGCAAGCCCCTGGAGCAACCTGGGTAGCACGCAGAAGCTGGGCGAGACACGCATCTACAAAGCGTCACGAGGATCTTCCTAAGAGTGGATGTTGGGAGACAAAGGAGACCATAGGCCACAGAGCAGTGGTCCTCAAAGTGTGGTCCCCAGACCAGGAGCATGGGCATCTCCTTGGGAATGTGTTCGAGATGCAGAGACTCAGGGTGGCTCTCAGGAATCTGTGTCTTTAGGAGAGGAGGCTTCCTGGTGATTCTGGTGAATGGTGAATTTGAGAACCGCTGCCGTAGAGCGGGGGCCCTTGTGCATGGAGGCCAGGTGGTACAGCAGGAAGCACATGGGCTGTGGAGTCAGACCTCTGAGGCTCAGAGCCCTGCTCTGAAGTTTGGTGGCTGAGTGAGAGGGGGCTCAGTGAGACCACCTTTACGGTTGGCTCCCTCCTCATGTGAGGGTCATGTCAGTTTTGTCCTCCTCATGTGAGGTTCATATCGGTCCCTCACTTTCATGTGCATGAGAACCTACTGGGGGCTTTTGAAAATGCAGTTTCCTGACCTCTGTCTCAGGAAGTCTTAGTTTTTCATGGCAGGCTCCCAGCTGGTCCTGATGTGGGTGGGTCAAGGACCATTCTGAGTAGCACTGATGGAGAGGGCCTGACATGACGCTTTCATATAGGTGGCTGTGACTGTAGCTATTGTGAGAATACCGCACAGGACGCTGGGACTGCTACTGCGCTGGATGCACTAGTCCAGGGAGGGAGGGCTCCCCGACTTGTGAGCTCCCCACTGCCAGTACTTTCTTTCATGAAGTGAGTTGACCTGGGAGCGGTGTTGAAAGGCCAGACAGGTGCGCAGAATCAGCGTTGTGCAGTGGGGGGGCGAGTAAGGGCAGCACCTACGTGGTAGACATACTGGGGGGGCGGGTGCTGCTTCCTCCCTGGCCGGTGTAACTATGTTCCCCACAGTGAGAGCTGGCCTTGTGGGTGGAGCAGGCTGGGATGTAGGGATTGGCTCCAAACAGGGTTTCGGCAGTGGGACCAGTGCAAAAGTGGGGTGCCACCAGAGCCTGGTGTGGAAACCCAGAGGCTCCGGAACCCAGAGACAGAGATCAGCCTCCTTGATCACACAGTTTTGGGGGTACAGAGGGGTGAGGGTCTTCTCTCTCTCTTCAGAGAAGCCTAGTTCTGCCCCCTCGGCAGCCTGAGCCTGCTGCCTAGGCTGCGCTGACAACCCCCTTTGAGGGGCCTGAAGGACTCTAGCTAGTTTGGGCACTGGATGTCCCAGGGTGCTCTGCTTGTCGCCACCACCAGGGGTCTCTGAGGATCCCTGAAAACTTTGTCCATCTGCTTTAATCTCTGCTCTCCCTCCCTGGGCCATGAGTGGCCTCAGCACTGTCCAACCTGGAGGTGACTCAGGAGGTCACCAGGATTCACAGAGGGAAGGGGCGCCTGCCCCCAGGAGCTATGCCTGTGATCTCCGCATCAGCTAATGGCAAGCCCTGAGCGGATGCTCACCAAGTGGCCATTTTGACTTCCTTCCCCACCCCCATGTCAAGACAGCCAGCCTGAATGGGGAGCCCCCCTCCTCTGCCAGTCCCCCCCCCTTCACTGGCAATGATGGGAAACACAGGTCATAGCTTGGGAATGTGGCCCTGAGCAAGGGTGATAGGAGGAGGGAGAAGGACATGTGACCTCTCAACGGCTCCCCTACTCTCCCGCTGTCTTCAAGCTCCTTCCAGAGCCCCAATACAGATGTGGTGACTGGGGGAAGCAGCCCCTGGCTCCTGACTGTGGGCCCTGGTGGGGCTGGTGGGGTGAGGGGCAATTGCCAAGCGGTAACGCCTGTCGAAGGATGTTGAGCGCAGGCCCAGTGCCCTGCCGCAGCTGCGGGGCACACCTGCTGTGGCAGGAGAGGGAAGCCAAGGTGTGGGCCCACTCAGGTGGCAGGGAGGGTGGCGGGGGGGGCGGGGAGGGGGTTCTTCTCTGGGCAGGAGGCCGAAGGTCCTGACAGCTCTCTGATTGTCAGCACCAGAAGAGACAGTGGCCTGGCTTGGTGGTTTCTGAGGCTTGGTGGCATTTGGGTGGTTTGGTCAGAGCAGAGGGCATTATAGGGGCTCTTTGCCTTCTGTGCCTCCTTTAGTGGGCCCATCGAAACAAGTGGGTCAGGGCAGGCATCTCGGATGCTGCAGTGCCATGCTACCCCCTTCCTCTTCTGGGACCAAAGCTCTGGCACTTTGAGTCGAGGTGCCACTGAAGGGACCTCGTGCTTGTCAGGGTCCAGAAGCTGTAAGGAGAGAAAAGGCAGACCCTGCTGCCTGGGAGTGAGCAGGGCGGCTAAATACAGCCGCTGCACTCCGCCCCTCTCCTCCCCCTCGGCCGGCCGGGCTGCTTGTGGTCTCAGCAGGCACCACCCCCCCAGCCAGCTGCCTGCCTGCCACCCAGCCTCTCCCCACCAGCCAGCCCCCACCTCCGCCTTCCCCTCCCCCAGGGCCTCGTGCCCGCGGAGCCTCAGCAGGGTCAGCGAGCAGTGGGGCTGGGCAGGCCGGGCTCTTGCTCTCTGGGGAGCCTGGCGGGGTGGGTGGTGGGCAGGCAGCGGAAGGGCCTGGTGCCAGGGCAGAGCCTTCGGGACAGGCGCGGGCTGGGGTTCACGTGCAAAGTCTCGAGGTGAGTTGGGGTGCAGCCCCGGGGGCTGGGCTGAAGGGGCTTGAGGTGGGGGAGCCAGGAGGAGGGGCTAGGGGGCTGTGGCAGATTCATGTCTGTATTTGGCAGTCGGCTAGAAGCCAGCTCAGTGAGGCTGGGCCCCTGGCCAGTTGCAGGGGAGAGCGTCAAGGCCCTGGGGACACCCCTCCCCCAAAGACACGCTGGTGCCCCCTCCTCTTTCCCAGGCTGAGCCACCTTTCTGTGTGGCTGATTCGAACTCTTTCTCATCCCCTGCGAGTTTTGGGGTCCATGTTTTAGGGCTGGGGCCAACAGGTGCCCCTGGGGTATCTGGGGCAGGAAGCTGAGAAGGGAGAGGGGGAAGGGCAGGCTGGACAGTGCCACCTCATTGGCCCTGGCACTGAGGTCACGACGGGGCTTGTCTGAGGTGTGTGTTCCTCTGCACAGGCCCAGCTCACCCAAGAAACGGGTGTCCTGATTGTGCCACTCTGGAGTCCCGAGACATGAGCCACCTGCGTTAGGAGCCTGCAGCTCTGTGCCGGGAATGTGGGTTCTGGGCTCCAGGGGAGTTCCAAGTCTCCCACAAGGCCCAGGAGCAGCCCCTGGGCTGCCAGAATAATCCCTGGCCCCAGGCTGTACCCCACGGTTCCTCCACTCGGGAGGCTCTGCCGAGTCAGTGCTGGGAGAGTGTGGCAGAGCAGCATTCGGGGACTCAGGGATGGCAGTACCTGCTAAGGTCGTGCAGCAAGCAAGCGGGAGCCCCAGGAAGTGAAGGCAGGACTGGGCCAGCCTGCGGGAACCGTGTCACCTCCCAGGCTCTGCACATTCCAGACCTTATCAGGTCCTTGACCCCCAGGCTGATCTGTCCAGTTCTCAGTCTCTCTGCCCCCTTTCCCTCCTGGCATCTCTCTGGGTGCCGCTGTCTCTCCTCCAGGTGGGTCCGCATCCCCTCTCAGCAGCCCCATCACCTCTGACGAGGAGTACCTGAGCCCCCCCGAGGAGTTCCCGGAGCCCGGGGAGGCCTGGCCCCAGAGCCCTGCCATGAAGCTCAGTCCCAGCCGGAGCCGCCGCTCCTCAGACGCGGGCTCCAAGGCGCCCCCCACCTTCAAGGTCAGACTCCTGAGATCGGTCTCAGCTCCCTTCCTTCGTGTGGCCCCTTGTTCTTGGGGCCACACTGGGCTCCAGCCCCACCCGGAGCTCGGCCCCAGGGACCCCTTTTACTCGGAGCCAGCCTCAGTCAGCCCCGGGGGAAGAGGCTCCGTTCTAGATCCCCCGTCTTCCAGGAGCCGAAGCTGGGCCCTGACACTTTGGAGTCCCCTTCAGGTCTCCCTTATGGACCAGTCAGTAAGAGAAGGCCAAGATGTCACCATGAGCATCCGCGTGCAGGGGGAGCCCAAGCCGGTGGTCTCCTGGTGAGTAGCAGCCACTAACCACTACCTGCCAACTTCTCCCACACCAGGCTTGGCCCTGGCTCTGGGTAGAGGGGAATGGGCCCTCAGCAGAATCCCCGTGGTCTGCAAGGGGCCACACGCTAGGTACAGTGGTGCCACACACACCCCCAGCCTGCCCATGCCCCCGCCTGGGGTCCAGGGCTCAATCTGGGCTTCCTTGGAGGAGGAGGGAGGAGTTTGGTAACAAATGGTCTCCTGTCTGTTGGCTTGGGATGAACAGCCTGGAGCCCTCTCACCCCTGGGGAGGCTGCCCACCCCCACCCCAGCCCACTGACAATAGACAGCCGGGTGCTCTTTGAAGCCCAGATGGAATCATTTATTCTGAACTGCTGGAGCCCAGAGGTCCATGCAGGCCTCGTCTGCCGGGCTCCATCCCCGGTGCCTGGAGCTTTGATTAGTTCGCTTACGATTTTTTTTTCTTTGGTTTTGGTTCTATTTTTCATTTTTAACTGATTGTCTGGTCCCCAGTGTGATTTCTTCACAATGTAAGTTGTCCCATGTGTCTTTTGGGAAGGAGGGAAGCTATCAGTTCATTGTAAGAACATAAAAATAAGACAGGAGGAAATGCATGAGCTAGTAAGAGCCCCACAGCTTGGCACTCCTCTTCAGGGCAGTTAGGTTCCTAGAAAGGAGAGAGGCAGGTGGGCAGACATGGTCTGGAAGTTCCTGGGGGAGGGGGGGTGGCAGAGTCCAGGTGAAAACCTAGCCTGTAATCAGGGGGCGCCCACGGTCACTGGGACGGACACGGAGAGGGGACAAACGATGAGCGGGGAGGAGAGGCCAGCTTGGCTCTGGACGCCCACTGCCCTGCATGTGCAGGTGAGGCCCCTGGGCCCCGGCACTGAGCTCTCGCCCCTCTAACAGGCTGAGAAACCGCCAGCCCGTGCGCCCCGACCAGCGGCGCTTCGCGGAGGAGGCCGAGGGCGGGCTGTGCCGGCTGCGGATCCTGGCTGCTGAGCGTGGGGACGCCGGCTTCTACACCTGCAAAGCGGTGAATGAGTACGGCGCCCGGCAGTGTGAGGCCCGCCTGGAGGTCCGAGGTGAGTCCCTCACTCTCTCCGTGAACGCCCGACCTGGCCCTGGCCTTGTTCTTGCCCGACTGCCAGTTCTCACACAACCTCAGTGATGGGATGCCAGAACTGCAAAGGCCTTAGAAATCCCCACGTTTAGCTGCTTCTATTGCAGTTGAGTACGGGGTCCAGAGAGGGGCAGTGACTTGCCCAGGCCACACAGCAGATTGCTCAGTGCTCAGCTTACCAGTACTGCTGTCCCCAGGCTCAGTCCTGCCCGCCCCCGACACCCGCCAGAGGCCTTGCTTGCTGCCACCGGCCTTTCTCTCCCGACACTTCTCTCGACCTCTGTCGCCTTGCCTTTCCCAGGCCCTCCCCTCACACCCACGCCCCCTCTCCTACTGCCTTGTGGCCCCCTGCCCGTCTCATTCCTGTGCGGAATCTGTTGTGGTTGGGGGTGGCGGTGGGAGTGTCTGATCGTTGGACCCGTTCGGAGGGGCCCTTGGGGTGGCTCGGGTCTGGAGCATCACAGGGACCCCAGGGTGCCAGGGTGAGCAGAGCTGTGACACGTGAAGAGTTGGGGTCCCAGAGCCGAGCGTGCGGGTCGGGCGCCTCTCAGGCATCAGGACGGCGGGCCCCAGCCAGGCTGCCCTCAGGGGCTGGGCCTTCTCCTTCCAAGGACTGGCCACTTGCCCCACCTCTCACCTCTTTCCCCGTGGGCAGTTCAGGGCTGGGGACCCCTCCTCAGCTCCACATTCAGCCACTGTCCCCCCCTTCCTGGTGGAGGCCAGTGCTGAGAGCCCCCAGGATCCCCCCAGACCCCTGCTGGAGCCCGGACCCTAAGGTCATGTCACCTCCGCTGGGCCCCACCCCTCTCCGTTCCCTGCCTCTGTCACCTCCTCCAGGCCCCACCCCTCTCCATTCCCTGCCTCTGTCACCTCCGCCGGGCCCCACCCCTCTCCGTTCCCTGCCTCTGTCACCTCCGCCGGGCCCCACCCCTCTCCGTTCCCTGCCTCTGTCACCTCCGCCGGGCCCCACCCCTCCCCGTTCCCTGCCTCTGTCACCTCCGCCGGGCCCCACCCCTCCCCGTTCTCTGCCTCTGTCACCTCCGCTGGGCCCCACCCCTCTCCATTCTCTGCCTCTGTCACCTCCGCCGGGCCCCACCCCTCTCCGTTCTCTGCCTCTGTCACCTCCGCCGGGCCCCACCCCTCTCTGTTCCCTGCCTCTGTCACCTCCACCGGGCCCCACCCCTCCCCGTTCTCTGCCTCTGTCACCTCCGCCGGGCCCCACCCCTCTCCGTTCCCTGCCTCTGTCACCTCCGCCGGGCCCCACCCCTCTCCGTTCCCTGCCTCTGTCACCTCCGCCGGGCCCCACCCCTCTCCGTTCCCTGCCTCTGTGACCCCTGCTCCTGGGGTTGCCTTGTCCTCAGTCTCTGAACTCTTCCCTGCTCACCCCCCAGCCCCCAGCCCCGCAGCTCGGCCCCCGTTCCCCGGCCTGCTCCTTCTCCGTCGGGGTCTGGCTCTGCCCTGCTTCTCTGCGTTAACTCGTGTCTCGGTGCTTCTCTCTCTTCGGGATTCTTCCCGACACCCCTCAGGTTTTGGGGTGCTCCTGACACTTGTGAAAGCTTCTCCCAGGGCCTCTAACTGCCCAGGAAACCCAGAGACCCAGCCTCTGGCTGGCTGCCCACCCCCATCCCAGGGCTGCTCTTGGGGCAGTGAATGTGGCAGTGCCATCGTGGCGATTTGAGAGGCAGCTGTCCGCGCAGGGGGACCTAGCCAGGCTGCGTGCGTGCCTGTGTGTGCGTGTGCTGCACTAACCTGCCGCTTGCTGACTGAGGTTTTTGTCTGTACACAGGCGAGTGAGCTCAGGGGGCCGCCTGCGCTCCCCCCTGCTGCCCTCCGAGCCGCGCCCCTGTCTCAGGCACCTCTCGGACCTCGCTGTGTTTCTCTGCCTCCTGCCGGCCTGGACCCTGTTCCAGCCTCCCCTCCCCCTCCTCCCCCTCCCCTCCCCATGCAGCATCCTGGGATAGCCGTGGGCCCCTGTGGACCCTCCCTCCCAAGTGGACGTATGGCTGGGCAGGCGGGAGCCCACGTGTGGACTGAGTGCCAGGAACGGGTGGCCATGAGGGGTATCAAGACCCCCTCCCAGTCTCTCCCCGCAGGGGAGCACCCAGCGAGCGCATGTGCTACCGCTGCTGCAGGCCCTGTCTGTCTCTCCGTTTGTCTGTCTGTGTGTCTGTGACAGTCAGGGAAGGCTGCCTCCGAGCCGGCGTGGGTAAAGCCGAGGGGGAGAGGCAGGGCATGGCATCCGCCAGGTGGAGGGGCCCAGAGGGCAGGAGGCTGTTGACAAGGGGTCCTGAACGGGGACGCAGAGCACTGACCATTCCGGAGACGAGTTTCGAGGGGCACAGCACTCGGTCTCACAAGAGACCAAAAGCCAGAGGCCGCGGGCCCTGCGCTGAGGAGGGGGCCTGGCCGAGTCCTGGCCATGGCCGGTGTCGGGCCCACCGGCGGCTCCCTCTGTTACTGTCAGATCCCAGGAGGCTCTGTCTGGGAACAAGGGAAGTCGCCAGACCTGGCACAGGAGTAGGGACCTACTGTAGAGGGTGTGGAGATATTCAGAAATACTTGTTTCTCAGTTCAAATAAAGTCCAGTTTGTACCCAGCTGGTGTGCTGTGTTGGTTTTTTTCTGCCGCCGTCTCTGCCCGTACGTGGCCCTCAGTTTCCCCGTCCTCGACTCCTTCCACTTCCCCTGAGCTTCCCCTCTCTGGCCCAGCTGGTGGTGCCATCCTGAAGCCAGGCCTGGGACCTCCTTGCTGTCCTGGCCAGCCAGGTGGGCGGGCTTTCCCTCTGTCTCCAAAGGAACAAAATGCATTTCTCTCTCTGTGTCTGTCTGTCTTTCTGTGTGTGCGTGTGTGTGTCCCTCACCCCTCGTGTCTCTGCTCCACGTGTGCCCCCGGTGGCCGCTGCCCCCAGCACACCCTGAGAGCCGGTCCCTGGCCGTGCTGGCCCCCCTGCAGGACGTGGACGTGGGGGCCGGGGAAATGGCGCTGTTTGAGTGCCTGGTGGCGGGTCCTGCCGACGTGGAGGTGGACTGGCTGTGCCGCGGCCGCCTGCTGCAGCCCGCGCTGCTCAAATGCAAGATGCATTTTGACGGCCGGAAGTGCAAGCTTCTGCTCACCTCGGTGCACGAGGACGACAGTGGCGTCTACACCTGCAAGCTCAGCACGGCCAAAGGTAATTGCCTGCTTGGGTCCCAGGGCTGCAGCTGCCTTGGGTGCCCAGGAGCTGGAGGGAGGGGACCGGAGGTGAGGGAGCTGCGTGCAGAATAAGATGGGCTCCATCTCCGGGGGAAGAGAGGGGGTGGGAGATGGAGCCGTACGCCCGCCTCAGTAAGATCAGCGCTGGGGGCAGCACCTGCAGTGCTGGCTGCTGTTCCTGTTAGGAGCCTGTCCGCTGAGGGCAGGCAGGCAGACCTGGACCCAGGTTCCAATTCTCCCCCTGCCGCATACCAGCCACGTGACTTTGGACAGGTCACTTCATCTCTCTGAGCTTGGGCTATTCATCTGTTAAAAAGGACCCTGATAATGCCTAGCTCGGGGATCGGCAGGATTAATGAGATAATGAATGTAAAGAACAAAGCACAGCGCCTGGTGAAGGGTGCCACCTAATAAATGTCAGCCATTCTTATTATGAATGACATCTCTGACCTGGTCCCCGGCCTCGTTTGAAGAGTGGAGACAATGCTTCCCCAGGTTGCCGTAATGAGCACTTAAGGTGACACTGGAGGGACTTTGTAGGCAGGGATGGACCAGGTCAGCATTTCGTGCTGTAATGGCCGCAGAGTGGGGCAAAAGGACACATGCTCCGGGTCGGGGGTTGGGGGGAGGGAGTGTGGGCACAACCTGGGTGCAGAGGGGAAGTTTAAGGGGAAGGGAAAAGGGGGTGCAGGGGAGGGAAGGGGCTTGGCTTCTAGGCCCCTCTTTCATGCTGAGCTGAGCACCATCCGAGATGGGCAAGGTGAGCTGAGGAGGGCAGAGCCGGGCTGGAGCCCTGGGTCCCTATCGTGGACCTGGCCACCGTAGCAGCCTGCTGCCACCCTTGCCGACCCCGCCCCCCAAGAAGACACAGTCTTTGGATCTTGCCTACTGTCTAACTCTGGTGCTGGCGGGGCCTTGCTGGGCTCTGCCCGGGCTCCAGCTCCTGGCCCAGCAGCCCTTTCCTGCCCAGCATGAGGGCAGGGCCTCGGGGCTGGGGTGCCCGAGATTCCGCAGCCATTCTCGCCCCCGTGCTGACCCTCCGCCTAGATGAGCTGACCTGCAGCGCCCGGCTGACCGTGCGGCCCTCGCTGGCTCCGCTGTTCACGCGGCTGCTGGAGGACGTGGAGATCCTGGAAGGCCGCACGGCCCGCTTCGACTGCAAGATCAGCGGCACGCCGCCCCCCTCCGTGACCTGGACGCACTTCGGTACGGCCCTCCGCCCTGCAGATGTCAGGGGACCGCCGGGAGCCGGAGAGCAGAGCCCCCCTCTCTGAGCCCGCTGTGCTTCCTGCCTCCCCTCCCCCAGGCCGCCCCGTGGAGGAGAGTGAGAACCTGCGTCTGTGGAAGGACGGGGGTCTACACTCGCTGCACATCATCCACGTGGGCAGCGAGGATGAGGGGCTCTATGCGGTCAGTGCCACCAATGCCCACGGCCAGGCCCACTGCTCGGCCCAGCTCTACGTGGAGGAGCCTCGAACGGCCGCCACGGGTCCCAGGTACTGCCGGGGCCCCCGGTTCTGCTGGGGCTGCCTCTGTGGAGCCCCAGCCCAGCCTGAGGTAGGAGGCAAAGCTCTGGGCCTCTGGGCAGCTGTGCGGTTTTTGCAGCACTAAGCTGGAGAAGATGCCGTCCATCCCCGAGGAGCCAGAGCATGGCGAACTGGAACGGCTCTCCATGCCCGACTTCCTGCGGCCCCTGCAGGACCTGGAGGTGGGCCTGGCCAAGGAGGCCATGCTGGAGTGCCAGGTGACCGGCCTGCCCTACCCCACCATCAGCTGGTTTCACAATGGTCACCGTATCCAGAGCAGTGACGACCGGCGCATGACGCAGTGTACGTGTCTGGGAAGGGACCCTGGGGTGTTCGCCTGCGGTGCCCTCCCCACCCCTCCCCTCCCACTCAAGCTTTCCTCTTCTAGTCTGGTCAGGGATGGTGCGCCTGGGGGAGGGGAGCCCAGAGGAGCTATGCAGCCATTGCCTCCTGCCTGGAGCCCACACCGCACCCATCTGCTGAGTTGCTACTCTGGGCCTCGGTGGCTCCATTAGAACTTACTAGACAGGCAATACAGCCTGTGGTCAGGTTACTGAACCCCTCTAGGCCTCAGTTTCCTCATCCGTAACTGGCTTGTTCTGCGAATGAAATCAGTGAATACATATGAAGCACTTGGAGCAGGGCCTGGCAAATAGCAAGTGGTCAGTACAGGTTAACTCTTAGGATCGTTGCTCTTGCTGTTGTTGCCACCATCGTCATTCTCATCGGCAGAGCAGAGGCATTTCAGTGCAATGGCCAGTGTGGGCAGTGTGTGGCGCCGAAAGGGTTATTGGCCAAGGCTATTAATGGAGCAAGTAAAGCAGGAACTGGAGAAGAACTGAGGAGTGTATTGGGGACCATGTCCTTCCAGCCCGGGATACGTCTCACGGGTGTATTTCAGTTCCATCCTTGAAGGAATCTGAGTCCCCTGTGGGAAGGACTACTCTGCCCATCGGACAGCGCCACCCTGTGCCCCACGGTGGCCGCCTCTTACAACTGCAGTGCGACAGAGCTCACCTTTATTGTGTCTCCCGTGTGCCAGGCTCTGAGTGCTAGCTGACACGGATGATCTCACCTTCCTTACCATGGGCCTGTGAGACAGGGACTGCTATTCCCGTTTGTAGATGGGGAAACTGAGGCTAAACGGAAGATCAAGGACTTGCTTGAAGGCAGGCAGGGACCATCTGTCTCTGGCTCCCACCTCCTATCCATGACGCCCCCCCACCATCCGTGCCCCATCTCCGGGGCCACCCTGCGGCTCTGAGCCTTCCCCTCTGCCCCTGCCTGTCGTCTGCTCAGCCCACGGCTCCTTATCTCTCCATCTGCTTGAGGCCCTGGTGGGAGTCTGCCTCAGATCTGAGCTGGCGTCTCTTCTGTCTGTGGCCGGGGTCAGTGGCAGCCGTTGGTCTCTCCTCCTCTATAAATAGTGTCGGGGGAGAGAAATGAGTGGGTGACGGTTCTATGCGGAGATAAGCTCTAAGACGGGAGGGGTGTCTGGGAACGGTCCTCACATGAAAGAGGACAGTGTAGACCTCTTCCCTTCCCTGTCCCTGCTGGAGGGGCCTCCCATATCACCGTCCAGAGAGCACATGTAGGGAAAGAGGAGCTTCAAACTCAGAGGGAACCATGGTCAAGCCATCGCTCCGTCATTTATTAGCTGTGTGACCTTGGACAAGTCTATTAGTGTCTCTTGACTTCACTGGCAAAACAAGAATAATTCAGCAGGGTTGTTGAAAGGATCGTGGGGGGGACAATGCATGTCCAGTAGCTGGCGTAGCAGACAACCCTTATTGGAACTTATGATACATGTGTTCGGCACTTACTGCATGCAAGGCAGCGGGCTCTGCGGGGGGTCCTGGGGGGAACCAGGGCTGCAGTACAGAGGGGGCCCCCCACGCTCGGCACAGGAGCCTTCCCAGGCTGGTGCTCACTTGAACTGTGTCTTGAAAGAGAAGGAGGCCGTAATAAGAGGAGAATGTTCCAGAAGGAGGGATTTTGTGAGAGAAGACCTGAGATAGAACTGCTGTGCTTGTTCCGGGACCTGCTGGCTTGTCAGGGTCAGACCCTGGGGGACTAGCAGGAGACGGGGCCGGAGGGGAGTTTAGTCCGAGGGCTCTGGCTGCCGTCTCTGTGCAGTGGGTGCCTTTAAGGTTTCCAGGGTGACAGGCAACATGCAGTGCCGCTGGCTGAGCGTGGGCCGCACTAGTGGAGGGCGTGCACGGGGTCTGTGCTGGCATGGGACCCCCAGTGGCCGCAGAGGGGCCTTGGGAACAAAAGCTTGTCAGAACTTTGACACAGGGGTGTGACTCCCCACCAGAGGTGCAAAGAAGAGGGGCCTTCAACTGCGGGTGAACGGCATGGAAGAAAGGTGACGAGTTACAGGGCGTGAAGTGCCGAGGGACAGGCCAGGGCTGCAGGTGTAGACTTGGCCGTCTGGACCCAGGGTTTGTCACACAGCGGACACACTTCTTGCTTGTCTGCCTGTCCTTTCCCCCTCACCTCCTCCCTGAGTGAGTGGGGGTGAAGAGCCAAGTCTGGGGTGGCATGGGCACACTCCTCAAAGTATCCTCCCAGCTCAGGCCCAGTGTCACTGTCCCTCTCCCCCCCCCCCACCCCCAGACAGGGATGTCCATCGATTGGTGTTCCCCGCTGTGGGACCTCAGCATGCTGGTGTTTACAAGAGCGTCATCGCCAACAAGCTGGGCAAGGCCGCCTGCTACGCCCACCTCTATGTCACAGGTGAGGCAGGCGCCTTCCTGGCCAGCTGCGTGCAGCCTGGCCTCTGGCCTACCCTGGGGGCTGGGTGAACAAGGGGCTTTTGCACCAGCTCCCTTCCTTTGGTTCCCTGGGGAGCCGTGTGGCCTTGCCGCTGCCCCTGTGGCTGTGCCCCCAGCCCCAGCCCACTCTCCTGAGGCTTGGTGACCCTGTGGAACCAGTGGGATCTAAAGGACCCAGCAGATGCTTGACCTGTGGCTTTCAGATGTGGTTCCAGGCCCCCCAGATGGTGCCCCACAGGTGGTGGCTGTGACCGGGAGGATGATCACACTCACATGGAACCCCCCCAGGAGTCTGGACATGGCCATTGGTGGGTCAGGGCCACTTGGGGCTATGTGGTGGGGATGGGGTCGTGGACAGGACCGGCTCAGGCAAGGGTGCCAAGGGAGCCAGAAGGGGAGAGCCAGGCCCAGGGAGGCCTAGGGGCAGGGAGTGGACGGAGTGCTGAGAGTGGGGCTGAGAGCGGCCCAGACTGCCTCCTCTCCACGGTGATGAAGCCCTGGCCTCAGGTCAGGGGAGTGGTCCGATGGGGCCACCACATTCCTTTCTCCTCCTCAGAGCGGTTGGGTGCTTGGGT
Organism: Saccopteryx bilineata; assembly: GCF_036850765.1. Classification (NCBI taxonomy): domain Eukaryota; kingdom Metazoa; phylum Chordata; class Mammalia; order Chiroptera; family Emballonuridae; genus Saccopteryx; species Saccopteryx bilineata. The sequence continues at coordinate 17,484,478 of NC_089494.1, read as the reverse complement.
CATGCTTCAGGAAATACGCGCTTCTTCCACACCCGCGATCTCTGCCTGCTCTGTGCCTCAGTTTTCCCACCTCAGACAGTAGCAGGGAGTTGGGATACAAGTCGAGCTCCCTCCATGCCTACGACTGGACCCCAGGCCTGCCTTGTGGGTTCTGAGCCTGGCTAGACCAGTGTTTGGGCAAAAGCAGATTGGGAGCAAGTAGAGACAGAGGCAGGCTCCCAGAGCAGACTGACGATGAGTTCCTGGGTCCCGAGGAACTGAATGAGGGTGGGGCAGGGCACAACCCCACAATGCCCACCTCTAGCAGCTGTCTCCCCATCAGACCCAGACGCCCTGACCTACACCGTGCAGCACCAGGTGCTGGGCTCGGACCAGTGGACAGCATTGGCCACAGGCTTGCGGGAGCCTGGGTGGTCAGCCACAGGGCTGCGTAAGGGGGTCAAGCACATCTTCCGGGTCCTCAGTGCCACCATCAAGAGCAGCAGCAAACCGTCACCCCCCTCTGAGCCTGTGCAGCTGCTGGAGCGAGGTGAGCCTGGGTGTCTTGTGGAGTGGGGGCGATGCTGCTGGGGGGGGAATTGGGTCCCTGTGGTGGAGGCTCAAGGGCTGGTCTGGACATTAGAGCTGTGAGAGGAACAGCATGGCTGAGTATGACCTTGACCCTCCAAGTGCTTCCCTTTCATACTGAAAGCAGCACTCCCTGTGCACGAGGCTGCGGCTCCCGCGTCAGACAAGCTGGGAACGCAATCTTAGTTCTGCTGCTCTGTGACTGAGTTCCCTGGACGAGTGGCTGACCTCTCTGAACCTCAGCTTCCTCACCTGTAAAACAGGGTGCTTGGGAGGGTTAAAGGAGCCGTGGGTACTGAGGACCTGCTGTCTTCTCCCAGGCCCAGCCCTGGAGGAGGCACCCGCTGTGCTGGACAAGCCGGACATTGTGTATGTGGTGGAGGGACAGCCTGCCAGTGTCACCGTCACCTTCAACCATGTGGAGGCCCAAGTCGTCTGGAGGAGGTGGGGCCCCGCCTCGCGTGCCCCGTTCCCGCAGGTGGCAGTCCAGTCCCGGCCACCCTGGCCTGACCTCCCTGTGGCTAGATCCTGGGTGACCTCCCTGTCATGTGTCTCTTAGCTGCCGAGGGGCCCTCCTGGAGGCACGGGCAGGTGTGTATGAGTTGAGCCAGCCAGATGATGACCAGTACTGTCTTCGGATCTGCCATGTTAACCGCCGGGATGTGGGGCCCCTGACCTGCACTGCCCGCAACCGCCACGGCACACGGGCCTGCTCGGTCACCCTGGAACTGGCCGGTAGGTGACAGCAGACCCTTTCTTTCTCCTCCCTTGGAGGCCAGCACCCCTCCCCACCCCCACCAGGTGCACACACCCACCTGCCAGTCCTGGGTCTTCCCTCTCGGGTCTGTCCATCTAGTGGCCTTAATAATACCCATACTAAATGCCGAGGGGCCCTCCTGGAGGCACGGGCAGATGTTTATTGAGTGCCTAGTATGTGCCAGGCTCAGTGCTAAGTATCTTATATGTATCACGTTACTTAATATTTATATGGACCCTGTGAGTTGGGGGTCAGTTATTATCCCCATTTTACAGTTGAGAAAACTGAAGCTCAGAGAGTATGCTAAGTAACAGGGGCAAGGAGCTGGGATTCAAGCTCTGATACCCAACTCCAAAGCCAGAGGGTGCACCTAGCTCCTGTGTCAAACACAACAAGAAATAGGACCTCAAGTGGAGTGAGCTCAGGGAGACCGCGTGGATTTAGAATAGAATGCGGCCACAGGGGGCGCCCTGCCGCGAACCTCTCAGCTCCGCCCATCCTGGCCGCCCGTAGCTCCACCTGTTGGCAGAGACTCCTGACCTGTTCAGTGAGGACCCTCTTTGCCATCTTTCCATCAAAGACGTAGTCTCTCAACCCCTAGCATGCATTGAGTGGTAAATGCCTTGTTTTCTAGTTTGTTAATTAACTCTAGACATATGTAACTGCCACTCAGAACTTCGGACCGGCGCCAGCTAAACCCTGTTACCTGCTGAGTACATATAATTCCAACCAAATGCAAAGAAAGTGACATTTTAGTTACCACAGGCAAGCGTATCGTGGTTAAATGTGCATTTTCTGGTGCTTTTTAAAAATTGTCCCAAGTTCAGTGGAAACATTCCAGTCCTTTGATTTTCATAGAGCCCACCTTCCCACCCCACCCCCACAAGCCCCACACAGACCATAAGCCCGATTCCTAGAGGGGAGGAAAAGCATCTGTAAAGTGGGAGGGAAGGGTGTGGGTGACGAATGGGGTGGGGTCACATTCCTCGGGGCCCCTGGACTCCTGTTACAACCCCCTCGCCCAGCTTCCCTTCTCTGCATCACGTGTCACTCCCTGCGCAGCCACCGCTTTGCTCCTGGGTGAGAGGACCATCTGCAGGACTCCTCTTTCTTTCTGAATAGAGGCAGAGGCCCCAGCCATCCCGAGCCCTGCAGCCTGACTGTGTTCCAGCTGACCAAGGCTAGAACAGGCCTGGGGCTGGGGTCTACAGCCTCTCCCACTCCGCCCCCCCCCCACCCAGGTGGGACGGGTGCCATGGCCCCTTCCCTCCACATCTGCCCCATTGTAGCATCTCCCCGACCCCCAGGGCACCCTCCTCTTTCATCTGTGTGTTGTGATGGCGGTGGGCCTGCCCAGCGCCCTGCTCTTCCCACCCTCCTTAAAGCCACGATCCTGAGATCCTCAGCCATGCTCAGGAAGGGGGGGGGCACCAGGAAGTCACAGAATCCTCTGCAAAGCCCATTGGAATGTGTATTTAATTCCATCATAAGCATTAGAAACCACTTTATAAGGAGATAACACGATCTCATAATATGGGTAGAGAATAAAGTCACAGTCACGTGTGGGAGAACTTAGCTGAGAATCAGTACCGGTTTGTTCATCTTGCCATCTCCAAGATGGTAGAAGGCCCCTTCAAGATTTAAATAAGATTCAGGGAGAAAACTTCAAGACCGACCGAGGCAAACCCATGATCCAGGCTTGATCCAGGGTCACAGGCTGAGCTGCCTGCAGTGCCCAGGACAGTCACATCCAAGCAGCTCTCAGTGGGACTGTGCAGAGGGGTGATCACCCACAGGGGGCGCTGTCGAGCCACCCGCACCAGTTCATTAATCAATGCAGTGAAGGAAGAGGCTCAGGATGGCCAGTCCTGATTTGTCAAGAGAGGCAGGAAATCCAGATTTCTTTTGTGTGTGAGAAGCTCATTTCAAAGCTGACAGATGAACACTGAGGGTCAACCCAAGCAAGCCTACATACACCTCTGGCTTAGGTTTTCTGAGACTGGAGACGTCGCGTAGGGATTTACAGGGAGAGTGCTTGGCCCAGGCAAGGAGCTCTGTGCTCCCAGGAGCCAAGCCGAGTGTGAGAGTCCCAGTCCGGAGGGGCGGGGACTCTGGGAGGTGGGGAGGTGGGTCTGCTGAGCCAGTTGCTGAGGAGGCAGGCCCATGTGACCCCATCGTTCTGTTCCCTCCCTGCCCCACCCCCACTCGCTGTGTTTCAGAGGCTCCCCGGTTTGAGTCCATCATGGAGGACGTGGAAGTGGAGGCTGGGGAAACCGCACGCTTCGCTGTGGTGGTTGAGGGGAAGCCCCTGCCGGACATCATGTGGTACAAGGTCAGAGGGTGATGAGGACCTCAGGGGAGCCCTAGCCAGGGCTGGCCGGGAGCCCAGAGGAAGGAGGAGGAGGGACTTGCTGGGAGTGTGGGAGAGGTCCAGGCAGCCTTGGGAGGAGGGGAGCTGGGACAGCCAGGAGCACAGCTGCTGCCAGAGGTGCAGTGAGAAGGAAGGGGGACCCAGGGGTGCTGAGTGACGCAGCTGGGGGTTCGAGGAACCAGGGGACTCGCTGGGGGAGACAGGGCTATTAGTGGGGGACAGAAGGTAGAGCCGATTCTGGGTCCTGGGCGGAAGCAAGGCCCCTGGGTAGGAAAGGTCCTGGCCCTGAGATGGGGCGACAGCGGGTCCCTGGCACGGAGGGAAAGCTGCGTCCCAGGTGGAGGTGAAGCCAGGCCCAGGCTGGAGGTGACGCGCACTCTGTAGGATGAGATGCTGTTGACTGAGAGCAGCCACGTGAGCTTTGTGTACGAGGAGAACGAGTGCTCCCTGGTGGTGCTCAGCGCGGGGGCCCAGGACGGGGGCGTCTACACCTGCACCGCCCGGAACCTGGCCGGAGAAGTCTCCTGCAAAGCGGAGTTGGCTGTGCGTTCAGGTAGGCTGGAGCTCAAGGGGAGAAGGGCAGAGGTCACCCCCAGGTCCCCGACTGTGAGCCCCTGGCCAAGAGGCACTACCCGGCCGTTCACTCCTCGGCCCCTCGTCTCCCAGCCCCGGTACCTACCTCCCCGCGGGCCCTCGGGGTTCTTGCTCACCTTCTCTCTTCTCCACATGCCCTACCTGTCACACCCTCTGCCCTCGTCCCTCTCTCGCCCTCCATCTAACACTAGGCGTCTCTTTCCCAGCTCAGACAGCTATGGAGGTGGAAGGGGCCGGGGAAGACGAGGAGCAGCGAGGAAGGAGGCTCGGCGACTTTTACGACATCCACCAGGAGATCGGCAGGTATGGGGTGGGTGCGAGGAGGGGATGTGGTGTTTGGGGGCCCAGTGGGGCGGGGGCTGAGGCCCGGAGGGGGCGGAGAGCTGGGGTTGCAGCAGTGCCTGAACCCTGTCCTGCCCTGTGTCATCACCCAGGGGCGCCTTCTCCTACCTGCGGCGTGTGGTGGAGCGAATCTCCGGCCTGGAGTTTGCAGCCAAGTTCATCCCCAGCCAGGCCAAGCCAAAGGCCTCAGCGTGGCGGGAGGCCCGGCTGCTGGCCCGGCTCCAGCATGACTGTGTCCTCTACTTCCACGAGGCCTTCGAGAGGCGTCGGGGACTGGTCATCGTCACCGAGCTGTATCCTGGGGCAGGCCGGGTGTTTGGGGGACACCTGCCCTGAATGACCGGTCCTTGTAAGAGCCAATTATTGACATGTTTTACACTTAATAACGTGGTTCCATTGACAGTCGGAAGATGCTACCTTTACAAAATGTGCCCTTTGACAACTGGGAGTCCTAAAGGCCTCTTATACAGACTTCACAGAGCAGAGTCTGGTGACTTCTGTGAAAACCAACATTTTCTACAAGCCCCCCCCCTTTTTTTTAGCTTAAACTTACATATACTTAATGTGTTCCTGGCAATGTTCTAAGAGTTTGATCTATTTAATCCTCATGTATACCTGCCTATCTCATGGTATTTTATCATCCCCATCTTACAGACAATGGAACTGAGGTACAGAGACGCTAAGTACCTCAGCAGACATCACACAACTAGCAGAAGCCATGTGATTTTTACCATGAAACGCAGTATAGTGTGCCTGAACATTTGAAGTGGCCCCATTTCCTATGAGCATCAGTACTTGGCTTTATTAGGAGGCTGTTTCCATAAAGAATGGATTTGAGCCTTGTGTAAGAGCTATTGTTAAACAAAGTCACACTACGGTAAGGATGATGGGTGGTTGGCTTGTCACTCCCACTAGCAGGGTGACCATGTTCTTCACACCAGCCTCCCAGCCTGCACTGTTAGAGCCCAAACCTCAGCAAAACAACCAATTATTATGTGTCATGGACCTTCTAGATTGTACTCGAATAGAGTCAAGAAGTTCCATCTACAGTCAACAAAATTCTGCTCTAACTTGATCCCTATAAATACTTCACAGGGTGGGCAAGAGAAGATGTTATCCCCATTTTACTCCTGAGGGAATCTCGGCTCTGAGAGGTTAGGTGACTTGCCCGAGATCCCACAGCTGATGAGCTTAGAAGCAGGGTTGTCCCATCTGTGCACTCAGGTGACAGGCGGAAGAGTAGAGTGAAGACACAGCTGATAACTGGTATCAAATGTGCTTTAAGGAAAAGGAGGGCCATGTGCTGCGCTGGGATCTGACCTGAGGTCTGGGGGTGGGTGGCACTGCCCAGGGAGGACTGGGCAGTTGGCACTGGTCACTGTTCTCCTTGACCTGGGACACAGCTGCACAGAGGAGCTTCTGGAGCGACTGGCAAGGAAACCCACCGTGTGTGAGTCTGAGGTGAGGGCAGTGGGTGGCAGGGGTCAGGTTGGGTCCAAGCGTTCACCCACCTGAACTCTGAGAACTGAGGAGTGGGTCCTGGGCATGCCATCTGTGCCCACAATAAGCCCAGGGTGGTGGTGGAGGACACTGAGAGCAGGCAGCAGAGCCCCCTCCTCCATCAGACCAGACCCTCCCAGCCCGGGACTTGCACTGTCCTCCATAAATCTCAGCAGACCCACTTGTCCCTAACTCTGTTCTTTCCCAGTCTTCCTCACGTCAGCATTCCTCAGACATTGCTCCCAGGAGGAGCTCCACCTGGCCTCTAGTCTCCCTGCTGCCCTGCCACGGAGGGCTGTGCCAGTTGTGCACCGCGCAGTTCTGTTTGTTATCATGTAACCGACTCCCTTCTAGAACTGTGGGGAGCCCACCTGTGTAGCTGTACATGAGGCCCTGGGTCTCAGCAACCCAAACCCTTCTACCAGCCATCGAAGGCCGCTTAACAGGCATGGCCAGCCCTCTTGCCACAGCGCCGGTGGTGATCCAACGTAATCCCTGCCCTTCTCACACGGACTCTGGGCCACCTGTTTCCGCAGATCCGGGCCTGCATGCTGCAGGTGCTGGAGGGAATCTGCTACCTGCACCAGAACCGTGTGCTGCACCTGGATATCAAGGTGAGGTGCCCGTGGGGGCGGGGACAGGCAGCTCCTGTGGAAGCCCGGTGGCGGGGTGTCCCTCCCCTTCCCTCTGCTCCCACGCCCGCCTTGTGCCCTGCAGCCTGAGAACCTGCTGGTATGGGACAGCGCCGAGGGGGAAGAGCAGGTGAGGATCTGTGACTTCGGGAACGCCCAGGAGTTGACTCCGGGAGAGCCCCAGTACTGCCAGTATGGCACGCCTGAGTTCGTGGCGCCTGAGATCGTCAACCAGAGCCCTGTGTCCGGAGTCACTGACATCTGGTAATGTTGGCATATGGTGCAGCCGGTGGGCTGGGGAAACTGCCCTCAGGGCCAGGGAGCCGCTCACGCAGGGAGGAACTTTACCAAGCCCGGGTTCCTTCTCTGACCGTCGACTGGGGGCATTGCTCACAGGCCCCTTGCTCTTCCCTTGTCAGTCAGACATGACCCAGGCACACATGGCCTCAGGCCTATCAGCCCCTGCTTCCCTCTCTCCCCTGGGTGGTCAGCCGCCCCCTCTGCAGCCACCTTGCCTCCCCCCAGTGGGACAGGCATCGTCCCTTGGTTCAGACTCCTCGTGGCTTCCTGTGCTGGCCCTACCGCGACCCTTGACTCCTCCAGAGATGTCTGGACCTCTGGGTTCAGAGTCTTCTCTGAAGGAGACGTCCTGTGGCCATTTGTCCACAACAGGGTTCATAGGGAGGATGCTTCTCATGGAGTTCTCTGCCTAGAACGGCTCACTTCCGGTGGGAAGCGGGCCGTCCTCTCACTGACCCCCTCTCCTCCCCTCACAGGCCCGTGGGCGTCGTTGCCTTCCTCTGGTAAGGACCTCGCTGCCCTCGCTCCAGTGGTCTCTCAGCAGGCCTCCCCTCCCACTCCGGCAGGGCCTGGGGCTGGAGAGTGGTTGGGGACATGCAGCCCACCCCTCCTCTTCCCTCCCTCTCGCCTCTCTCCCTCTGCTCCTTCCCGCATAGCAAGGGCCCCCATATGCATGAACAGAAGCCCCAGCCTGTGTGTCTAAGCCTTCTACCGTCACGCCCCGGGGCAGGCACACGGGCTGGATGAAGAGCGGCCAGGGCAGGCTCAGTGCCATTCGGGCAGGGACTACAAGGTCCTGACTGTCCAGCAGAGACTGGAAGGTGTAGGCTCAGGCTCAGGGAGGCAAAGCCTCTGAGCCCAGACTCCTCACCTCAAGGACAGGCCACAGCTGGAGGAGGGATAGGACAGGTCCTCTAATGCATGGGCTTAGGTCTCAAAGCAGCACTGCCTCCCCACCCGTCGGGGGTGGGGTGGGAGCAGCGCCGACAAGAGTCCAAAAGACTCTGTCCAGGTTCCCCCCGCCTCTGTCTGACCCACAGCCTGGGGGCCGCCACCTGTTCCCAGCCGTGTGTCCTCGCTGGCCTCACGCCACCCCTTCCTGGGCCCTGCCCACCGCTCACCCAGCCCTCCCCACCCCTGCAGCCTGACGGGCATCTCCCCGTTCGTGGGGGAGAACGATCGGACGACGTTGATGAACATCCGGAACTACAACGTGGCCTTTGAGGAGAACACGTTCCTGAGCCTGAGCAGGGAGGCCCGGGGCTTCCTCATCAAAGTGCTGGTGCAGGACCGGCTGTGAGTACGAGGCCCCGAGGGGTACCCCGCCTGCAGAGTCAGTCCCCTCGTGCCATGCCCTTCGACATCCGGTCCCTCAGGTCCTTAGAGGTCCCATTTCCCCAAACATTTATGAACTGACTGAGTTCATGAATGATGAATCCCCTCTTAATCCTCCTTCCTTTACAGGAGGCCTACTGCAGAGGAGGCCCGAGAGCACCCTTGGTTCAAAGTGAGTCTAGTTCTGCAAAGTCACGGTAGAAAAGGGGGAGGGGGAGGCAATGTTAACAGCTCTATTTATTGAGTACCTACTATGTGCAGTTGCCATGATAGGTGTTTTATATACTTACGACCTATCAGCCTCAAATATAGTAGCTCTGCAAAGGAATGTATAACTCTCATTTTGCTGATAAGGAAACAGGCTCAAGTTGGGGTATCATGGATTCTAAGGCACAGGTCCGTACTTCCCCATCCTGGGCATCCTCAGCAGGGTTCTTCCTAGTTCTTGACACCAACCCTGGTCCTTCTCAGTCCTGTGTGCCCACCTCTGTCCTGCACTGGTCCCACACACTGTGGTTGGTGTGGGGGCCTGGTCTCTTGCATTTTGAACTCTGTGTGGGCAGAGTTTTCATTCATCTTCAAGCCCCAGCACCACAGGGCACAGCTCCAAGTCGGCCGGGTGGGGTGGGGGGTGGCAAGGTTCAGCAAATGACCTAGAAAGAGCAACTGAGTAAGCCATCCACTGAGCATCGTACTGGGTCAGCTGAAGGCTGAGGTGCTTCTGGGGTCTGTCCTTGGAGAATGAGCCTTGCCTCCCAGATCAGAGACAAGCTCCAAAGAGGAAAGCCTGTGTGGGTGGCCAAGGGAGGCATCTGTCTCGGCCCAGCTCCCCAAGGCTCCAGATATCGGGGGCGCCAGCCCCACATGGAAACGGGTGGTGAGCTGGGCAGCAGGGCCAAGGCCAGGGGCCGAAGCACAGGTCTCCCAGGGCAGCCAGTGCGCCAGGACAGGGCCTTAAGCCCTGGTGTAATTTCTGAAGCACACCTCCCGCAGCCGCTGACTTTTGTCCTTTCCGCTTAGGTTCAGGGAATTTGTCTACACGTGGGCACCTTGGCTTTGGGAGTTGTGGTGACAGATCCAGGGGACAGGGGCCTGCAGGAGGCTGAACTCAGTGCTGCTTAGTTCCCTGTCCCCTCTTGTAGACTTGGTCTCTCCGTGCCAAACCTCGAGGGTCGAGGTGGACAGAGGACTTCCCTAAGTCCCTCTTCCCCGGGTTTGCAGACGCAGGCGAAGGGCGCCGAGCTGAGCACGGACCACCTGAAGCTGTTCCTGTCCCGGCGCAGGTGGCAGGTGAGCTGAGCGGGCCCTGCTTCGGTGCCTCCACCTGCTCATTCTGCAGCCTCCTCTTGCTCACCCTGCTTTTCTTCTCTCCTATCGTGAGCCCGCGCCTTCTGCTAACCTATCTTCACCTGCTTTTATTCTCTCAACGCCCAGCTTCCCTTCTGCCTCCTGACCCTCTATCTGCCGCCCAGCTTCCCTTCTGCCTCCTGACCCTCTATCTGCCGCCCAGCTTCCCTTCTGCCTCCTGACCCTCTATCTGCCGCCCAGCTTCCCTTCTGCCTCCTGACCCTCTATCTGCCGGAGAGCTTTTCCCCAGGGCAGAGACGGGCCTGAGTGGGCCAATCCAGCCCCAGGGGCCCCTCAGGTCTGACCCTAGCATTCTGTCTCTAGCGCTCCCAGATCAGCTACAAGTGCCACCTCGTGCTGCGCCCCATCCCGGAGCTGCTGCGGGCCCCCCCGGAGCGGGTGTGGGTGGCCGTGCCCAGAAGACCACCCCCCAGTGGGGGGCTCTCGTCCTCCTCTGACTCCGAAGAGGAGGAGCTGGAGGAGCTGCCCTCAGTGCCCCGGCCGCTGCAGCCCGAGTTCTCAGGCTCCCGGGTGTCCCTCACTGACATTCCTACTGAAGATGAGGCTCTAGGGACCCCAGAGGCTGGGGCTGCTACCCCCATGGAGTGGCAGGAGCAGGGAAGGGCCACCTCTCAGGACCAGGAGTCCCCCCGCCCTCAGGCCCTCCCCTCTCCAGGCCAGGAGTCCCCGGCTGGGCCCAGCCCCCGGCGGGGAGAGCTCCGCAGGGGCAGCTCGGCAGAGAGCGCCCTGCCCCGGGCCGGGCCGAGGGAGCCGGGCCGGGGCCTGCAGAAGGCGGCGTCTGTGGAGCTGCCCCAGCGCCGAAGCCCCAGCCCGGGCGCCACCCGCCTGACCCGGGGAGGCCTGGGCGAGGGCGAGTATGCCCAGAGGCTGCAGGCTCTGCGCCAGAGGCTGCTGCGGGGAGGCCCTGAGGATGGCAAGGTCAGCGGCCTCAGGGGTCCCCTGCTAGAGAGTCTAGGAGGCCGTGCCCGGGACCCCCGAATGACACGGGCTGCCTCCAGCGAGGCAGCACCCCACCACCAACCCCCACCAGAGACTCGGGGACTGCAGAAGAGCAGTAGCTTCTCGCAGGGTGAGGCAGAGCCCCGCGGCCGCCACCGCCGTGCTGGGGCGCCCCTTGAGATCCCTGTGGCCCGGCTCGGGGCCCGCAGACTACAGGAGTCTCCCTCCTTGTCTGCTCTCAGCGAGACCCAGCAGCCCAGCCCCGCGCGTGCCAGTGCCCCCAAACCCAGTGCCCCTAAGCCCAGTGCCCCCAAGTCTTCCGAACCTCCTGCCACCACGCCCAGCGATGCTTCCCAGCCCTTAGCGCCGCAGCCTGCGGGAGAGAAGGCCCCAGAGCTCAAGGCAGAGCCAGGCCCGGCTCCCAAGCCTACACAGCCCCCCGCCGCTCTGCAAACCCCAGCGCCCCCGCTCACACCCTATGCTCAGATCATGCAGTCCCTGCAGCTGGCAGGTCAGAAGCAAGGCCCTCCGCAGGGCGCTGCCACGCCTCCCACGGAGCCCAAGTCCCACCCTGCTGTGTTCGCCAGAGTGGCTTCCCCACCTCTAGTAACCTCCAACAAGCGCGTGCCTTCCGCCGCGGCTCCCCCAGCGCCAGTCGAGAAACCCCGGGTCGCCACGGTGCCCCGCAGGCCGGGCAGCAGTCTCAGCAGCAGCATTGAGAACCTGGAGTCTGAGGCCGTGTTCGAAGCCAAGTTCAAGCGCAGCCGTGAGTCGCCCCTGTCGCGGGGGCTGCGGATGCTGAGTCGCTCGCGGTCGGAGGAGCGCGGCCCCTTCCGCGGGGCGGAGGAGGACGGCATGTACCGGCCCAGCCCCGCGGGAACGCCCCTGGAGATGGTGCGGCGGCCCGAGCGCTCCCGCTCGGTGCAGGACCTCAGGACGGTCGGGGAGCCGGGCCTCGTCCGCCGCCTCTCGCTGTCGCTGTCCCAGCGGCTGAGGCGCACCCCGCCCGCGCAGCGCCACGCGGCCGGGGAGGCGCGCGGCGGGGACGGCGAGAGCTCAGAGGGCGGCAGCTCGGCGCGGGGCTCCCCGGTGGTCGCGGTGCGCAGGCGGCTGAGCTCCACGCTGGAGCGGCTGTCCAGTCGGCTGCAGCGCAGCGGCAGCAGCGAGGACTCGGGGGGCACGTCGGGCAGGAGCACGCCGCTGTTCGGACGGCTGCGCAGGGCCACGTCGGAGGGCGAGAGCCTGCGGCGCCTCGGCCTCCCGCACAACCAGCTGGCCGCGCAGGCCGGCGCCACCACGCCTTCCGCGGAGTCCCTGGGCTCGGAGGCCAGCGCCACCTCGGGTGGTTCAGGTGTGGAGGGTCGGGGCACAGTGGAGGGTGCGTGTGCGAACGAGTGCGGACCAGGGTGGCGTTCGCCGTAGAGAGGCTCTGGGAGGAAGGGAGGGCGGGGACACCCTCCAGAGAGAGGCTGGGGAGGTGCGGGAGGCCCTGAGAATGGGATTGGTGGGGCTGGGTGTTCTTGCTTTCTCTGGGCGGAAGGAAGGTGGAAGGCGGCGGGGAGATGGGAACGCCCTGCTGTGGCTGGGCAGGTGCTCAGGTGGCCCCTGGGTCCTTTACAGCTTCTGGAGAGAGCCGGAGCCGGCTGCGCTGGGGCTTCTCCAGGCTGCGGAAGGACAAGGGGTCATCACAGCCAGACCTCTCGGCCAGCGTCCAGGAGGATCTGGGTCACCAGTACGTGCGCAGCGAATCAGGTGAGAGAGGCCTGCTGGGTGAGGAGGCTGTCCCGCTGCAGGGGATGGTCCTAGTTGGGTGGGACATGGACCACTATGAGGAGCCCAGGCAGCGATGGAGGGGACCTGGAATAGAGAAAACAACAGCCGCAGCTGCCATTCATTAGCAATGTCGCGTGTCCTGTTAAGCACTTTGCAAGGGCTGCCCCACTCAACCCTCCCCCACTGTGGAGGAACTAGTATTTGTATCGTGCCCCTGATTTACAGGCGAGGAAGTAGGCTCCGCCAAGCTAAGTAGCTTGTGGAAGGCACAGAGCTGGTAGTAAGTGCAGCAGCTAGAGAACTGGACTGCGTGACCCTGTGCAGCCAGGCCCCAGAAGCGGCTTCAGGACACGTATTAGTGCAGTTCTCTGGCTAGCGTTCTACCTCGTGGGAGAGCCTGGAAAGGGCCCTATAACTGCACGACACCTAGTTCTGAAGGAGGCCAGGGTAGGGCCCCTTTGCCCGCAAAGCCCCGGTGCAATGTGTGCATGTCTGAATGCACGCCAAGACCGTCTTTCCTCTCCCAGCCTAGAGGCTCGGAGTCTGGCCTTGCCCCCATTTCTGCGCGGTCTGGAATACCCGACTGCAGGGGGTGGGGGAGGGGAACATCGGATAGGCTAGGCCCTGGCCAGTTTCTCTGCCCATATGTCCTGGGCGGCAGGGAGGCAAGTCATGCCCACCTGGGGTCACCCTGTCCTTCACCTGAGAAGCGGGCATTATTCAAGGACTATACATGGAGGCTCAGGCTTGGGAGGCCATTCCCCAGGGCAGCATGCAGGAAGGGGCAGGCCCACGGAGCCAGGCTGTGTGCTGGGCCTTTAGCCCTCACCAGTTCTGTTCGCCCGGTTTCCTGATGAGATGTCTCAGAACTGCTCCAGCTGTGCCTCAGCTGGGCTTGAGGTGATGAGTTTGGTCTTGGCCAGGGGAGCTGGGGACCCTGTCTCAACGGCAGTGGGCAGTGGGGGCTGTAGTGAGGGAAGAGAGGGGAGGGAGGCCAGCTGGTGGGGCCAGGGGTGGAGGAGAGGGAATCTCTCTCTCTCTCTCTCTCTCTCTCACACACACACACACACACACACACACAGCAGCAGCAGAGAGGCCTGGGGACAGCTGATCCCTTCCCACCGGGGCCTCCCTCCCAGGTCCGTTTTGCTTGTGCAGCTGATTTCCTGCTGAGGCAGTCTCCCCTTACCTCATCCTCTCCCCCCCGCCCTGCAGAAGAAGGCTGCCCCACGTCCACTGACCAATTAGGGCTAGGCCCTGGGGGGATGGAGGTAGAACTGGCAGAGCTAGGCCAGGGTCACCTTTCACCTCTTCTCCTGGCCTTCCTCTCCCTGCCCCCTCCCCAGCACCCCCACTTGGTCTGGAGGCAGCCACTGATTCAACTATGTTCACTTTATGCTATTGGAGCTTCAGCGTGGGACCCCTCCTTGGGGAACATGGGCACAGTGGGAAGGGCGGGCACGGGCACACTGCCATCCTGACCCTCCACTCCTGCTGAGCATTCCTCTCCTGCCCAGCTGACCACCCCACCGCCATGCCCTCCTGGTCCTTTAGACAAGCAGCAGCTGGGGCTCCCAGGGGCATCTATCCCTCAGCTTTCTCTGCCCACATGAAAAAAATCCACCACCACCACCACCACCCCGGTGGCCAGGACCATTGGGATATTTCTAAAGACACATGCCAAGGAGCAGGAATGCAAGTCCTCATGGCCCTGAGGAGCCACAGGCCAGCGCACTGGAGTGGAACCCTTGGCCCATCTGCATCCTGGCCGTGGCCCATTCACCGGTCACCTAGGAAGCCAACTTTCCCTAAACAGCCTTTTCGCTGGAGGTCTGTGCCTGGCTCTCTACTGGGCTATTCATGAGCTAATAATCATAACAATAGTAAGAGCCAACATTTATGAGCACTTTATTTTATCTTAGACACATGCTAAGTACTTTATATGCTCTTTGTAATTCTTGCAACAAGCTGGTGATCTCGGTGTTATTTCTTTTCCTCAGTTGAGACAGGGCGTGGTCCGAGGTCATGCAGATACTGTGTGTTGCCCCTTCAGAAGCTCTCAGCACTCGGCTGACCTGAAGGAGTATTAGAAGGTCTAGGACTGTAGCCCCGGCCCCTAGGGAGGAAGCTGGCACAGTCTCCGGCTCTGCGCACAGTTTGCATTGCCTGCAGATCCTTTGAGACTGCATATTTTGATTGCACATTGCATTCAACCCCAGGATTCTCAGCTCAGGACAGCTTCTCTCACTTGCCCTGTGGTGCCCCAGTGGGAGTGAGTATTGCCAGTTCTTAACCAGTACAGTGTTTCAATATTTACTTGATTTTATTTTATTTAACAAATGCCTATAGAGCACTCAAACCTAGTGCCAGACCCACTCTGAGCGATTTGCAAACATACGAGGTCCCCGCCATGCATCTTCAGTAGTCAGTGAAAGGAAAAGATGATTCTACACACAGCGAGGGCCTGGGAAGAGGGGAGCTCCCTGCAGAGGAAATTCTCAGAGGTGTGGCGCAGGGCTCTACTCTTCCCATCTGACTGGGAGGAGGCCAGCTTCCACTCCGCTCCGCACCTGTCACACGCGTCCTGCCCTCCCTCAGCAGTAAGTAAGCCATGGCTCTCTGCTGTCCGCTCTCGCTCCAGACTTCCCCCCAGTCTTCCATATCAAACTCAAGGACCAGGTGCTGCTGGAGGGAGAGGCCGCCACTCTGCTCTGCCTGCCGGCAGCCTGCCCTGCACCCCGCATCTCCTGGGTAAAAGGTAAGGCCACTCCTCTGCAAGTGGCCCCAAGGTTTGGCGATGTTTGGGGGGGGGTGGCGACCAAGGAGTCCTGGAGGATCACATGTGCCGCCCCACTCAGCGGCCCCTCTTGCTCCTCTCTGTCCCCAGACAAGCAGTCCCTGCGCTCCGAGTCCTCAGTGACCATCGTGTCCTGCAAAGACGGGCGGCAGCTGCTGAGCATCCCTCGGGTGGGCAGGCGGCACGCTGGGCTCTATGAGTGCTCAGCTTCTAATGTCCTCGGCAGCGTCACCAGTTCCTGTACCGTGGCCGTGGCCCGTGAGCCTGGGGCGGGACCAGGGAGGCCGTTGATGGGGAGATGTTGGGGCAGGGCTAGCTGGGCTCTAAGCTGGAACCTGGAGGCTCACTGGGCTTCTC
The DNA here is from genome assembly GCF_036850765.1 of Saccopteryx bilineata. Lineage (NCBI taxonomy): Eukaryota > Metazoa > Chordata > Mammalia > Chiroptera > Emballonuridae > Saccopteryx > Saccopteryx bilineata. Next base: position 17,468,846 of record NC_089494.1, on the reverse strand, counting down.
TCCTCTTGCCAGGCGTCCCAGGGAAGCTAGCTCCTCCTGAGGTACCACAGACATACCGGGACACGGCGCTGGTTCTGTGGAAGCCAGGAGACAGCCAGGCACCCTGCACGTACACGCTGGAGCGGCGGGTGGATGGTGAGGGACCGCACGGGCTCGTCTCACGGCGGGAAGGGGTGGCAGGTGGAAGGCGGAGAAGCCGGGGAGACAGATGCCTCCCCAGGCACAGTTCCCCTCCCTAGCACTGGGAGTTTGGGCCACCCCTTCTGTGGCCTCAGCCCCGCCCCCGTGGTGCCTGCAGGGGAGTCTTCCTGGCACCCGGTGAGCTCAGGCATCCCCGACTGTTACTACAATGTGACCCACCTACCGACTGGCGTGAGTGTGAGGTTCCGTGTGGCCTGTGCCAACCGTGCTGGACAGGGGCCTTTCAGCAGCCCTTCTGAGAGAGTCTTCGTCAGGGGCGTGCAAGGTCAGTGCGACGGGGTGGGGGAGGCAGAGAAGGACGAGGACCCTAAGCCCGGGACCCACCCCCTTCTTAGAGCACCGTGGTTTTGCTGCCAGGGGCACAACAGTGATGATTTTCCTTGTTTCCTCTTAAGAGCCCTCAGCCGTGCTACCTGCTGCTCGCCAAGATGCCCCTGTTACCTCAGGGCCAGCCAGGGCCCCGCCTCCGGACTCTCCTACCTCACTCGCCCCATCCCCGCCGCCCAGGGCAGCTCCTGGGCCCCCCAGCCCCCAGTCAGCTGCCCCCAGCGCCTCGTCTCCCCCAACTCTCCCCAGCCAGGCCTTGTCCTCACTCAAGGCTGTGGGTCCACCTCCCCAAACCCCCCCGCGAAAGCACAGAGGCCTGCAGGTTGCCCGGCAAGCAGTGCCCGCCCCACCCAGTGTCCAGGTCACCTCAAGTGAGCCCAAGTCTTCTGTCCCTGACACTGGGACCTCAGCCCCAACCTCCACTCCACAAGAGGTTAAACCAGCGTCTTCCTCTACTCCCCTGTATATGGTGACCTCCTTTGTGTCTGCACCACCAGCCCCTGAGCCCCCAGCCCCTGAGCCCCCTCCTCAGTCCACTAAGGTACCTGTTCGGACCCTCAGTCCAGCCAAGGAGACGGTCGGCTCCCCTGTAGGTGGTCGCTCCAGCTCTCCGGGGCTGGAGCACACGGCTCTTCGACAGGGCCCCCCTCAGAAACCCTACACCTTCCTGGAGGAGAAGGCCAGGCAAGCGGGGCCGGGGAAGGGGTGGAAGACAGAGCGCGGGGGTGGGGGTGGGGTGGGGTGTAGGGCTACAGGGTTCAGAGAAAAGACCAAACTGCCCATCCCGAGTGGGGAGGGTGCTGAGAGCTGGGTCCTCAGCACTACTGAGTCCACATCTTCTCTGGGCTAAGCTCTGTGTCCGTAGTATCTCATTTAATCTTCATAACTTGGAGAGGGAGCCGGTACAGTATTATCATCACCCATTGCACAGATGGGAAAACTGAAGTACAGAGCCACTCAGGCGCAGAGCTGGGACTCGAACCCAGATTTCTAGGATTAAACTCCAGAGCCCACACTTGGGTCTCTGTTCCCCCCACCTCAGCCCCTTGGCCTTCACAGTGGTGATGGTTTCCTCTCTCCTCTGAGCCTGTGGTGTCCCCTCAACACAACAGGGGCCGCTTTGGTGTAGTGCGTGCCTGCCGGGAGAATGCCACCGGGCGGACGTTTGTGGCCAAGATCGTGCCCTACGCAGCCGAGGGCAAGCAGCGAGTCCTGCAGGAGTACGAAGTGCTGCGGACGCTGCACCACGAGCGGCTCATGTCCCTGCACGAAGCCTACATCACCCCACGTTACCTCGTGCTCATCGCCGAGAGCTGCGGCAACCGGGAGCTCCTCTGTGGGCTCAGCGACAGGTGGGTGGGCGTCCCGAAGGGGCAGGAACCAGCCGTGGAGACGGTAGGGCTGGGACCTCACCTGCCTCCCTCGGGCCCTCTAGGTTCCGATATTCAGAGGATGATGTGGCCACCTATGTGGTACAGCTGCTCCAAGGCCTGGACTACCTCCACGGCTGCCACGTGCTGCACCTGGACATCAAGCCGGACAACCTGCTGCTGGCCCCCGACAACGCCCTCAAGATCGTGGACTTCGGCAGTGCCCAGCCCTACAACCCTCAGGCCCTGCGGCCCCTTGGCCACCGCACAGGCACACTGGAGTTCATGGGTGAGTCACCATGGCAACCAAGGTTGGGGGTTGGGGCAGCAGCCAGCGCTCCCCCCATGTCACCCATATGCAGGCCGTTTATCAGTGCTTACGCTATGCAAGCAATGAACAAAGACCTTTCCATGTTTTCTTTTTCCAGTTTATCTTCACAATAGCCTTAGAGATGGGCATAACATTGCCCCCGTTTTTCGGATAGGAAACAGAGGCATAGTGAGGTTATTTGTCCCATATTAGGTAGTTTTAAATGGTCAAGCCAGGGTTTGATAAAGCTGGAAAGATTGGAGAATCAATTATTTACTTATGTAAATAAGGAAAATCAGCTACCATTTAGCTATCTGCTAAAGACTTTATGTTCATTATCTCTGTTCCTTAGAGTTGTTCTGAAAGCCACTCTTTTTTTTTTTTGCATTTTTCCAAAGCTGGAAACGGGGAGGCAGTTAGACTCCCGCATGCACCCAACCGGGATCCACCCGGCATGCCCACCAGGGGGCGATGCTCTGCCCATCTGGGGTGTTGCTCTGCTGCATCCAGAGCCATTCTAGCACCTGAGGCAGAGGCCACAGAGCCTTCCTCAGCGCCCGGGCCATCCTTGCTCCAATGGAGCCTTGGCTGCGGGAGGGGAAGAGAGAGACAGAGAGGAAGGAGAGGGGGAGGGGTGGAGAAGCAGATGGGTGCTTCTCCTGTGTGCCCCGGCCAGGAATCGAACTCAGGTCTCCCGCACGCCAGGCTGACGCTCCACCACTGAGCCAACCGGCCAGGGCCCTGAAAGCCACTCTTTACAGATGAGGAAATGGAGAGCCAGACAGGCTTAGCACATTGCTCAGGATCCTATAGCTAGAAGGGGCAGGCCTGGGCTTGGAGTCAGCCAGGCCGATTTCAGAGGCTCATACTCCTTGTGCTGGCCACATTCGCTGTGAATGGGCACCCTGCCTCGCAGCTGATCTGAGGGAGCCGGTGACCCTCAGCTCGCAGTTCAGGTGATCCCCACCATTCAGTGCCTGGGTGGATTCCTCAGATGTCCCACAAGGCCCCCAGAGCCCATCCACCCCCACTCCCATCCTGCCTCCTGTCACCAGGGCCCGCTGCTCTGGTCAGACCCATGGTCTGGTGACCTGGACGTTGTCCTGCTCTGCAAGCTGCCAGGGGCCTCCCCAGCCTCTTCCTGATTCCCTGCTGCCAGGAAACTGGTTCAGCTTGACCTCTGTCTCCTGTCAGCTCCTGAGATGGTGAAGGGAGACCCCATCGGCGCTGCCACTGACATCTGGGGAATGGGTGTGCTCACTTACATCATGTGAGTGCCCCAGGACCCACCCTCTGCTTACACCCTCTCCCCTCCCCCACCTCCCCAGCGCACATGAATGTGCACACATGCGTGCACACACCCACGCGTGTCAGCCCAGGTGCCGGTAGCCCTGTCCCTGAGTGCTGTGCCTTTTAGAACCCCCACTCCAATGTCTGCCAGGACCTGTGAGTTGACCCTCTGTTCACGTGACAACTGAACTGTCTCTACCACAGGCTCAGTGGACGTTCCCCATTTTATGAGCCAGACCCCCAGGAAACTGAGGCTCGTATTGTGGGGGGCCGCTTTGATGCCTTCCAGTTGTACCCCAACACCTCCCAAAGCGCCACCCTCTTCTTGAGAAAGGTCCTCTCAGTACATCCCTGGTAAGTAGACCCCACACCTGCCAGCCACCCAGCATGACCTGTCCCTGGGTTGGACTGCCCTGGCCCCGCCCATGCCTACGATTCCCCAACTCCTCCCCTGCCCCCCACAATACATTGTTGTTACTACTTCTCCTAAATGGTTGTACTACTCACCATTTTAAATCTATAACCGCCCTGTGACATAAGCAGAGTCACTGTCCCTGTTCCAGAGATTGGGAAACTGAGCCCCAGAGTCGCCCAGAGCACTCACTAGGAGTGAATCCTGGGTCGGGACTCAGATCCTAGGGGAGGACTGAGCCTCGTGTGCTCCAGGCCTCCCACCAGGCTCACTGTCCCCGGCCGGGCCTGGCAGGAGCCGGCCCTCCCTGCAGGACTGCCTGGCCCATCCGTGGCTGCAGGACGCCTATCTGATGAAGCTGCGGCGCCAGACGCTCACCTTCACCACCAACCGGCTCAAGGAGTTCCTGAGTGAGCAGCGGCGTCGCAGGGCCGAAGCTGCCACCCGTCACAAGGTGCTGCTCCGCTCCTATCCCGGCGGCCCCTAGCGGCTCGGACCACAGCCTGGCTCCGGGCTTCCACTCGGGGCTCCCACTGATGCCGCGGGACATTCCAGGGCCCACGCTGAGCCGGGTGAGCTCAGGGCTTCGGACACCACCACCACCAGCAGCAGCAATATCCAGCCGGGCTATTACCTCATGGACCTGCGGGGACAGAGGCCCTGGGCTTTGGCCAATGCCACCAGGCCAGAGCCAGAGCTGGAGACTTATTGGCCGGGCTGGGTGGAGTTGGGAGCAGGAAGAGAGGCAAGAACAGAATAGGGAAGTGAGAGAAAGGGATGGGAGACTCTAAGAAGGTTCTGGAGGTGGAGGACAGTGCATTTGAGGGAGAACCAACCAAGGGGTGTGAGAGGCTAGAGAGGTGGAAAAGGGAGGAGCCCAGAGTGTCAAGGCTGTGGGCTGAGAGTGAATGTCAGCAAAGTAGGGACAGGACGTTGAGACGGTGTCAGGGTGCCAGAGGCAGCATGTGAGAGGGCAGCGAGGCTGGGGAGGAGACAGGACTCAGGTAGGGGTGGGGTGGGCCAGCTGCCAGCATCCTGGAGGGAGTGTGGAGGGCTAGAGGCAGAAGGCAGTAGGCAGTGGTCACTCAAGCCGGTGCTCTCCCGTTGCCCCAGTGGATGCAGCTCTGGGTTCTGCTGACCCAAGGATGTCCCCACTGTCCCTCCATGGCCTTCACCCTTCCTCCCATTCATATTTATTTATTTATTGACTTTTATGCAGTTTCCTTTCCATCCAATCCTTATTGCTCATGTTGTCCTGACCATCCCCCCACCCCCAGCCATCTAGCTGTCTGTGCAGCTGTCTGTCTGTCACAAGGGAAATAAAAACAGCAAGCAGCAGGACCTACGTGCGATCTATGGGGAGAGATGGCTGGGCATGCATGATGGTGGGATGGGAGTATTCCAGCCTTCTCTGGGCCAGTGAGAGCCCAGATACACCAGCTAAGCCCTTCGGACCTTCCTCCTCCCTCCCTGACCCTCCAGGCCCTTTACCTCTCCCTTATTCCTGGAGGAGAGACTTCAGTCTGTTTCTTCCTCTGAAGTTTCTGGAATCCTGGCAGGACCACTGAACCCTTCCCCCTAACCAGACTCTCATGGCCCCACCTTTTCTCACGTGTTCCAGCATCACGCCTTGGAGGGTGCTAGGTTCTGAAATGGGCCGGCCCACACCTCAGACCTGGCTCATTACCAATGACCGTCCCTGGTCATTACCAATGACGCTGTTGGTTATCTCATGATAACTCCGTGAGAGCAGGTGGTATGAAGAGCTGTAGAGAGGACCCAGACGGGCCCAGGCCCCATGCTCTCCTCAGTGTTATAGAGCACAGTCAGGGCACCAGCTGCACAAAGCAGCTGCAAGTTCTCTGGCAGGGTGTCTGCTGTGATGATGCCACAGATGAGCCTTTTCCTAGGCCCCAGGGACACCCAGCCTGGACCTTCTGATCCCCATGGCAAGCTAGGGGGTGTGGTGCATGTGAAGGCGCCTTGACTAGCTGCAGTACCAGAGTGGCCACTGGGTTCTAGAATTGAACTGCCTTGCCCTGAGGTGGGGAAAGGGGGGAGCTGGTTCTCCTCAGCTACAAAGGGACTGTTGTCCTCTCTCCCTTACCCCCTGAAAACTCTGTTCTTGACAAAGTGACAAGAATAAAGCCTCCACCATGGGCAGAGAGCTGGTGCTGCTGCGTTGCTGATCGAGGTTGAGGGCCTCTTGACTGGAGCCCAAACGGTGCTCTGCTCAGCCCAGCCTAACCCAGCTTCTCCGGTTTCTCAGGACCTTAGGGAAGAGGCAATACCTATCATCATAAAATAATAGGATGGTAGAGCAGCTGGAAAGGACCAGAGAGATGCCTTGCTCACCTGTCATTTTAGTGATGAAGATATACAGTTTGCCTGTGAGAATCTGTAATCCCCTACTCACAAGTGTTTTCATATAAAACTGAGGTGCCTGAACTCATATCTTGATAAATGGTAAAATTCCTCTCCCGTTCCAATTCTGATCTTGAGCTTTCTTACCATCTCCATTGGAAATGGCATGTGAACTACTTATTCCAAACCCAGAGGAGCAAAGGTAATTTATGACAGCAGAGCTGTGTCAAAATTACTCTCATCAAAAGCGGATAGATCTCCATACCTGTGTGGGCAGTTACAGTGAATGGAAGCAATGGTCTACCTGGCCTGGACAGACGACTCCAGGCCTGCCATAGAGGAACTCACCTAACCCCTTTATCCCCGACGGCTGATGCCCCTATGCATCAGCTTGGCCCCCAACGGACTTGGACCAACCTGAAGTTGCTGAGTCAGTATTAATGCCTATCTCCAGGGACAATGCAGCCCAGCGGGACCCAACTAAGTCACACGCAGGACAGACATAGGGGAGATAGGGGTGCTATCCCGGAAGGGATGCTGTTCTCAAAAATCTTGATGGTCCTCTCTAGGTTTACCGCCAGGGGGCACAGTGTGGAAACGACAGCCGTAGACTCTGGGCGGGGCTGTAAGGCGCTTCCGGATTGGTCCTGACGGCCACGTGGCCCTCTTATAATTGGCTGGATGGATAGTTGAGTCCGCCGCTACTCGGTCTTCATTCAGGGACACCCCCCAGCCCCAAACACTCGCACCCTTTAACTTATGGTGTCCCAGGAAGGTCCCATTGTTCCATTGTCCAGAGACTGACCTGAGTGTCAAGTCCCGGCAGAGAGCTGAATCTCCGGTCCACTTGGGGCCTCGTCTGGTCCTCGCGGGTGTGGGATCGACACCCCCTGCCTTGGGGAGGAGACGGGGCCACGTCCAGCTGCCCAGCTGTCCAGGCGCTGACGCGCGGTGCACCCCAGAGCCGCTCGAGTTTCCCCCCCAGCCCCACCCTGGGCCTGTCGCAGCGGCTGAGCCAGCATCCCAGGCATCCTCGGGCTAAATAAGGAGCCTTCTTGGGTCAGGGGGCGGGGGCTGGGGTCCCGGGGGGCTTGGGGCAACCACGCCAAACAAGGCAAGGAGGGGAACGATGTATAAAACCAGGGCCCAGGGCTGAGCACCTGCCCGTGCTCCTGCTGTACCATCCGGAGGGGTTCTGTCCGCCTGCTGCCCCGCTAATCGGCTCGAGTCCCAAGTTGACGCCCCCCACCCACACGGTGAGTTCCGACCCTCCGACCAGTCGGACACACTCCTGTCCCGGGGATATTCTGAATCCGAAGGGCAGGGATGGAAGGTCGCAGTCTCTGTATCAGCTTCGACCCCTCTGTCTGTTTTCCACCCCCCAGATGTCCAAGGCAGCTCCCGCCAAAAAACCGGCGGCTGCGGCCCCTCCTCCTCCGGGATGTACCCTGGATATCAATGACCCCCAGGTCCAGAAAGCGGCCATTCGCATCCAGGCCTCTTACCGGGGTCACAGGTGAGGGCGAGCCCTGGAGCCCTCTTATGGAAGGGAACCGGAGCTGCAGAAATCCCCCGCCTAGGGTTAGGGCGGGACTTGAGCACAGTGCTCGGGACCTCTAGGGTTACCGGACTCAGGGGAGAGCAGTTCCTGAGATGTGGAAGAGTGGCCAACCAGAGTAAATCACTTTATTAATGTGATCTAAGGGTAACGATTCAGGAGCGCCCCATCCCTCCCCAAGCCCCTGTGTTTAAGGGTTTAGTGGGGCCGCACGGTTTGCTGGCGGACAGGACTGCAGGCGGTGGGAACAGTGTCCTGGAGCTCTGGACCCTGCCCTTGCCCGCGGGTAGGTCCCGGAAGGAGCTGCGGGAGAACGGGCCGCCGCGGGTGCTGGAGCCGCTGAAGGACGTGGTGCTGATCGAGGGGAGCGCGGCCAAGCTGACCTGCCGCATCTCGGCTTTCCCGGACCCGTTCATCCGCTGGAGCAAGGACGGCAAGGAGCTGCGCGACGGGCCCAAGTATCGCTACATCTTCGAGGACCCCGACGTGGTCGCGTTAGTGGTGCGCGACGGCGAACTGGCGGACTTGGGACAGTACAGCATCAACGTGACCAACCCCTTCGGCCAGTGCTCCGACTCGGCGCGCATCTTCGTGGAAGGTACCAGCGCCCCGGGTCCAATGCCACTGCTCAGAGCAGCGCCACCTCGCGGGCGTCCGCAGCCGGGCTCAGCAGCACGTTTTATCGCTGGGCCTAGCTGAGTCCGGATGGGGATGTGACCAGCCTAGCCCCCATCGCAGCCTGAGGCACAGAGCAGGGCGCCGGGCGGACTGAGGACTCCTTGCCTACCTCGGGATCCCGTCCCTTCCGTACTAAGAAGCCCACTAGGGGTTTCAGTCACTCGACTTCAGGGCCCCAAGGTCACAGCGATCCAGAGGCAGAGTCGGGGTTAAGAGAGAGAGCCCTGGACTTCTGGCTCCCAACCCGGGGCAATTTCCGTTACCCAGAGCTGTCTCCAAGGTACCCCGAGATGAGTGAACATTCCTGGGCTTTCACCCATACTATCTTTTCTACTTCTTCATTCAACCCTAAAAATAGGAACGGCAGGGATTAGTCTTGTTTAACAGCTGAGTTGCTGAAGCCCCAGAGAGGCTCAAGACTTGCCCAAGGTCACACTGAGAGTTTGAATCTATCTCGTAATTACGGCCGGGTATTAGCTGGGAAGGTGATGTTCCACTTCGCCTGTAGGCCTCTCACTGTGTCGCGTTCCCTTCCTCCCTCTAGTCCCTGCGAAAATTCAAAAGGGACCGGATAACACTAAAGCTCGCAAAGGCGCCACGGTGACGCTGACCGCGGAGATCATGGGCGAGCCTGCTCCCGATGTGGGCTGGACCAAGGACGGGAAGGACATCGAGGAGGACGACAGGCGAGGGCGGGGACCTGCTGCAAGGGCAGGGCCTGGCGCTGAGGCCTGGGCCGGATGGGGCCCAGAAAGCCCGCGGGAGTGGGACAAGGGCGGGGAACTAGGAGGTGTGGAACTGAGCTGGCTGTGGAGCCCGGCCCTGGGAGCGCATTAAATGACCTGCGGCCCCGCCCTCTGCCCCTTCCCCTGCAGGGTGTACTTCGAGATAGGCAGCACCACCACAACGCTGACCATCCGCAGGGCTGCACCCGGGGACAGTGGCAAATACGAGGTGTATGTGGAGAACAGCCTGGGCATGGACCAGAGCTTCGCTCGCGTGGACGTGGCCTGAAAGGGACCCTTGAACCCTTCGCGGTTAGGTGGCACCAACTAGCCCCCTCCATCTTGCTTAATAAAACTGCTCTCTCTGACCCTCCGCGCCCATTCTCTTCTTTTGAGTCGCCATTTCCACTCCCCGGCACCCGCACGCACATTTATTCTGGGTCCGCACACCTAAGTAATAGAATGTTGAGGTTAGCGGGAAGACTGGAGAATGCCGGGTCCAGTGCCTTATTTTACTGACAGTAAGTCTGAGACGGCTTCTATCCTGGTAGGAAGCTCCTTCGCTCCCAGCGGGAGGGTTAGAGGCGTCAATGACTTCGTCTTCTCTCTCTTTGTATATACATCAAGCCTCACCCTCCCGTGGGGCGTTTGCGCGGAGGCCATACCCTCTCTCGTCTCCAGCCTCGCTTCTCCCTGTGACCTAGTTCTCTACTTTAGCTGCTACCCCAAGGACCATTCCCAGACAGTTCATGGTCCTAAATCTGGGTTCCAGTCTCTGCTTCTTAAGCCCCACCCTTTATTTCACTAGGACCCGCCCCCTCAACCTTTTGGCCACGCCCCCATGTTCTCGCACAAGTTCCACCTCTCGTCTCAGTTAGAAAAGGAGCAAGGATTTAGGAACTACAATTCCCGGCAGACTCTGCGAAGCTCTCGCGAGTTGCGAGAAGCCACGTGTGCGGAAGGAGCAAGCAATAGCGGGCGGCAGAGCTGAGATAAAGAGGACTAGTCGTGGTAAAAGGATCTGATGGAGGGGTGGAGAAAGGGGTAGAGGGCAGGAGACGGCCCCCAGACGGAGGGCAGCTCGGAGGTCCTGCTGGCTCTGCAAACGTTGGGTGCTGTGCTAGTCCCCAGACCCCTGGATACGCAAGGTTAGGGTTTATTATACAGTTTGTGAGGTTCAGAGGGTCAGCAATCAGTTCTCCGAATCCCAAGATTCAGCACTTGTCGTCAGTGTTGGGACTCAGGGGATTGGTATACTGTGTTTGGGATGCCAGGGGAACCTGTCGTTTGATTCAGGGTTCCTCGCCTAGAGCTTAATTTATACTCAGCATATAAAGGTTTTATGCTAGGGTTTCGATTTGTCGATCAGTGTTAGTTTAATACTTGAAATTCACTGTTAAGACTGTAGTTAAATATTTGGGGCCCACTCAGGATTTGAGGTTCAATATCAGGGTTCATTATTGGGATGCAGGGCTTAATAGAGTAAAGATGGACCCAATTTGGGAATCAGTGGTTTGGGGTTTGGGTTTTTTAAGGTTTGGGGTGTGGCCAGAGGGAAGTCTGCTAGAGATTAAATTACAGGGTGTGAATTTCAGAATTTGGGAGGAATCACCCTGGGGTTTAAAGGCCTAATGAAATTGGGTTCAGATTTGAGATGTGTGACATTTGTGAGGTGTTGTGCCCAGGGAGGGACTATATTGAATTTTGGATTTACATCTTGGGAGAGAGAGGGCCCAGTGTTGCTATTTTGGCTTTAGGGTTTGTTTGGGGTGTGAGTGGGATTCCTAGTTTAGGGTGTGAGATCTAAGTCTAACTTCTTTGTTGGGATTTGAGGTTTATGTAGCAACAGCCATCATGCTTAAAGCTGTGATCCTGATTGGAGGCCCTCAAAAGGGTGAGCAGGGGATAGGGGAGAAGCTTGGGCTGGATGATTGGTGGGGTGAGGGCAGGTGGAGGCAGAAAACTGAAATGTGCTTCTCTTCTCTTTCAGGGACTCGCTTCAGGCCTTTGTCTTTTGAGGTGCCCAAACCCCTGTTTCCAGTGGCAGGGGTTCCTATGATCCAGCACCACATTGAGGCCTGTGCCCAGGTAACCCCCCAGTCTTCCCTGTCCCACCTCACTCACTTTCCCAGCATCTCCTTTATGCCGTATTTCCCCCTTTTCCAAGCATGCCCTCTTCCCACCAGACGTAACTCTGGGTACTGCCGTTTACAAATGACAATGTGAATACCCCCCCCCCCGCCTTTGCCTCCCCAGAGTGTGCAGTGCAGCTGTCCTGCTGTCTTCTCCTAATCTAGTTTCTCATCTGGCCTCTTCTTGCTCAGATTTCACTCCTATATTTAAAGCTGTAGCATGGGAAACCTTGGTGATCACAAAACACGGAATCATACTACCCTCGCTCACTGTGGAGCTAATTTCTTTATTGCTTTTGTTGTTGGCACTGATGGGGTTTTGATTTGAGTCCAGTCTCTGCTTGCTAAAAGAAATTGAGCAAATTTCTCACACTTTCTCAGCCTTAGTTTCTTTATTTGTAAAGTGGGAGTGAGTCGACCCACTTTGTGCTAAAACAAAACTTTACATGAATGTTGTGTGTATGTATATACACACACATGTCTATGTTCATATGTATTTTTAATACTAGAGCTTGAACAAATATAAAGGGCGTGGGAAAGTGAGCTAGGCTCCTGACAGGGAGTGTCACAGATGGGGACAGATCCCCATCCTCCTCCACCTGCCTTGCTATGCTCCCCCTCCCTAATTCTGGGGTCACTATGGGGTCACTTATTTGGGCATTTCTCAATCCCACTTTGTGGGGTGGCAAAGCTTAGAGGTGATGTTTTTAAATAACTAGTACAATGTAGGCACTTGTTAAATGGTATCCTTACCTCAAGCTGATCTCAAGCTCGGATTGATAGATTATAAATACGGGAGAAATGAATGGATTATCCTTTAATGCAGCTTGGTAGGCCAGATCTTTCCTAGGGTGAGCCCCACTTCAGAGTAGGGGAAATAAATAGTATAATAGAAGATTAAAAGATCAGTGACTGAGACTTTCTACCTTCTTCATTGTCCAGAGAAATCAGGCCAGCATGGTAAAATGATTGCTCAGGGCCACAGCTGAGACTGAAACTGCTTTCTGGATTTGGGGTCAGCACCAGGGATTTCTCTCCCTCCCATTGTCCATCCTATCAGATATTATTTTTCTCTCAACCTCTTCCCTTGTCCTCAGGTCCCTGGGATGCAGGAGATTCTGCTCATTGGCTTCTACCAACCTGATGAGCCACTTACCCGGTTCCTAGAAACTGCCCAGCAAGAGTTTAATCTTCCAGTCAGGTCAGATGTTTGTGTGCATGTGCTGCCCGGGGGTTGGGGAGCAGTGCCCGAGGCGTCTGAGTTCTCTGTCTGAGTTCTCAGGAGTGGGTTGAGCCAGCAGCTGTAACATCACCCTCACACACTAAGGTCTTTCTTATCTGGGCATTCTTCAATCCCTGTGTATATTGTTTCTGGGTTGGCCTTGGGTATCTGTCTCCTCTGATCTCACTGAGCTGGCTTTGGGGTCCCTGGGGACAGGTACCTGCAGGAATTTGCCCCTCTGGGCACAGGAGGTGGCCTCTACCATTTCCGGGATCAGATCCTGGCTGGGGGCCCTGAGGCCTTCTTCGTGCTCAACGCTGACGTTTGCTCTGACTTTCCTTTGAGCACCATGTTGGCTGCCCACCGACACCAGCCTCACCCTTTCTTGCTGCTGGGCACCACGGTGAGGGGCCCTGGAGGGCTGGAAGGTGTCAAGGTGTTGGGCAGGCAGGGCCAGCTCAGGGAGTTGGAATGGGAAGGGGCATGAGGAGGGAGAGGTGCTAGAAACCCCCGCAGTAGTGGAGGTGGTGGTGCAGAGAGCCCCTGAGCTTTTGGGCTGCTCGGAAGTAGGGGAGGGGGAGGGCAGCTGACAGTGTTCACCCCAGCTGAAGACTTGTCAGTAGCGGAGTTGGAGTTGCGTGCCAGGTGCTGCAGGGGCGGGAGAGCAGGAGAGAGAAAACAGACCCCGCTGCCCTGGTGCAGGTAGGCCACTGCCTCGTGTGTCTGTCCTAGGCAAACAGGACACAATCCCTCAGCTACGGCTGCATCGTCGAGAACCCACAGACGCATGAGGTAAGAGCAGGGAGGAGGCTGGCGGGTGCCGATTCTGTGTTATCATTCTCCCAGCCCTCAGCCCCCTGAGAATGCTGGGATGCAGTGGGGCAGGCCGCAGTCTTGTCAAACATGTGGGGCACACCCTTGGTTGTTCCTCTTCTATCCCTTTGGGGAAGACTGGTGAAGGGGTAACAGAGAAATGTCATGGGTGGGGTGCTCCAATAGACATATATATGCACAGGGTACTATGGCAGTACAAAAGGTAGCCTACCCTGGCCTCCCTGGGTGAGGGTGGGGAAGGTTCCCCGGAGGAGGTGAGGTCTGAGCTGCGTTAAATTTGTCAACATGACGGAGACAGCAAGGCATTGCAGGTAGAGGCGATGGTATGTGCAGAGGTGCAGAGGCAGGAGACAGCATAGTGACCCCAGAATTAGGGAGGGGGGATGGGGATCGCTGTCCCCGTCTGTGACACTCCCTGTCAGGAGCCTAGCTCACTTTCCCACACCCCTTATATTTGTTCAAGCTTTAGTATTAAAAATACATATGAACATAGATGTGCACGCACGTGTGTGTGTATACACAACGTTCACGTAAAGTTTTGTGTTAGTCACTAGCTAGGTGTGAGAGAAACAGAGCCAGAAAGACAGAATTCCTGCCTCTCAGGAGCTCTCAGTCTGGTGGAAGAGACAGTCAAAAACCAACCATTGCAAATGACACAAGTGCCACTATGGGCGAGGTGTGGCCAGACTATAGGAGTGCTCAGAGCTGAGAAGCTCACTCCAGGCAGACGGGTGTATTTAGAGAGGGAGTGACGATGTCAGCTGCGTTTTTGAAAGCCCTGTTTTCCGGATGAAGAGTTGGTTAAGGGCATTTCAAAAAGCCCCGGCATGCAACTCAAGGGGCTGTGTTCAGGGAGCGCGGGGTGGTGGGGGGGACCCGGAGGGAGAAGGCAGCAGTTTGGACTTATCTTGAAGGTGAAGTTGAAGGACAGTGACAAGATGCGTGCTGCATTTTAGGAAGGCCCCCATGGCAACAGGGAAGACCTGGAGGTTTAGAGGGTCTTAGGAGATGGTGGCCATGGCCCCTCCTCTGTTAACCCCAGCCTGCTCTGTCCCCAGGTCCTACACTATGTGGAGAAGCCCAGCACGTTTGTTAGTGACATCATCAACTGCGGCATCTACCTCTTTACCCCGGAAGCCCTGAAGCCCCTTCGGGACGTCTTCCAGCGTAATCAGCAGGATGGACAACTGTGAGGCAGACCCCATGGCCCTGTGACCGCAGATACCCCAAGTCACAGCACCCCCAGGCTTCGCTGGCTTCATCTCAACCTGCTCACCTTCCTCCTCCCTTTCCCTTCCACTTGTCATCTCCAGCAGAGCCTCTCCGCTCCCTCCCCTTCTAACCTCATTCTGTCCCTCTTCCTTATTCATTCCAGTCCCTCTTCTGTCACCACCTGCCCACTCCCCTTCTGGTCCATTTCTCTCAAGCCCTGAGTGTCCCAGAGATGTCTTTCAGAACAGACGGTGACACACACACTTGGGCGCACACACGCTCGGGTGCAGGCGCATGTGCGCATCTGCGAGCTTACGCACGGGCGCACGCACACACACTCTCTCAGGCTGAGGAGGCTCCCTTTGGAACATAGCACCCCAAAGGGAGCCCTGCTCTCCACAAGCCACGATCTCCGGGTGGTC
The DNA here is from genome assembly GCF_036850765.1 of Saccopteryx bilineata. Lineage (NCBI taxonomy): Eukaryota > Metazoa > Chordata > Mammalia > Chiroptera > Emballonuridae > Saccopteryx > Saccopteryx bilineata. Next base: position 17,453,789 of record NC_089494.1, on the reverse strand, counting down.
CTCCTCAGCTGGGGCACTGGTCCCTTTTAGAGCTCCCTGCCTTCATTCCCCCTCACGCCTCTTCACTCAGCCGCTGCTCACCCCACCCATATTTCTGCTTCTCTCTCCATCTCTCCTGGTCTCTCTGTTTTTGCTGAACTGGCATCTCCACCATCTCTCTCTCCCTCTTTCTGTGACTGTCTCTGCCCTCACCAGCTGCCTTCCTGTGGGGTGAGTCTGTCTGTGTTTCATTCCATCCCAGTGAGAAAGAGGGACCGGAGCTGGGGTTCCGAGGTGTGGATGGGAGGAGAACGGGATAATTCGGGGAAGTCAATCTGGTCGAACTCCTTCTGGACACGGGGCAGGACAGGCAGCAGGTGTATGCCTGGGGTCCCCCGGAGGTAACCGCCCACCTGGAAGAGTACATAAATGGTGGGAGAACTTCCTGGGACGTAAGCCTTTTTTTGCAGATCGGACCAGACCTTGCGAGGTGGTGGGGTTCCCTCCGATTCCCCTCCCTGAAACACTGTTGGCCATCTAGTTGGGCTCGGTTGGGGAACTGATGCGAGCATCTCATCCCCTCTGCCAGGGAGGATTCCTCAGGCCTGTGGCGGGGGGCAGGCACCATCCGCCTGGAGCAGGATGTGTTCTCAGCCCTGGCTGGGCAGGGCCAGATCTACGTGCACCTCACTGATGGCATCTGGAGCCAGATCAAGTCTGCAGGGTATGGGAGAGGCCTCTAATGGGGTGGGTGGGGGTCTTCTTGAGACCTCAGGATGGCGGGCACAGCCCTGCCGGCCCCTGAGCCCCTGTTCTCCTTTGTGGCTTCCAGCTCAGCCCTCTATGCCTCCCGCCTCTATCTGGGACAGTACCAGCTCACTCACCCAGAACGCCTGGCCAGGCACAGTCCAGGGGGGCCATGGATTCGAGGTACCCACTCTGCCCCAATTCCTAACCTCTGACTCCATCCCAGACCCTCTGCCCCCAGAGCTGTAACTCTTGACCTCAGATGTACAGGTGAAATCTCAATCCCTTCCCTCCCTGAACCAGAGATGGTTTGGGGTATTTGTCCCCAGGTCCTCTCTTCTGCTTCTAGGAAACGTTTACATCCACCCGACCGCTAAGGTGGCTGCGTCAGCTGTGGTAAGCCGCGGCCCCGCCCAGGGAAAGGAAGGTGGGTGGGGCGGGGCGGATGTCCCCTGAGCTCAGAGGACAGTCTTGGCTTTGTCGCAGCCTGTCATATGACCTCAAGTAGGTTCCTTCCCCACTGAGGAGGTTGGATTTGGGGTCCACCAAGCCCGTCCAGGGCTTAGGGTATACATTCTTCTCTGCAGCTGGGCCCCAACGTTTCCATTGGAGAGGGGGTGACCGTGGGCGAGGGTGTGCGGCTCCGAGAGAGCATTGTCCTCCATGGAGCCACGCTGCAGGTGGGTACCGCAGCCCGTGCAGCAGGGCCTGGCGCCCTCAGAGGCTGGGGGGCAGGGGTGGCTCTCACGGGCCCCCTCAGCTCACAATGTCCTGTTTGGCAGGAGCACACGTGTGTTCTGCACAGCATTGTGGGCTGGGGAAGCACCGTGGGGCGCTGGGCTCGTGTGGAGGGTACCCCCAATGACCCCAACCCCAACGACCCCCGGGCCCACATGGACAGTGAGAGCCTCTTCAAGGACGGGAAACTGCTGCCTGCCATCACCATCCTGGGTATGGCTGCCCAGGGGCTGGGCTGTGAGAAACACCCACGGGTGAGAGGTGGGCTCTGTGGGGAGGGTTTGTGCGTGTGTGTGTGTGTGTGTGTGTGTGTGTGTGTGTTTTCCTTCAGCAAACATTTACCAAGAACCTGCGTGTGCCAGGCGCTGTGTGAGTCACTGGGGGCATGGGGCCAGAGCACAGATGGGCAGGGAGGGATCCCTCTGGATGGCAGGGGTCCCAGCTCCTTGTCCCTGGCCTCCCCTCCCCATGGCCTCCTCCTGGTGCCCTCGTCCATGCTGCAGGCTGCCGTGTCCGGATCCCTGCTGAGGTGCTCATCCTGAACTCGATTGTTCTGCCACACAAGGAGCTGAGCAGAAGCTTTACCAACCAGATCATCCTCTGAAGGGGGCTGCCAGAGCCCCACCCACAACTCCTACCCGCCAGCCTCTGTCCAGAATGGACCTAGGGAAGCCAGGCAGAATCTGCACACACCCTGGGCAACGTGGGTGGGCGGAGGACTCCCGGCCCCCCTCTGCACTCCCTAATAAACCCCGTGAACCTTGGAGCCAGCACAGACTCGGCTTGTGCCTGGACTGGGGTGGGGGCGGGAGGGGGCAGCTGAGTCAGGCCCCCCCACATTAGCATTTAAATTGGAGTCGTTGCTGCGGGCTCATGAATAATGAATCTGGAGCCTGGGCCTGGTCTCCCCCTCCCACTGCCTCAGCCTCAGCGCCGCTTTGGAGAAAGGCCCTCTAGGCTCCCAGCCTGCCTGCCGGGCCCACCTCCACCCCTACCCTGCTTCCTGCCGCCCGCCTCCCTGCTCCTCTTCGCCGGGCCTGGCTCAGGCCTCGGCGTGGAGGGCTATCAAAGGGACAGGGAGAGGGTTTCAGACGGGCCGCGGGGTCGGGCAGCAGGGACTGGGAGCCACAGGCCCGAGGTCAGGTCACCAGGCACCCCCGTCCTCAGTTGGGGCCGAGCCGGAGCCGTGGCCCGTGTTCTGCTTTGCCAGGCGCATCTGCTCCAGCCCAGCTCTTGGCGGGGTGGGAGTGTCTCCCTCGCCTACCGGAGGCGTGGTGTCTACCTTCTCTCCCCCGGAGGCTGTGGGGGGCCTAGCTGGTGCCTTCGGTAATCACAACAGGCAGTGCTGTTCGGGGAGGGGAGGATGCCTGGCCGCCTCCCACCCCCTGGCTCTGCCCCTCGGGAGGTCCCAGTCCCCACTTCACATTCCGGAAGCCCCGGAGAGAGCCAGCCTTGCTCGCGCTTGCCCATGACCCCCACATGCCCCTCTTGGTTCCCCCCTTTCCCCAGCTGTGGGTGCGGAGCTTAGTTGCCAGATGAGCTGGTAATGATCGTAATCTGCTAATTGAGAGGAATCTAATTACCCGAGGAGAATAGGGGGGCAGGGCGTGGGTGGGAGGGAGGAGGGGGTCCTGGCAGCAGGCAGGGGTGGCAGGCAGCAGGGTGCTGGGCCCTGGTATCAGCACCAGGCTCTGGGACAGAGCCCAGGATTTCACAGCTCCGTGGCCAGGCTGTTAGGAGGATGAGCTTGTTTGGGAGCCAGGCTGAGGGTGACATGAGGAGTGGGTGGGATGTGACCTCCCAGGCCTTCCGGCCTGTGAAGTGGCCCAGGGCTTCAGCAGTCCTGACCTCTAACCTGAGGAAGGGTCCTGTTTCCTCAGATTCCTGCCTCCAGCCCAGACCTTCCATCAAATATGCTGGGTTGGGAGGAGGCTGCAGATGCCTACTCTGAGCCTGGGGTCACGTCCCCGAGGAAGGGGCTGGGAGGGGTGGGCCAGGGGCTGGGTCCCTTCCCTTCCCTCCCCCCAGCCCTGACCCTTCTGTTCCGAGTGGTTGGCAGAGGCCATGGCAGCTCCATCATAAATATGATAATTTAATTATTTTCTCAGTGAAACACCGTGAAATCCAATAAGTCTGTGTCAGGCCCTGCCCCCCCCCCCGGGACCCCCTCCTAGGCCCAGTGGGGGTGGGGATGTGGTGGGGAAAGGCACCGAAAGGGGAAAGGGTCAGTGTTTGAAGTGGAAGGGGGCTAGTGAAGCTGAGGTCCATGTCACAGGCCCCCCAGGCTGATGGAGTCACTCTTGGGTGTCTGTGCTTGGGCAGAGGGGGGACTCAGGAGAGAGGTCTTCGTGCCCCGCTGTCTCTGGGGACACCACTCAGGGTCCAGGATGTGGGAGCAGGAAGCCTCCCCCTCCTGTCACTTCCAGGACCCTGTGGTCCCTCACAGGGGTAGGAGAGTGCTGGCCCCCCGAGGGGTTGAGAAGGGAGAACTGAGGGAACCGGGGTGGGAAGTGGAGGGATGCGGGGGAGGGTTGCGTTCCTGCCATTAGTGCTTCTTTTGGTTTCCATAAAAAGATGATTCTGTAAAATCAGAGAGGGGGAGCAAGCGGGGGGCCCGGGAGGGGGGCAGGTCCCTGGCATCAAGCTGGATGGGGCGACTGGGGAGGAGAGCTAGGGACAGGGACTGAGTGTGAAGAGAGATTTGGATGGGTTTCAGGAGCCAACGAGGGGGAGAGGCCAAGCCAAGAACACAGATTGCCAGGAGGCTGGCCAGGACAGAGTGGGGCGGGGACAGGGCCCTCATCTCCTTCCTGCTCCTTTGGTGGGGTGGCCCTGGGCCCCAGCCCCACCGCCATCTTCATCCCTTCCCCCCAGTACTTAGCAGCCATTATTGGGGGAGCAGATTGCAGCCCCCTCCCCCTCTCCGGGAAGCAGGCACAGCTGGGGCCCCCGCCACATCTGCCGCATCAGCACCAAGCGCAGCTGGGTGTGCCCAGAGCCAGGATCCCCAAAACACAAAGGGAGCGGGGGCCAAGGAGAGCCCAGACCCCTGAGAGACACAGTGACACCTCTGCCATCAGACACTCCTGGAGGCGAAGCTACACCCACCTCTACACAGGCTCCCTGGCGTGTGGAGACAGAACTGACAAACACGCAATTACTGTGCCCCACCCACCACCCTCGCTCTCCCCCCCCTCCCCTGCTACTCCTCCCCTTCCTTCCCTCCAGGCTCCCCTCTGTCACCAGAGCCACTTCCGAACTGCCCTAGGCTCTCATCTGGAAGGAGGAGGGGCCTCACCCACCCCAAGCGCACCTTTCTGGGTGGCTTGGAGCACAGGAGGGCTGGGGATAGGAAGAGGCTTCCAATCTGAGGCGTGAGCGTAGAGGAGCCACCACCTGCCCACTCCTCCACACAGAGAACTCCCCCACCACTGAAACACTGAGCGTGATGGGGTCTCTGTTACCAGGGCGGGCGGGCTGGGTGGGTACCCTATCATTGTTCTCTGGGACCCTGGGTTTCGTCGACCGCCTCAAGGAGGCGCTGGGTGCCCTCACTCTCTTGCCAGGAGGTCGGCGGCTCCCTGGGCTGGCCTCTGCCACCCAACAATCTACAGCACCCTACCCTCAGCAATGCACCCGCCCCACTTAGCTCTGCTACCCTTGACATGTGCAGGGTGTGGGGGCTTGCCAAGAGTAGGGAGACACCCCCCCCCCCCCCCCCCCCCGCTCTCCGCAGAAGAGATGAGCTCCCTCTCTCCTAGACTGTGATCACCTCTTGGCTCCTGACTAAATCCTGCCCGTTTGGCACTGTCTTTCTCCCACTCAGCTCCTGGGTCCCGATGCCTTGCCCTCAACCCTCCTCTCTGCCTCCCCACCCTCCTTCCTTGCGCCCTCGCCCCCGCCCCCCAGAGCTTTAATCCCTGCTGCTGCTGTGCAGCCTTATCTATTCCCAGCAGCTTTCGCTGCTGCAAAGCCCTCTCCCCCTCCTCTCCTGGATCCCCCCCCCCGCTCTTCTTTCTGACCAGCAGCACACCCCCTGCCCCCCCCCCCCAGCCTGCCTCTGGCCTCTCAGGCCCTGCGATGGCTCCCGGCTGACACCAGGGCTGCCCCCAGTGCCCTCTCTCCAGCCTCTGCTCCGAGGTTGCCAGCTGCCCACCCACTGCTACACTGGCCGTGCCCCAGCCCTCCCTCGCAGGCCCCACACACTTGGTCGGTTTCTGTCCAGCCGAGATGCTTCATCTCTTCTTCCCCTGACCTCCCTCTCCGGTCCCCAGCCCCAGTTCCTCCAGCTGCCTCCCAGTTTGGACCGAGTCTCCTTCAGTCCCCAGTGACTCACTGTTTCAACGTGGGCATCCCCAAAGGGAACCGGGGGTGCCATGGAGGGGGCTGGGCTGGGCCGGGCCGTGCAGGCCCTGGGACGGGCTGGGGGACAGTGGGGGGGCAGTGGGGGGCAGGGCCTGCTGGGGGGACACTAACCCTCCTAAGCCGCCTCAGATCACGTCTGGGCCTCCCCACCCCCTTCTCTGGGACTCTCATTAACCGCTTCTCGTGCCTCATCCTCAGCATAAATAACCCAGATAAATCAGCCTCCGCCCGCCCCCCGCCCCTTGGCCCCCGCACAGCCCGTTTGTCACTGCTGCTTGCTCACCAGCCAGGCCTAGCCCAGGCCCGGCCTCCACCCCCCATCCTTGTCCCTTCTCGCCCACATCTGTCCCACACTGGCTCATCCCTTGGTCTGCACCAGAGCCGGGCCTGGTACAGGTGTCTGGGCGGGTAAGGATGGAAAGGGGGTGTCCTTTGGGACCAGAGGGAGGCTGGGGACTCTTTCTAGGAGAATGCTTTCTAGGAGTTTGGGGGTCATGTCACTTACAAATGGGGCTACCCAGGCAAGGCGTTGGTCCCACATGTGGCGGGAAGGGGCAGGCGCAGCTCAGCTCTGCAGCCCGTGCTGGGAGGAGGGCCGGGAGGCACCCCTGGGGCCCCCAGGCTGCATCTTGGGAGGTCTCCTGGTGTGCCTTTGGGGCATTTAGTCCAAATAAAACCTCCTGTCCTCCCTGTCACCTTCCTCGCCCCTCTCTCCCTGCTCCCAGGCGTCGCCTTGTCAAGCTGCACGGATGCCGCTGTGTTCTCTCCTCCCAGTCCATCCACCATTCTCTTTCTCAGTCAGGAAGCCGGTTCATCCCCTGGGGGGTGGGCAGGTAGAGAACTGGGCTGGGGACAAATCTGGGGAATGGGGACAAGTGGAGGCAGAGGACTTCACGGCCTGACCCTGCAGCCATCCCTGCCACCCCGTGGCCCCTATACTGGGTACGGACACTTCCAACTCGAGGCCCTGACAGCCCTTCCCATCTGATGACACCCAGCTCGGGTCCAGGCCGGCAAACACCGGGCCCTGACGCTCAGTGCAGGGGGCAGCCGGTCCCCTGGGAGTGGGTGGGGGAAGCAGGGAGGGGGTGGGAGAGCTTGGGCGCTGGGCTGAGGGTGGGGGTGGGGAAGAAGCTGGGCCGGGCCCCAGGGACCAGCTGGGCAATGAGCCGGGGAAGCAGCCAGGAGGCTAAATGAGGGAGATTATCACCCAACTGCAGCCGGGCAGAGAGAGATGCGGGCAGGGAAGCGGGGAGAGGGAGAGGAGGAAGGACGGGGGCCGGAGGGAAAGAGGGTGTGGAGAGCCAGGGGGGAAACAGGAGATGCCGAGGGGGACAGAGACCAGAGGCTGTGCTGAAAGGATGCTGGGGGTGGGCCTCCCACTGAGATTCCTGGGAGTCTGGATGATGGGGACTTGGGGGCAATGGGAGACAACTCTGTGGGGCAGTGGGGGGGTGCACGCCCTTCTGCTTCCCAGTGGCTTGGAGCTACACACACACACACACACACACACACACACACACACACACACACACACAGGTTGCCACCCAACTTCATTCCCCCCAGGAAGAAAGAGGGTGTGCTTTTGGCTCATGATGGAGGCCAGTGTGCTGAGGAGACTAAGACCCAGTGATCCCAACGGATGGCCGGGCGAGTTAGGGATGCGCACCGAGTCCAGGGCGGCAGTGAGTGCTGGGGAAAGCTTGGGGGACGGCTCCCCGCTTTCTTGGCTGAGCCCCAGACTGAAGTAACCTTAAATAAGCAATTAAATCACCTTTAAAAAAAAATCCAGTAAAGAAAAATCAATACTAGGAGAAAGGGGAAGAGAGAGGCTGTGGAGGACCAGGAGGTGGGGGAGGAGGTGTTGGGAGGGTCTAGACAGAAAGTCTAGCCGGGAGGGGAAAGCGTGGGAGGGGGCTGCTTGGACAGGGGGGCCCAGAGAGACGGACAGTCTGTGGTCACTCGGAGACTCTCAAGTGCTAATCCAGCAGCTGCTTCCAGCGCCAACCCCACTTTCCTGTTTGGGACCCTGCCCCAGATGCTCCCCTGGCCCAGGGGTCTTGCCTCCCCCAGCGTGGGGGGAGCTGGCTGGTGGGAAGCCCAGCCCTGGGGCCCCTGAGGAAGCTACTGTGATGAGAGGTTGGGGACAATCCCAGCAGGGTGCCATACATAACCAGGGATGTTTGTGTGCGTGGCAGGGGGATCCATGCTGGGGTGACCCACGAAGATGGAGACGAAGACGGAAGAGGCTGACCTGGCCTTGCAGCCACGGGAAGGCAGAGTGTCCCTGCCCCTGTCCCCCAGGGAGCCGTCCCTGGGCTCCTCCTCCGGGACCAGGCGGGGCTGCGACCCACAGGGGAGGGGTGACCACCGGGCAGAGGGTGGGCCTCGGGCTCTAATCCCCAGCAGCTGCAGTTTCCCTCAGATCGATTCCCTTCTCACTTTTTTTTCAGCTGCTGGTTCCGCGGCTCGGATCGATGGAGCCGCCTCCCCCGCCCCTCTGAGCTTCCTCTCCCTGCTGCTCATTAGCGCCCCGATTAATCAGGCCCCCCGTTTCCTCTAGGGGACAAGTGCCTCCTCCCCCAGGAGGGCTCATGCTTTCACAGGGCCCCCCAGATCTCAAGCTGCTTGCTGTGACCCCCCCCTGGGGGCACCGAGGCTTCTCCTCCTGGCCTGCCCACACGGTTGTCCCTGCCTGCGAACACAGCCCACACGCCGCCTCCCCCCCACAGGACAGCAGGCGCCCCGGACTCCCCTGTCCCGCTCTGCCCGGGGACACCTCTGTACCTGTTTCTTTAGGATTACAGTCCCTGCCATTTAAGCCCTGCACATTTCTCCTCCCTCCAGTCTCCCCATTTCGCCTCTCTGCTCCCTGACCTGTTTACCTGACAGTATCCCCCCAACCCCATCCTGGTGTGGCTGGATATTTGGGGAACATCTGGGCAAACAAAGTGGCCACCATACAAGTCAGCCAGGGGCCCCTCTGTCCCAGACATAGGAGCGACTGAACCTGGGGGGTGGGGCACAATGGAGTGGGGGCGGCCAGTGCCCCAGAGCGGGCAGGGATGATAGGTGTGGAGGTCAGAGGCAAAGCTCTGAGGAGGCCAAGGATCTGGGTGGCCTCACTGTCGTCCCCTTGTCTGTCTCTCCTGCCATCCTCTGCCCACCCCCATTCAAACAAGTGGCTCTCCTATGGAGTTTGTGGAAGCCGCTCTGCAAGGGGTAGTGGGGTCAGGCGGTGGCTGGGTGATGGAGTCAGGAGTCAGGGAGGACAGGAGCTGGGAGACGGAGTCCGCTGACCCCTCCTGGGATGTGGTCCAGAAAAGTGGCTGAATGAGCTGAAGACTCTGGGTATAGCACTCTCCCCGGGGTGGCCTGGGAGTGGGGCCATCTGAGGACCCCAGGAGTGGCTAAGGGATAGCAAGAGTTTGGGGGGCAGCTAGATGAGGTCTCAGGCAGAGACCAGGGACCCCTGTCTTGGGCTGGGGGCTGCCCCCTCCTCTGGCCTGGCTCCTGCTGCCCCACACCGCCGGTGAAACGCTGTTGACATGTCCTGAATTATTAAGCACGGGGTGGGCTCCCGAGCACATGCTGAGCGGAGCGGCTGGGGCTGCGCGGCGTGGCGGAGCAGCTCACTCGCTTGCTCGCAGGGACACACGCAGGGGCTGACAGCTGTGCTGGTGCTGATAAGGGAAGCCACAAGGAGACGATCGAGGAGAGAGACAAGCGGCGGCAGAGGCAGCGGCGGCAGAGGCAGCACCAGGGCTGCGGAGCTGCTGGGAGTGGGAGTGACTCCTCCACCTCGGGCCCCCACCCTGTCCCCATCCTCCTCCAGCTTGCCCCGAGTTTAGAAGAGCAGCTGCTGCCACCACCGCCACTCCGGAGGGCACTGGGGGCTGCTGGCCAGGGAGGGACAGGGGCAGGGAGCTCTGGCCAGTCCCAGCAGCCGGGGACAGATGCCGATCGAGATTGTGTGCAAAATCAAATTTGCAGAGGAGGATGCGAAACCCAAGGAGAAGGAGGCAGGGGATGAGCAGAGCCTCCTGGGGGCCGCGCGGGGGGCGGCAGCGCCCCGGGACCTGGCCGCCTTTGCCAGCACGAGCACCCTGCACGGGCTGGGCCGGGCCTGTGGCCCAGGCCCCCACGGACTCCGTAGAACCCTGTGGACACTGGCTCTACTCACCTCACTGGCCGCCTTCCTGTACCAGGCGGCAGGCCTGGCCCGGGGCTACCTGACCTGGCCTCACCTGGTGGCCATGGACCCTGCCGCCCCAGCCCCGGTGGCGGGCTTCCCGGCTGTCACCCTCTGCAACATCAACCGCTTCCGGCATTCGGCACTCAGCGACGCTGACATCTTCCACCTGGCCAACCTGACCGGGCTGCCCCCCAAGGACCGGGACGGGCACCGTGCGGCCGGCCTGCGCTACCCGGAGCCCGACATGGTGGACATCCTCAACCGCACTGGCCACCAGCTGGCCGACATGCTCAAGAGCTGCAACTTCAGTGGGCATCACTGCTCCGCCAGCAACTTCTCCGTGGTGAGTCCTGCCAACTGGCCCGCCCGGCCCGGGGTGGCTGGAGGCCGGCGGAGGGTGGTGGTGGCGCGTGGGGGCGTTCTCGGCAGGGTTTCCCTCTTCTGCCACCAGAGGCTGGCCTCGGGTCTCCCGTCAGCCTGGAGCTTCCCTCCGGCTCCACAGGGGCTTACCCTGGCACCGCCGCTGCTCCTCCTCTTGGTTCTGCTGCAGCCGGGGTGCCCAGGTCTGGGGCCGGGGTCCTGGGGTGGGCCAGGGGCCCCAAAGCTGGTCAGCTCGCAGGGAAGCCAAGGCCATGCACCATGCCAAGGCTAGACCAACTGACCCCGCTTTTCCTCCGTGGCTACTGGGTTCTTCTCTTCATCGAAGGAGGGTGATGGGGAGAGGGTGTTTGGGGGGCTCCAGCATGGGAGAGACCCAGACTGCCTCCGGGGGCCTGGCCGGAGCGGCAGGCTGGATAGAGATGGTCTTCGTGGACACTGGGTGCCAGTGTCTCTGCGGTCTCTGCGTCTCACACACACCCCCTTTCACAGGCTCCCTTACACATCCCTCTTTCATGCGGCCCTCTGGCTTCTCCCGCTCTCCGGTCCCTCCCTCTGTTTCCTGATTCCTGCTGCTCCCTTGCTCAGCTTTGGCTCTGACACTGAGAATCACTCATTCATTCTATGTACACGGCTCACCCTCACTGCTGCCCAGCACACGTACCACACACACACACGCACACACGCACCTCTATGGCCCCAGGACAGTTTCCTGCACACTTCCTGTCACACATACTCTGGGTCCCTGCCCCTATACTCACATGCACACCTGCACACCCACACATCCAGATAGCTACTCATCTCCGTGCCACAGCCCGGCTCTGAGCTGCCAGGGACAGGGTCATGCCCTCTTGTGACACCCCCCATCTATCTCAACCCCTGCTCCCCCTGTCGGAACCGCTGCCGCCATCTCTCACAATGTGTGTGTGTGGGGGGGTGTGTGTCTCGTGTGCTGTCTGTCTGTCAGTGCTCCATTCACCCAATCACGGAGTATCTGTCATTCCTGGTGCTGGAGATGCCTGTCCCTGTCCAGTTTACTCCCAGCATTGTGTACGTGTGTGTTTTCATGCATGTCACCACTGCCTAGACACATATGCACATACATGTTGTCAACATGGTGCCCACTCCGGCCCAGTCTCCTGGGCCAGCCCCAGAGATGGGGGACCTTGCCTTCTCATGCCCAGCCAGCCCTATCCAGGTTCTTACTCACTCATTGCCTCAGTATCACCAGGAAACGTGTTCTCTCTGGGTGCCCGGCTCCCACCCTGCCTGCCACCTCTGAGTCCTCCTGCCATTGGGTGGGTGGGGGGGATTGGATAGAAATGGAGGAAGAGACAGAGGGAGGAGAGGTTTGTGCTGGGAGGAGTCGGGGGCACTGACCTGTCATCCAACTACAAACCCCCTCTTTTAGAAAAAAAAATCACTGCTCCCAAAGCCAGGGCCGCGAGAGTCCCCCAAAAGAGGTGGCTGTGCTATGAATGTGGACTTTTGGATTCATAAAGCTCTTCTATGTGACATCCTCACCCCTCTGAGTTGGGGGGACAGAATCCAGTCTTAGCAGGTGCTGTTGGGGCAGAAATCAATAGGGGCTTTGTGTCCCTGAGTGGGAATGTGTGTCCCGGGCCCGGGTTGGGTGGGTGGAAAGGGGAGGAAGAGATGGAGAGAAGAGGAAGCAAGGTGAGGGAGGCAGGGGTTTCCTGCCTGGCCTGCAGGGAGAAAGCAGGGGCCAGAGGATACGGGGAGAGGCCCTGGTCGAGGCTGACGAGTCTCTCGGAATCCTGGGGATGCCCCAGCGGGAGAAAGGCGGGTCTCCCACAGGCCCTTCCATATGTGAGGCTGGAGAGAAGAAGACAGTACAAGTTTGCGGATCTCCGCTCTGAGGCCGTGGCAGGAGGGGGAGAGGCAGAGGAGCAGGCAAAGCAAGCACCGAGGGCCAGGAATTCCCCTTTGGATCCTGCTCCCCCACCCGGTCTCGACCCCGTACCCTTCTGCCTGCACTTCAACCCCCCAATCCCGAGTGTAACTCTTTGTTGGTCCTGGCATTCGAGGGCTGAGACTGCTGCAAATTCACAGGGTCTGGGGTTCTAGGCCGGATGGGGGCCCGTGATCTACGGCAGCAGGGAGATGGTGTGCATTGTTGCGGCCAGATGGGAGAAGGGGCATTGAGACGAAGACGGGGGTCTCTGATGAGGAGATGAGGTCCATTATCACTGTGGCGAGAACATGGAGCCAGGATAAGGATTTGGGATCTACAGTGGGCAGATGGGCACAGGGACCAGTTGGTGGAAAACCTGCCAGGGTGTGAGTGGTGAGACAGTCAGTGGCAGAGTCAGGCTTTGGGTAAGGGGCTGTTGTGTGTTTTCTGTCGCTTTTCCTGTTTTCTCCTCTCTACTCCCCACTCTGCTGTGACCTTTCCTCCGGAATCCGAGTTAATAAATGTCACATTTTCCAGCCTATTTCTACTCTGGGTAATGGCCCTCCCCCAGTCCCCTAAGCTGCTACTGTTGCTTCTGTTACCACTGCAATTGCTCTTCCCCTACTACGCTCTGATATTCCTTCACTGACTCCCAATCAATCAATCAATCAATCAACATGGCATTCTGAGCACCTACCATGTGCCAGGCCCCCTGCCAGGTGCTGCAGGGGAGAACAAAGAAGGGAAGCCCTAGTCTCTGGTCCCTGTCCTCAAGCTGCCTAGAGTCTTGTGGTGGAATGGGGACAGGGCCATTCAGAAGCTTAACCAACCATGCAAGAGTTAACCAGCCATGCAAGCCCAGCAATGTCATGAGGTGGCAGGATTAATTGTCAAACTAGGTACATGGTGAGTAAGAGCCTTAGTTCAGAGAGGGAGGCCACTCTGGGCCGAAGAGAACTGGGAAGGTTTAAGGAATGAACCAGGCTGGGCTGGGGGAGGTGTGGAGAGGAGAGAGTGGAGGGGAGAGGCGTTGGCTTCTGGGAGAGGCTCTTGCCTCTTTAACCGTGCCCCCTCCACCTAGCCCACCCAGCTCTCCTCCTGTTTCCCTTCCCCCTCCTTATTCAGTCTCCCCCCAACCCACTCCCATCTCCTCCTCCTTATTTCGCCACTGCCTATATATTTGCCCCTTCCTCCCCGATTCCTTCCACCGTCTGTTCCCCCATCCCAATGCTCCAAGCCCCGTCTGGACTCTCCCCACTGCGCCTTGCTCTCAGCCTGCCCACTGACTAGAAGGCAGAAATCTTTCTTCCTAGGCTTCATTTCTTTAGCAGTAAAACGTAAGGATGACTCTAAAATTCAGCATCCCCTCTCAGCTGGGGACTGTACGGTACGGCACTCAAGTGTGTGGGCTCCGGAGCCAGACCATGTGGATTCGAACCTTGGCTCTACGCTTTAAGCCCTGTGCCCTTGGAGGAGTTAAAAAGCTTTCATGAACATCAGTTCCTGTAGTCACTAAATGGAATATCGGACCCTAAAAAGCATGGGTGATTGTGAGGTTAAAGAGGTGGCTTAGCACACTGCCTGGCACATACATACAGTGCACGCCAGAAGTGTCTGTCAGCTGTTAAAATGCTACCACCCCAACTCCTGGCTCTTTAACCTGACTGTTCCCGGACCACGTGCTGGTTTCTGACCCATACAATGGCATCTTCGATACTCTATCACCTAACCATCCCCCTTTCTAGACCCTCAGGCCCACACTCTCCCCCTCCCCTATTATAGCATTCCCATGCTATCCAGCCCTTCCAAAAATCCATGCACACGTGCATAGGCGGAGGAGTTGTGAGCACACACGTGAGATCATAAAACCCACAGGACATTTGGGGATGACGGAAATGTTCTGTATCTGCACTGCCCCACGTGGAGGTCACTAGCCACCCTGGCCATTGAGCATCTGAAATGCGATTAGTGTGACAGAGAAAATGAATGTTCAATTCAAATGGCTAGTGGCTGCTGAATTGGAGTGTAGCTCTGGTCTAGGAACGAGGTTCACAGACTGTCAGGTTGGGCGGGGTGAGGAACTCCAACCGGTATCAAAGACTATGAGGTGACAGCTGTGGGCTGTGATTGGGAGCCCTGCATCTAATCTCTGGGCTGAGGCCCCAGGTTGAGTTGAGGACAGGGCCTGTGTCTGGGGACATCGAGGTGTCTGAAAGTGCCACATAAGCAATACACCTTTTTTCCCAGGTGTGGGACATGACCTTGGTCTTTTCTCTTCCATTCTATTGTCTGAAAAATTGAGGCACAGAGGAGATGGAGAATCCTGGAGGATACCTGGACAGGACCCTGCCCCTCCTTGTGAAGGCCTCCGGGTTCCAGGCAGCCCCTGGAGGGGCGGGTGACCAGGGACCTGTAGGCACTTCACTGTCTCCATTCTCTCTGGGCTTTGATTCCCTCCCCCTTCCAACCCTCCTTCTGCACATGCTGGTGACTGCCACGACTATTAATCACTCGCCCTGTTCTCTTCCTCTCTACTAATCAGGCACAATTAGACAAGGCCTCTTCCAGCTGGGCAGTCCCCCTCCCTGTCCTCCTCCCTCCTCTCCCAGCTCCACCCCACCTGCCACCAGGACAGCTCTGAGGCAAGGGGAGCAACATGCAAGCCCTCTGTCACTCTCTGGCTCTCCCCGCCCCCAATTCAAGGCCCCTTAGCAGACCCTTGCCTTCTCTCCAAGCTGCCTCCTCAGTCTGTTCCTTTCCCTGGTGTGGTCAGGCCAATATTGACAGTCGCTGCCCTCTGTCTTTGGTCATGGGAGGGGCTGCTTCACACACATCCCAACTCCATACCTTTTCCACTGGCCCCGAGGCCTGAGGACTGCCCCTGGCCTCTTTGCTCTGCAAGGGCTGGTGTATCCACTGAGGTTGGTCTGGGGCTCTTACTACCAGATAGCTGAGCTTACCTCTGATCCCCACCCTCTGTCCAGCCCTCTGTCCCCTTTGGTACCGTTTTCTCCTGAGGCATGACACTTGAGAACACAATTCAACATCTAGTTTGGGGGTGGTCCTGCCTTGGGAAGGGTGGGGTCTGAGGAGAACTGAAAAGTCTCTTATCCTTAAAGGGAGCTGCCCCAGCTAACTGTTGTCCAATGTATGGTCAGGGACACCCAGTGTTGGCAGGGGTGGAGGCGGGGGGTGGTCTTCCAATTTGTTCAGAGAAGCCCTGAGCCTTGATTATTCTAATAAAATTTTTCCTGATTAAAAAATAATCCTCCCCCGAGGCCTACCTACAACTCAGATGTCAGAAATCCAGTGTACCAGCCCTCATCTTCCACCTAGTCACTGGCTGCTGCTCCTTGGGCCCTCCTAGAGGGGGCGCTCTCAGTCTGGCTGCTTCCCTTGGCCGGTGGAGTTGGCAGAGGGGGACTTCAGTGGTGGTAGAGCAGCCAAGGTCAGGGGCTGTTACTGTTACAGAGGGCTGGTCTGCAAGGGCAGTGGGGAGGGCCACGAGGGACATGCCCCTCCCGGCCCCACTCAGCAGTCCTGTGGCCTCTTCATTAATCAGGAATCAGCCCCGAGCTGGGCTCATTATCAGCTCAGCTTCTCCTGGCACTGCCGGAAGATGCTGATTAGCATTTGAAGAAATGGCCCCCACGTCCCCTCCCGTCCCTCCTCCCCTACGGGTGCTATTTTCCGGACTCCCAACCCTGCCCCTCTGCTTCCCGGGGGAATCTGCTCCCTCTTGTGGCTGGTGGCGGGGTTGCCTCTACTCGGCCCAGGCTGGGGGCAGAAAGGCTCAGTAGTGGGAGGCAGGGAGGTAGGAGCAGTACAGGGAGCATCAGAACCTCAGGGGTGCTCGCCTTGAGTGCGACCCCTGGACCAGTGGAGGTAGTGAATGCTGGGTGCAGACTGAGGGTGGTTAAGGAGAGATGGACAGCCACCCTGGGGGGTGGGGAGAGGGCAGCCTCAGGCTGGTGAGTTATCAGTGCTTCCCTACCCTACCAGGCTCTCCAGGCAATGCCATCTCCTTAAAGCATCTGGGGTGGGACAGCCAGGACTGTGGACAAGAGGCCAGCCGGTGGTTTTCTGGTTTATTTTATTATTTGCAAATCATGGTGTAGGTTTAGGGTCTTGGTACCATCCCAAGATGAATGGGGGTGGGAAGGCGGAGGAGGACAGAGACCCAGAGGGTGGAGACAGGAGGGTTCAGAGTGCTGGGTGTTTCCCAGAAGGGGTAGAGGGTGTCTACACTTCTTACCCTGGCTCCCAGGTCAGAGGCTGCCAGCGCTGGAAATCCTCCCCACCCCACCCCGAAGTGTTCCCCGTGCCCTTGGGACACCCGGTTTGGGTCGGAGGGGGAGCCGTTCCAGAGAGACAGGCATGGGCTGCAGCAGCAGCGAGAGTTCAGAGAGGAGCCACGGGATGATTAAGGGGAAATGGAGGATTGATTTAGGAGGAAAGATTAAAGGAGCTAAATCCGTGGCGCTTGGCTCAGCGGTGACTAAGCGTGGACAGGATAATAGCTTACAAATGTGTGAAAGGTGTAAATACCAAATGGGGGGAGGGGAGGCGGCTAGGCGCCCAGGGGAGCGGGGACGGGGGCTGGGCCGCCCCCAGGACGGTTGGGGACCCCTGGGCAACTGTCCCCGTACTGCTGCTGGCCCCTCCCCAGTAGGGGTGCGGAGGAAGGAAACGGGGTGTCGGGGAACCCCAGGTTCCAAGCAGGGGTTCCGCTTCTGGGGTGCAGCTTCGCTGGCAGGTGCTACCTACCCTTCAAGTCCCACTCCCGCCTCTCTCAGAGACCCGAGGTCGAGGGTTCAAATCTCACCCCAGTCCCTCTGCGCCCCTCGGCAGCAAGCCTTTCCCGCCACTCCCAAGCCCGCCCGCCGGACCCTGCCCTGCCACCCTCTCCCCGAGCCCCTGTCCCGCCGTCCAGGCTCGCGCCCCCCTCCTCGCCCCTCCCGGGCCGGGCGGGCGGCGGTGGCTCCCTCGGCGGTGGGAGCCTTTGGCGCCGCTGTGTGCGGAGGTCACTTTGCCGAGGAGCCGGGAGCCGCGGGAATGCAAATGAGGCAAACCCAGGGAGGAGAGCGAAGGAGCCCGGAGGAGACGGGAGGGAGGGCGCTCGGCGCCGTGATGGATGCCTGCCCTGCGGGAGGGAGGAGGAGGTGGAGAGGAGCGCGAGGCGCTGGGTGCGGCCGCCTGGGCGCGGGGGGCCCGGCCTGGGCGCTAGGGTGCCTGTGCAGGGGTGGGGGGCGATGGAGCCCGGAGCGGCACCCACCCACCACCGCTGCCACCGCCCCCACCGCCACCGCCACCGCACCGCCACCTTCTCTCTTGGCTCCTGTCCGCACGGCCGTGGGTGTGTGTTCCACTGTGTAAGCAAAACTCTTAACGCATAACTTTGCATCGAAGGGCGGGAACGTCAAGGAAGGACTTCGTTACAAATTAAAAATATTCCCGCCTGGAAAATTGACTTTCTAGGGTTTAAGCCTGGGAATGGGTTTGGCTGTTTACCTGAGGTCCCGCGCTCTCCTCTCCCGTGGAAACGCGGCGCTGGCCGGGCATCACGGCGGCCCCAAGCTCTCCCCGGCTCCCGCTCCGGCTGGCTCAGCCTGAAGTCGCAGGGCCGAGACCGGGCTCCTAGTTCCCTTCGCCACTCCTCACACATTTACATTTGAGCAAACCCTGCTCCCATTTCCTTAGACCCGCAGCACTTCTACCTCGGGGAGGAAGTGGCCCTGAAAAGCCCCTGGGTGCCGTGGGCAGGAGGGTTCAGGACTGGGCTGGCCATGTGCTAAGGGAGGGGGCCAGGCCTGCGTGGGGAGTGGGTATTCTCCCTCTGCCTGACTGTGGCATAGTCTTCCCCAGTGGGTAATCGGGCTTGCTCTGGGGAGCTTTACGCTCCAACCCAATTGAACCCCTTTCCATAGTCAGAGGATTGACAACAGTCCCCTGTCATAGCACCAAACACACTTACTAATGATCTGTGTATACCAGTGCATTTTGTGTTTTCTTGCCCACTGCTTTGCACCTGGTTCAGAATGTAAGTGCTCAATAAACACGTTTTTACTGAATGACTGTCACAGGAAACTCCTTCAGGGCAAAGACTATTTTGTTCTCTGAATCATCCCCAGCACCAAGGTCGGAGCCCACACGCTGTCCAGGCTCAAGAAATAGCACGTTGGGCCCTGGCCTGTTGGCTCAGTGGTAGAGCATCAGCCTGGCCTGTAGAAGTCCCGGGTTCGATTCCCAGCCAGGGCCCACAGGAGAAGCGCCCATTTGCTTCTCCCCCCCTCCTCCCCCTCCTTCCTCTCTGTCTCTCTCTTCCCCTCCCGCAGCCAAGGCTCCCTTGGAGCAAAGATGGCCCGGGCGCTGGGGATGGCTCCTTGGCCTCTGCCCCAGGCGCTAGAGTGGCTCTGGTCAGGGCAGAGCATCGCCCCCTGGTGGGTAGAGCGTCGCCCCCTGGTGGGCGTGCCGGGTGGATCCCGGTCGGGCGCATGCGGGAGTCTGTCTGACTGTCTCTCCCGGTTTCTAGCTTCAGAAAAATACAAAAAAAAAAAAAAAAAAAGAAAGAAAAAAAAAGAAAGAAAAAGCACGTTGGACAAATAAACACACCATTTCTTGAGTGTCTACTGTTTGTTGGTGCAATGCCAGGGGTATCTCATTACCAATGGCTCTGAGCACAGGCTTCAACACCAGACTGCCTAGTCCCGGCTCAGCCACATTACATGACCCTGGCAGGCTCCTTACTGTCTCTGGGCCTCCTTTTTTGTCTGTCATTCAGGGTTTTTGTGAGGATTAAGGAGTTAATAAAGCTCTTAGGACTGTGCTTGGCATAGAGTAAGCACTAAATATTAGCTGTGGTTCTTATTTATAAACATTGTCTCTCTCTTTATAATACCCCTGAAGTGTGCTTATTATCATTCCCATTTTACAGATGAGAAATGGAGGACTCAGGAAGTTAAATGACTGAGTCCAAATCCCACAGACAAGGGCAGGGCCCAGATGTGAACCTTGGGCTGCTTCCCTTCTGGTGGGAGAGCCCCATCTCCAAGCCTGGGGGCTTCGCGCTGGCAGAGAGAGCTCTGTCCTCTACAGCATTGTCTTTCCCAAATTGCTGAACGAGCCTTTCCCAAGGTGCACGAGGCCCTGGGAGAATGAGCTCGGTGGGAGTCCAAGGTCAAAATGGCTGCACCACCTTGGCAGGAAGCTTCGTTCCCCAAACGGGCTCCCCGTTTCTTGAGCAACTACTATGCATCATTCTGAACAGATCTCTAATCCTTATGACTAACCTTAGGAGAAGGAATTGCCATTCCCCTTTTGCAGATGAGCAATCCAAGGCTCCGAGAGGTTAAATCACACACCCAAGGTTATTTATCCAAGGTTGGTGGCAGAGCCCAGATTTGAACCCTGTTTTGTCAGGCTTTAAAATAAGTGCTCCTTCCCCATGTTATGAGCTTATGTGAATCTATTTCTGGCACCACATGCAATGGTTGATCTCTGCCCTAGCTTGGTTCTTATTGGTCGCTATAGCACTCTTATTCATAATATTGAGGCATTATGTATATGATTTCACTTTGCAAATGGCTTTCATATATTTTATCTCTTCTGAGACTTACAACCACCCTGTGAAATAAATCAAACAGGAATTTCTATTCTTACTTGACAGATGAGGAAACTGAGGTCCAGAGAAGTCAATAAATCACTTTACTAACCAAGCTTAGCCAGGCTGTCTGTGGTGGGGCGGGAGCTGGGGCCAGGGTCTCCTGGGGGGGACTGAGGTTGGTGGACAGTCCTGGGGCCCCTGGGTGGGAGGACTAGGTTCTCATTCTGAACTCGCCTTTTCTGTGTGTGCCCTTGGATATGCACCTGCCATCTCCAGGCTTTGTTTGGCCTTTGCGCAGTGAGGGTTTGGACTGACTTCCAAGTTCCTCCAGCGCAGACACCGCAGGCTTTTTGAGTTGGTGCCATCTTCCTTCCTCTGCCCCTGGTGAGGACAGAGAAGGAGGAGACTTCGAACCTAGACACTTGTGACATCCCTAAGTAAAACTGGGCCGGGCCGGGAGCTCTCTGCCCCTGGGGTGCTAGTCACAGTCCAGGGTGTGTGAAGATGCACCCCGTTCCACTGGACCCCGGGGCACTGCGGGGCTAAGGGGCAATGAGCCAGGGGCCCGAGAGGCAGGCGTGGGGCTGGACTGCAGCAGAGGAGGGCTGATGGAATTTGGGGGTGGGAAATCAAGCTGCCTTGAAAAAGTGGGGGGGGGGGGGGTGGCAGGGCCTTGGCAGAGGTAGGGTGCCCAAAAGGCAGTGGAGATAAAGCGCAGGCTGCAGATTAGCTGAGGGATTAGCCCAGCCTCCGCTGCTCCAAGCGGCTTCTTATCTCCTGGAGGCCAGGCCCTCTCCTCGCAGCTTTGAGCCCTGGACCTGCTAATTGCCTGTTAACCCCATGGGCTCTGGGACTACAGAAAGGATGAGGGGGTGGGGAGGCCGAGAGAGAATGCAGGCCAGCCGGCCAGGGGAAATGGGAGCTGTGGACAGATGGAACTAAGGGACTGAGAAAAGCCACCGCTCAGATTTGTCCTCACTCCTGATCATTATCTAGGGTGGACCTGGAGGAAGGGCAGGTGAAGGCGGGGAGGAGCACGTGGGGGAGGGGTCCCTGGCTTGGGGGGTGGGGACAGGCTCAGGCCAGGGAAAAGTCTAAGAGGAAGAACAGAGACAGAGATGGGACAGACAGACTAAGGGACAGAGAGGAAAGGAGGAAAGCAAACAAGATGGAGATGTGGACAGCAAAGGAAGGGGGCAGGGTAGCGAGGCCAACGGGAGGGAAAGGCAGAGGGCAGGGGATGGACAGGACAACAGAAGGCAAGGGACAGAGAAACAGAGATCAGATGCATAATTGATTGGATGCTGAGGAAAAGACAGGCCAGGAGGAGGGACTTGAGGGATAGATGAGATCAGGGGACAGAGGCTAGGGAGACAGACCCACCCAGGGCAGGACCAGGCTAACACCAAAGGGGACGTGGTCCTATAGCGACAGGCAGAGGCTGGCCAGAAGGAAGGTGGTAGAAGGGTGCAAGGGTCTGCATACAGCACAGACAGATTCTCATGAAGCAGCTGTCCAGCCTAGGTCCAGAGGGGCACTAGGAGGCCATGTGCTCAGCCTAGAGTCAGGAGGGTGGACCTGGGAACTAAGGCAGAGAGCAGGGAAGGGCAGAGAAGAGGGAGGGCCAGACTGCGGGAGGAGGTGGGGTGGGAGACGTGAGCAGGGTCCCGAGGTTGAGGGCTGGTGGTGATAGCCCCTCAACCCAAGGGGTGCATCCTAGCCCGGGACCTGCCCCTTTCCGTGGCTGAGCCCTGGACTCTGAACTCCTGTGTGTGCACATGCCCTCCGGTCAGGCCGGTCCATGGGGAGAGAGCAGTGGACAGCCAGGAGCCCCTGTGGCCGAGCAGCCGTGCCGTCTCCATGGAAGAGGCTGTGGGCTGTGCTGCCACAAATGTTCTGCCACTTAGGAGCTGGCGGCTCCACCTGCTATTGCCAGCCTGGCCCAGGGACTGTCTCCAGAGCAACGTTCTGCTCGCCCAGCAGTTGGGCCTGACCCGGGTGTGCAGGTGGCCTGGCCCTGCCAATCTGGCCTGTCCACTTCCCACAGAGTACACCCATCAGACCTAGCGTCCTCCCGTCTACCTCCTTTTGTCATGCCCACTCTGCACAGCAACCTTGAGGCTCCAAAGCCATTAGAGCCAAAGACACCCCCCCCCCATCGGCTTGGCCCTGCTGCCGTGCAGCGTGTCTGTGTATACATGTTGGAGGTATCAGGTAAGGAGGCTGCCGGCAACTCGCCCAGGGTCAGGAACCTGCTTGAATCATTCATTCACTGAACACTACTAGGTGTTACAGAAGCACTCTGTTTTGGCATCAAGTTCAGTTTTGTTTGAATCTCTGCTTTCATTTACTTGCTGTAAGTCCTTAGCCAAGTTGGTTTCCCTCTCTGTTTCCTCATCATTAAATGAAGGCAATGAGTCTGACCTTACATGGTTATCTTAGGGGCTCAAAGGAGAAAACAGATCAAAGGCACGCAGCACAGGACCTGGCACAAAGTGGGGATGCTTAGTGTTCACTTTGCACTTGTTCCCTCCCCCTCATGCCCCCTTCTGCAAACTGCACTGAGCTCTGGGGATGCCGAGATGGTCAAAGGGGCCTCCTGGTCTCAGGCAGTCCAGAGTCCCACGGACGAGGCTGAGCTGTGGAAGGCCCGTGAGTTGCCGGCAGGCAGGGCTCTGCTGAGGTGGTGCAGCATGCTGGGGCCCGAGTGCGCCGCTCGCTCGTGCCTTGTTTAGCCTCTCCACTGGAGCGTGTGCTCCAAACTGGCTGCATCAGCAAAAGCTGACTCCATCATCTTGGCCCGGAACAGGAAAGGGGGGGGGGGTGCTTTGAAATTTGGGGCAAATACTTATATATTCCCTCTGCCTTTCCCACACCACTGGGGACCCAGAAATGTTGCACCCAGCCTCTCACCTGAGCTCCCCTCTCTCTGGTGAGAGTGGGGGTCTAGTTGGACTCTTTTCCCTTCATCTAGGGCCTTTCTACTCAAAGTGCAACCAGTAGATGGTTAGACATTCAGAATCTCAGTCCTGCCCCACCCTCCAATACATGTAACACAACCAGAATCTACATTGAACAAGATGCCCAGCTGCACTGTGTGCACATCGCCATGGCCATGTGGAAGTTTGAGACGCACTGATCTTGGGGACTTTGGAGGATCAGCTCACCTCTCTGAGCCTCAGTGTCATCATTTGTAGGATGTAGGGTGGTTGTGAGGATGCAGTGGGAAAGGAGCATGTTAAGCACTTAGCCTGGGCCAGAGAGAATGGACTGTTAGTGGTGCCCACTACTGCCTTGTGGATGGACACACGGCGGGAAGTTGGCCAAGGGTGACACAGACAGTCAGGAATTGGAATCCAGAAGATGGTGAGGGTGCAGAAGGAGGCGGGGAGGGACGGGGAGGAAGTGAAGAAATGAGAGGCAGCAAGATAGCGAGAAGAAAAAGTGCAGAGGGAGCAGAGAGGAGTGGAGTGGGAGGGAAGATGGGGTAGGAGAAAAGGGGATGGGCGTTGGGCCACATTTCAGCAGAACGGAGCCCGAAACGAGCTGACTGAGGCTTGGGGTAGTGTAGCCTCTGCGGGTCAGGCACCTGCCAAGAACGGGTAGTGTCTGCACCTAGATGAATTACAGCTCTCGCAGGGACTAGCTGTGTGACCCTTGAGAAAGTCATCTCACCACTTGAGCTGCAGTTTCCTGTCTGTAATAATCTGGCTAATTCAACCTACCTGATATCAGGATTGCTGAGTGGATGAAACGGGGCACAGATGTTGCCGTGTTTTGTAAACAGCAGGGTGCCTGTTACATTTCAGGAATCGGAGGCAGGGTATTAGGGTGATAGAAGAACTGCGTGAGAGGGAGGATCAGAGGGGCGATTAACCTAGTGAGGACGGGAGACCTAACCTTGCCCCACAACAGGGTGCCCCTCCCAGTTCTTAGAACTCCACACTCGCACCGCCCTCAACCAGCCCCTCTCCTCTACACCCTTCCACTGAAGCTAGGCAGTTAGGATATCAATTTCCTAACATGCCTCAGGCCTTTCTTCGCAGATTTTACCAGTGTAAAAATGTTCCGAAGGAGGGGGGCGGGGGAGCAAGAGAGAGTGATTGAATGTGCCGACCCCTGGGCCCCAGGGAAGGTGCTGCCTGTGATGGGTTTGACCCGGGGGCTTGTCTCTGTGGGGTGAGCCTGGCAGGGGGCAACTTGCATCCGCCTCTCCCTCAACCTCCTCCCCACCCCAGCTGTTGCGCAAGTCCCCACCACAGCTGCGTCCCAGGCGGAAGCCTCGGCTTCCATCCCCGCGGCGCCGGCGCCATCTGGTGTCTGTGCCGCAGAACTCTCCGCGGAGTTCGAAGACGGGCTTCGTTCAGCGCTGCAGTAACTACGTATTAGTGTCCTTTGCGTTCCCAGGTGAAATAGGCCCGGTGCTGGGGACAGCAGACTAGATCACTGCTCCTGTGCAGTATAGCTCCTGTGCAGTATAAACTCTATTGGTGAGGGAGAGATGGACACCGAACGAGGAGACAAACAGATAAACAAGGTCGTCTCAGGTTTTGTTAAGTACAGTACTTGGAGCAAACCAACAAACACGTTGATTGGTGGGTGGAGGCTGAATCTGTGAATGTGTGTGTGGTCTGTGAATGTGCCTCCGAGGAAGGGACTCTTGAGCTGAGGTTTAACAAATGAACAGGTAGCCATGCCAAAATGGGAGGGGGAGGCGTTCCAGGACAGGGACCTGCACGAACAAAGGTTCAAGGAAAGAAGGTGCACCGTGAGTTTGAATTTGTCAGGGATCTGGGGCTGGAGTGGCAGGAGAGGTAGGCAAGGGTCACAGCACGTGGAGACTTTCAGGCAAGGGAAGGAGTCTGGCTTTATTCTGCAGGAAACGGAAAGCCATTGCTGGACATTCGGCCAGCAGGTGACTGGGTGGGAAGGAACACTCTGGCTACTGTGTGAATGGCCTGGAGGCAGAGGCGAGGATGGATGAGGGGAAGCCAGTTAGGAGCCCCTGCCATGGCCGGTGGGAGATGAGGGTGGAAGGGGGAGACACTATGGATGGAAAGTGGATGGGTTCTGAATGGATTTCGGAAGTAGAATTGCCTAGGACAGCTGCTGGGCAGGGAGAGGGAGGGTTCAAGGACTCTGACTTGAGAAGTTTGGTAGACAGTGGGGCCCTATACTCAGGAGGAAATGGTGGGGGCACAGGATGTGGGAAGATATGAGTTCTGCTATTGATTTGTTAAGGTGGAGATGCCTTTTAATCGTCAAAGCGATGATGTCAGCAGAAAAGGTGGAGCTCAGGTGAGAGGCCGGGCTGTAGCTTGGTTGCTGGATATGGGAAGAGGCTGCCCGGGTAGGTCTGGTAGCCCTCAGGGTTTGAAGGGGGGTCTCAGTCCCTGCTTCTGTCTCCCTTCTCTTTTCTCTCCCCCCTCCCCCGCCCCAGGTCTATACTCGCTATGGGAAGTGTTATACTTTCAACGCGGACCCACAGAACTCCCTTCCCAGCCGGGCGGGGGGCATGGGCAGTGGCCTGGAGATCATGCTGGACATCCAGCAGGAGGAGTACCTGCCCATCTGGAGAGAGACAAGTATGCAGGCGGGCAAGGGGCAGGGCCAACCTGGGGGCTCTGGCCTGGGCTGCCTGCCTGGGATGGCACTCCAAAGGTCCCCATCTCCGCTGTGCAGACGAGACATCCTTCGAGGCTGGCATCCGAGTGCAGATACACAGCCAGGAGGAGCCACCCTACATCCACCAGCTGGGCTTTGGCGTGTCTCCAGGCTTCCAGACCTTCGTGTCCTGCCAGGAACAGCGGGTGAACACCTCCAGCTGGCATGGGGTTGGGTACGAGGCTGGGCCTCTGGCCTTAGAGGGGCGTGCTGATCAGACCTGCCTCCCGCACAGCCTGCCAGTCCACCCATGGGCTTTGCTGGGGCTGTGGGCACGGGCAGGCTGGGTAGGACTCCTGGGCATGACCCCATCGTGCCCACCTCTGCAGCTGACCTACCTGCCCCAGCCCTGGGGCAACTGCCGGGCAGAGAGCGGGCTCGGGGAGCCCGAGCTTCAGGGCTACTCGGCCTACAGCGTGTCGGCCTGCCGGCTGCGCTGCGAGAAGGAGGCCGTGCTTCAGCGCTGCCACTGCCGGATGGTGCACATGCCAGGTGGGCACCCACCTCCCTGCCAACACTCTATGCCATCCTGCCAGGCTCTGGAACCTCCAGGGGCAGAGCACTGCTCATGTGCTTGAGCAGGTGCATGTGTGCAACATGTGTGCATGTCTCTATCCATGTGAGTGTACCTCTTTGGGATTTTATGCATGTTTTAACATGTGCACATGGAATGCACACATGCATGATAATGTGTTTACACACACACACATGATCATGCACATCTGTACCTTGTACTTGTGGAGGTTGTGTGCATGGCTTGAATACATGCATATAAATGTGCGTGCATATTTTTGTATGTCCATATGCATGTGTACATTTTATGCTTGTATGCATGAGCATGTATACATTCATGCCTGCGTGTGTGTGTACCAGCATGCACATCTTGAGCATGTGTGTGTGGCATGTGCAAGTGAGCCCACACTGGGGAATGTGGTGGGGGAGAGGCGATGGAACCGTAGACTCCAGGAATAATCTTCTCTCCTTTCAGGCAACGAGACCATCTGCCCACCAAATATCTACATTGAGTGTGCCGACCACACACTGGGTCCGTGCTGCCTGTTCCCTTTTCTGCCTCTCCATCCTCCTCCTCTGCACCTCTCTGTCCATCCTCCTCCTCTGCACCTCTCTGTCCGCCTCCTCCTCTGCACCTCTCTGTCCGCCCTCCTCCTCTGCACCTCTCTGTCCACCCTCCTCCTCTGCACCTCTCTGTCCGCCTCCTCCTCTGCACCTCTCTGTCCACCTCCTCCTCTGCACCTCTCTGTCCATCCTCCTCCTCTGCACCTCTCTGTCCACCCTCCTCCTCTGCACCTCTCTGTCCATCCTCCTCCTCTGCACCTCTCTGTCCACCCTCCTCCTCTGCACCTCTGTCCACCCTCCTCCTCTGCACCTCTCTGTCCATCCTCCTCCTCTGCACCTCTCTGTCCACCCTCCTCCTCTGCACCTCTCTGTCCACCTCCTCCTCTGCACCTCTCTGTCCATCCTCCTCCTCTGCACCTCTCTGTCCGCCTCCTCCTCTGCACCTCTCTGTCCACCCTCCTCCTCTGCACCTCTCTGTCCGCCTCCTCCTCTGCACCTCTCTGTCCACCTCCTCCTCTGCACCTCTCTGTCCACCTCCTCCTCTGCACCTCTCTGTCCACCTCCTCCTCTGCACCTCTCTGTCCACCTCCTCCTCTGCACCTCTCTGTCCACCTCCTCCTCTGCACCTCTCTGTCCATCCTCCTCCTCTGCACCTCTCTGTCCACCCTCCTCCTCTGCACCTCTCTGTCCACCTCCTCCTCTGCACCTCTCTGTCCACCTCCTCCTCTGCACCTCTCTGTCCATCCTCCTCCTCTGCACCTCTCTGTCCACCCTCCTCCTCTGCACCTCTCTGTCCACCCTCCTCCTCTGCACCTCTCTGTCCACCCTCCTCCTCTGCACCTCTCTGTCCGCCTCCTCCTCTGCACCTCTCTGTCCACCCTCCTCCTCTGCACCTCTCTGTCCACCTCCTCCTCTGCACCTCTCTGTCCATCCTCCTCCTCTGCACCTCTCTGTCCACCCTCGTCCTCTGCACCTCTCTGTCCATCCTCCTCCTCTGCACCTCTGTCCATCCTCCTCCTCTGCACCTCTCTGTCCACCCTCCTCCTCTGCACCTCTGTCCACCTCCTCCTCTGCACCTCTGTCCATCCTCCTCCTCTGCACCTCTCTGTCCATCCTCCTCCTCTGCACCTCTGTCCACCTCCTCCTCTGCACCTCTCTGTCCACCTCCTCCTCTGCACCTCTCTGTCCACCTCCTCCTCTGCACCTCTCTGTCCACCCTCGTCCTCTGCACCTCTCTGTCCACCTCCTCCTCTGCACCTTTCTGTCCATCCTCCTCCTCTGCACCTCTGTCCATCCTCCTCCTCTGCACCTCTCTGTCCACCCTCGTCCTCTGCACCTCTCTGTTCACCCTCGTCCTCTGCACCTCTCTGTCCATCCTCCTCCTCTGCACCTCTCTGTCCACCTCCTCCTCACTGTCTTGGCTCTCCTCCTCCCAGTCTCTCCCAGGGGTTTTGGCTGGGGGTTGAGCCTTATCCCACAGCTCCAGGGGTCTGAGGACCTTTGCAGGTGTGGACATTTGGGTAAGTGGAGGCAGCAGGGTAAGAGGTTGCGGAGGACCCAGGCTTCTTGTCTTGGTTTAACAAATGAGCTTGCCTCTCTGGGGAAGTGAAAGGACTTCTTTCTTGGGGTGAGGAAAACTGCATTGCTGGCCCTCAGCGTGGGTAAGGCAGACCCCATCTGTCCGTAGGTCCTGTCTGATCTGCCCTTCACTCATTCCTTCATTCATTCCACGGACACTCACAGCCTGCGCCGGAGGTGAGAGCGGAAAGCAGAGGTCTGGTCCGGGCGAGCTCCCTGCCAGACAAGGCCGTGGCTAGGCCCTGGGACGCGGTGTGGTAGTGCGTGGGTAGGGGAACCCGGGGGTTCTACAAGGCCTCCAGGAGGGGTGTGCAGCCCCACCTGGGAAGGCAGAGAGGCATCCTAGAGGAAGTGACAGGTTAGCTGAGACTTGAAGGGTGCATGAGAGTCACCCAGGTGAAAGGGGGGACATGTTCTAGACACTAAGACTAGTACACGCTGAAGACCTGTGGCCAGAGAGAGCCCGTGTCTGGGGCACTGAGAGAGCAGAGTGGCTGGAGGGCAGAGAATGGGGGAGGGGGAGGGGAGGCCAGGGGTGGAGGAGGCTCTGGGAAGCCAACAATGGCTAAGGCACAGCAACAATACTATCTGATTGTAGGAAGGTGACTCTGATGAGATGTGGGGAATGAATAGGTGGGTAGTGAGAGTAGAAGCAGGTGCCCGGTCAGAAGAGCGCTGCAGTAATGAATGATGGGCCGGGGAAGGACAGTGTGATGGGTCTGAGATGCTGAGGCAGCAGAATCACATCGAGGCCTCTGTCCCGCACACCAACGACGGCCCTCAGAGGGGTGACTGAAGAGTGGCTAGCGAAGGAACAGGCGTGTGAGGCGGGATACGTGAACCACAGGGATGGTGAGGTTCCATAGAACTAGCAGCAACAGGGAGGCCTTGCGCCCCCAGGGCCTGGATGGGTGCAGGGAAGGAGCCCTCCTGGAACCCTGAAAGTGGGCTGTGGCTGTCTGAGAGGGCCTCTTGGGCCCCAGCCGGAGCTCTGGGCACAAGAGGAGGAATGAAGCTTCTGCCAACTACAGCCCGGCAGTAAGGAACTCGGGGAGAGAAACACCTGGTGTCTCTTCCCTCCTTGCTTTATAACCCTGCTGGGGCCTCCAATTAGCAAACCCAACCCGAAGCCAGAGGACCAGGGAGCCTAGGTGATGCGTTTGGTAGAGCCTCCTGGGCCCGGAGAAAGGTGGGGGAGCGTGGAGGTTGGATTTGAAGGGGTAGACAGAGAAAACCAGGCATGCTGAGCATATAAATCCTGATCACCCACTTGTTCTTCTGTCTGTCCATCTTTCTGTTCGTCCATCCATCCACTCATCCATCTACCCATTCATCCTGGCATCCTCTTCAAGTCCCCGGTGTGGCTGAGGCCTCCTGTGTTTGATTGGCTCTGGTGGGTGGGCCGTGCCCTACCTCTGGGCTGTGAGGACCTGCCCGTTCCAGGGAGCTGGGGGATAGAAGGACAAGCCTGTGGTAGGGTGCCAGGGAATTTTGCCTTCATCCATTTTCTTTGGGTAGTCTGAAGCTGGCCTAGGAAGGGACCTTGTCCCCAATCCAGTCTCCTCTAGGCAATACGAGGGCAGGCCAGTCAAGGCCCTCACTGCAGACGGGCTGCCTTAGGCCAGCCTCTGCAGCTGGTGGGCCTCAGGGTCTTCCGGCCCCGCCCCCCACTGCAGTTGGTGCCTCTGTGTTGCAGACTCCATGGGTGGGGGCTCCGAGGGCCCGTGTTTCTGTCCTACTCCCTGCAACCTGACCCGCTACGGGAAGGAAATCTCCATGGTCCGGATCCCCAACAGGGGCTCGGCCCGGTACCTGGCCAGGAAGTACAACCGCAATGAGACCTACATACGGTATGTGTGCGTGTATTGTGTGTGTGTGTGTGTGTGCGCGCGTGTGCGTGCACATGTGCTGGAGACCACCCTCAAGAGGCCAGGTGCATGGTGGAGATGGAAAGTAGGCTGCACCTTTGTTAATAACAAGTCTTCTGCCAGGAATGCTTTTCACAGTCCTTTTCTTCTAACTAGCCCCTACCCATCCTCTCAGTCGCATCCTTTGTCCCCACCTTCAGGAAAGCCCTTGTTGATCCAGTTGTTGGTCCAAATGCCCTTTTTTGGGACAGATAGGAACAGGCAGACAGGGAGAGAGATGAGAAGCATCAATTCTTCGTTGCAGCACCTTAGTTGTTCATTGATTGCTTTCTCATATGTGCCTTGACGGGAGGGAGGGGGTTTACAGCAGAGCGAGTGGTCCTTTGCTCAAGCCAGCAACCTTGGGCTTCAAGCCAGCGACTTTTGGGCTCAAGCTGGTGAGCCCCCGCTCAAGCCAAATGAGCCTGTGCCCAAGCTGGTGACCTCGGAGTTTCGAACCTGGGTCCTCTACATCCCAGTCCAATGTTCCATCCACTGTGCCACCGTCTGGTCAGGCCAAATGCCTTTCATTGGAGCCCCCACAGCACCCTGTACCTATCTCTGTCATCGCACGTACCCCTTGTTTTAAGCCCTCTGTTTATGTGTCTTTCTCCCTGGGCACCCTGGGGTTAGACGCATGCCGAGTCAGTGCTGTGCTGAGGGAGAGAAGCTGAAGGGCTGGGAAAGAATGAGGTGGCCTGCAGGGGTAGGCACACTGAGCACCGGGGCTGGGACCCTGCAGCCAGCCTACAAACGCCGAGCATCCTCTGGGTGCCAGGCCCAGTGCTGGGTCCTGTGGGGACAATGATGATTACAACACAAAACCCATGCCACAATTTGTAGATGAGCCCATGTATGATGGGCTCACACATGGAGAGATGAATGGGCATGGGTAGGGAAGCAGGGTAGGTGTGAGCTGGATCTCTGAGGACTTCGGGTCTGTGAGACAGAGGGAGAGAGGGGAGGCATCCCAGTTACAGAACCTATGGGATGATATGAAGATGAGGAGGAGGAGGCGGAACAGATAAGAAAGCAGCGTAGCTAAAAAGGCCCAGTGCAACAGATCATGGGGAGTCTTGGAAGTCTAGAAGAAAAATTTGGAGTGGACTGCCGGGTAATAGGGAGCCACTGAAGGTTCTAGAGGGATATAGGGATGAGGTAACATGAACACTATTTGCTGCTTTAGAGAAGATAGGCGGAAATCTGCAGGCCCAGACTTTTTTGCTCTCTCAGACCTTTTGCTAATTCTCAAAGTGAGGCTAACAGGCAACTGGCATTGTCTCCCCTCACAGCCTTTGGTAGTCTGAGGGGTCATCTGCTTCCCTACCCAGGGGGTCTCAGATTAGCATCTGCTGGACCTGGTATGTCCCTGTCAGCCACCTCCTTGGGAATGTGGTCCCACATGGACACCCTCCTTCCTGTCTCCGCAGGGAGAACTTCCTGGTCCTAGATGTCTTTTTTGAAGCCCTGACCTCTGAGACCATGGAGCAGCGAGCAGCCTATGGCTTGTCAGCCCTGCTGGGTGAGAGCTGGACCAGATTCCGTGGTCATGGGTCAGCGGGGCCTGCTCCCTCTGACCCTGCTTTCATGCTTCTCAGGAGACCTCGGGGGACAGATGGGCCTGTTCATTGGGGCCAGCATCCTCACGCTGCTGGAGATCCTGGACTACCTCTATGAGGCAAGGAAGGGGCCTGTCAGGGGCCACCCACAGAGAGAGAAGGATGGGGGCGGGGGCTGTGGGAAAAGCAGAGGGGCAGAGTGGGCTTCCTGGTGGAGGTGGTCTGGCTGGGAAGTCAAGCTCTGGGTTTTTTTGCCAGGGCCCCCTGAAGGCCTGGAAGGCCTGAGGGTACTGAGAAGTCAGGAGAAAGGGATGGGGGAAGAGGACCAGGGAGCCCTAGTAGGGGTTTGCTGGACAGCCAGTTCTGTAAGACGGGCCTGGATGGTCTGTCCTCTTCCGCCACATTTCCTGAGCCCACAGCTATCCCCCTACCTTGAACCCAAGGTGTCCTGGGACCGACTGAAGCGGGCGCGGCGGCGTCCCCAGACACCCCTGCGGACCTCCACGGGGGGCATCTCCACCTTAGGGCTGCAGGAGCTGAGGGAGCAGGTGAGGCCGAGCCCCGCGGAGTCTGCAGGGGCCCTCCTCCCGGTCCCGAGGAACCCCCACGCCCCGTGACCTCTGCACCAGCAGCGGCCTCTGGGGACAGGAGAGGCGGGCTGTGTGAGGCGTGGGGCGTGGTGTGAGCCCCTCTCCTTCCCCTTGCAGAGTCCCTGTCCAGGCCCCTGGGGACAGGAGAGGCGGGCTGTGTGAGGCGTGGGGCGTGGTGTGAGCTCCTGTCCTTCACCTTGCAGAGTCCCTGTCCAGGCCGGAGCAAGTCTGACGGCGGGGGTGCCGGCAACCTGCTCCCAAACCACCACCACCCACACGGCCCCCCAGGAAGCCTCTTCGAAGACTTTGCTTGCTAGGATGGTGCTGTGTCTGAAAGGACCCAGGAGTCTGGGAGCCCTCCCTAGATCACCGACATAGTTCCCTCCTGCTCCTGGGACAGAGGCCTGGGGGCAGTCCCAGGCCGAGAGGGAGGGTAGTGCTCACTGGGAAGACAGAAACTCAGTTCCTGTTCTCACCAACCTGGCACCAGCTGCTTCACACAAGGGTCCTTCTTGTCCACGCCCCCACCCCTCATATGCTGAGGCTAGTTCCCAGGGAGGGCTGGGGAGCTGGCCATGGGCCCCCAGGGAGGAGAGAAGAGAGGGGAGTGGAGGAAGTGGCCACCCCAGCAGGAGTGGAATCCTCTGTACATTTGTATATATTTAGGGAGGACAGGGTGGGGGTGTGGGTACAGAAGGCGGGTGGGGCTATGGGGGTGGGTGAGTCAGGGACAGCCAGGGTCCCAACCCCAGTGTCAGCGGGAGAGGGTGCGCTCCCAGGAGTTGGGGCCACTGGGCTTCTCCTCCTTCCTGCCCCGCTCCAGGCCCAGCTCCTCACTTGGCAGGGGGGACGGTTGCCCGGCCGGGCTGGCTCAGCTCCCGACTCCCCTGCCCCGTCCCCACGCCCAGAGCCCCCTCTGCAGAGAACAGGCTGACCCTTCAGACCCTGGCTGAGTTTGGGGGTGGGGAAGAGAATCTTCTCAGGCCTCTGCCTCCAGTCTGGTTTTATAAAGCACTGACAAAATTAGAAATAAAGAGGCATAAAGAATTCTCTGTGTGTACGTGCGACCAAGCTGGGAGCTGGGTGGGGCTGGGCATATGCAGGACTTGGCCCCTGGGAAAAGGAAATCGAGGCCCAGCCAGGACTGGGAGAATCCGTCCTCTCTGCCAGCACCCCCTGCCCTCTGCCTGCTTTTAAAAACCCACAATCAGGCCCTGGCCAGGTGGTTCAGTGGATAAAGCATCAACCTGGTATGCCAAAACCCCACAAGCACCAGTCCACACTCAGCCAGTTTATTAAAGGCAGAGAGCTTCATCAGGGGTCCAGAAGAGAAAAGCAGGGAGACACCCCACATTCCTCTTTCAGCTCCCCCTTCCCCAAGTCATCTACAGCCCAGCCCCCAGGACCTGGAGGCAGGCCTGGCGTCAGGCAGACTGCTCTACATAAATACTGAGGCCACAGCTTGAATCAGCAGCGTCGAGGGCAGGGATCGGGGGCAGGAAGGGTGGCTCCGAGGACACCTCCCACAGGGCTTGTCCTGAGCCTGAGGACCCACAGAGCTAGAGAGGGGCCAGTGGGCTTTCCTGGAGTCCGAGGCTACAGCCAGCCCTGTCCAGGGAGGCGGGCAGGCAGCTCCAGCTGGTTGGGGTTTCGGGGTACAGGGTGGGGATCAGGTGCTGTTGCCCTGCTCCTGCTCGAAGAGCAGCATGGCGAGCTGTGTGCGGGAGCCCAGGCCCTCCAGCACGCTCTGGCGACAGCGGTGGTACAGGTCCTCCCCGAGCCGCGCGCTGCACGTCTGGGCCCGGTAGCGCTGCAGCAGCGCAGGCTCCACCGCCCGCAGCACGTGCAGGCTGGAGAAGCGCAGGAACAGCTCATACACATCCAGGCTCTCCAGCAGCTCCTCCTCCTGCTCCGAGGCCGCGGCCAGCCGCCCCCGGGCTGCCACATAGTCGGAGTTATAGAAGCAGGCCTCGCTGGCTGCCTGGCGGTCAAAGCGGCCCGTGTCTCGGCCCAGCTCCGGGGGTCCTGGGCCCTGCGGCGGGGCCACGGCTGGGTGGAATGCCTGGAAGTGCATAGGAAAGAAGGCCTGCCAGCCAGAGATGGCGTGCATGCGGCAGCGATTCAGGAAGTCGGGCGTAAGCACCGTGTCCGGCCCGGCCAGCAGGAACAGCGTGTCCAGCGGGTGCTTCTTGGAAAGCAGATCCATGAGGCGCAGGGGTGAGGGGGCGGCTGTCTGCACGCTGAGCCAGGGTACCCGGGCGCCAGGGAAACGCTGCTCTAGCTCTGCCACATGGGCCTTGACCGGTGCAAAGACGTCTGCGTGGGCGGCCCGCTGGGCCTGTCGCGGCTCATACAGCAGCAGCAGGGTCAAGGCTGCCGCAGCATCGCCAGGCTCCAGAGCTGCGGTGGCGAAGGCCTCCAGGAAGCCAGGGGCCAGGTCACGCTCGGCAGCAGCCAGAGGCAATAACACAGTGAGACGTGAGGCCTCGGTGACATAGGGCACAGGCAAGATCTCCACGCGGCTCAGCGGCCGCAGCAGCTGCACCCGGTGAGTGAGGGGCCGGCGGCCACCCTGGGGGGTCAGCGCCTCTAGCTGCAAGTCCAGCGTGTACTCCATACCCCGAGCAGGGTCAAAGCGTCGGTAGCCATTAACCAGCTGCTGCTTCTGGAGCCGCAGGGCTGGGTGGTAGCGGCGGTTGAGCTCCTCCAAGGCAGCGCCCAGAACATCAGCCACATCGGCCCGGTCAGCCCCACGTAGAGGGCAGCGGGGCGAGCCATCGGCACAGGAGAATGCATGCTGCTCAGTGAAATAGTCCCAGCGTAGCACCTCAAAGCGGGAGGCAGGGCGGGAGGGTGCTGGAATGCCCACGGGCCAGGCGGCTGCCCGCTCCCCATCAGCTGCCAGACGGCTGGTGTTCTGGATCTCCCACTGCGTTGGAGAAACAGACCATGAGCAAGGCACAGATCCCAGGGGCCAGCACCCAGCTGGGGGTCTGGGCAGGCGACAGTGCTACTCAGGATGGGTCCTGCTCCCTACCAAGCTCTGCCCTCCCAGGCCCCTATCTATCCTTTCCCCAGAGGGAGGCAGTGTGACAGTTAGGAGAGGGTGTTTCTGGAGGGGCTTCTCAGAATAGATAGAGACAAATGAACAGGAGGCAAGTGTGTTCTGATTCTAGAGTTCATATTATATTTCCCTGGGATTTCTCAGACCCCACAGGACCGGACCCCCATCCCCAGCCCAGACCGTACCTGCAACTCCTGGATCTCCTGGTAGGTGCGTTCCAGCTCAGCCCGGGCAAAAGCCTTGTGCAGCTGGTACATGTGCACAGGGTCACGCACAGGGTGGGCCGTCAGAGAGCTGCGGAAACGAGGGTCCCCCTCCTGCACGGGTTCCCCAGGGCTCAGCTCCAGGTAGCTATAATGTACCGCCTGGGGAAAGGAAGGGAAGGGGTCCATAATGGGAAGAATGATGGGACATTCCTCCACCTCATAGCATGTCTCATCTCCCTATCCTATGACCTATGTGGACTTGCAGTCAGAGTTCTGTGGGTTTAAGTGCCTCGACAAGTTGTGAGCCTGAGCAAGTCTCCGCTAGCTCACCTAGGAAATGGGCATCAGAGCTGTCCAGGGGCTCAAATAAAGTCATAATAGCCAATACTGAAAACCTACTACGTGCAAGTCTCCCTTTAACAACCCCGAGCAATAATTATTTCCATTGGTATGGATGAA
Source organism: Saccopteryx bilineata (assembly GCF_036850765.1). Taxonomy (NCBI): domain Eukaryota; kingdom Metazoa; phylum Chordata; class Mammalia; order Chiroptera; family Emballonuridae; genus Saccopteryx; species Saccopteryx bilineata. The sequence goes on along the minus strand of NC_089494.1, from coordinate 17,417,765 downwards.
GAGGCTGACTCTCAGGAAATGCAATAATTTACCCAAGGTCACAGGGATAGAAAAGGACAGACTGGCTTGGAAACCCAGGTCTACACCTCCAACCACCCCTCTGCCTCTCTGGGGAAGTGCACAAACTCAGACAGGAGGCGCCAGTGGGGAGGCTTATTATCTCTCACCTCATGGTCTCCAGTGCAGCCCACTCCCGTGGCATCGAGGATACAGCGTCCCAGCCACTCATCCGGACGCGCACTAACGATGTCATTACGGCAGCCTTCCAGGTGGGGGCGCAGCTGCTGCAGCAGTGTGCGCGACAACAGTACCCCAAAGCCGCCGTGGCAATAGCGTCCTGGGGCGGGCTCTCCACCGATGAAGTCCTGGGGCCGGCCCAGATAGAGGTGGGCAGCAGCTGCCAGGCTGAGGCGGCCAGCTAGGCGTGCCAGTCCGTGCGCCTCCGTGTAGGTAGTATCAGGCACTAAGAAGAACCAATCAAAGTCATCGCCGTGCTGCTCCAGCAGGTGGCGCAGTGCCAGGTGCAGGTGGCCAATGGGCTTCTCTTCACCCAGCGTCACCACCGCCATTCCCGGTGGTGCACGACGGCCCCGAGAGCCTGTCAGGAACACCACACGCTCTAGCCGGTGCCCCAGAGTGCGGTTCACGGCCACGCCCAGAGTGGGCAACGTGGCCTGTGAGGTCAGTACTGCCACTAGCAGCCTCTGCCTGATGCCCAGCTCAGTGCTGATGTAGCGGGTCCTAGGGGAGAAGATAGCACAAGATTATCGAGATCATAGCGCTGGGCAGGAGGCAGCATGCACGGGGTCCCGCAGGACAGTCCCATCTGGGCCTGTTTCCTCGCCTATGAATAGGATAAGAATAACAACTCTTTCCCAGGGGTCATGCTGATTTAAGTGAAATATTAGTCATACCTACATAGTGCTTTTGGGAGATGACAATATCCATTGCAGATATGAGAGGTATATTGTGGATCTGATTCCGTTTCCTTACTTATTGGTTGTGTCCTTGAACAAGTTATTTAACCTATCTGAGCCTCAGTAGTCATATCTAAAAAATGGGGTTGATTATATCTACTTAAAGCATTTAGGTAAATGCTTAGCTCATAGGTACTTATAAACCATGTATACAGTACTTATTTCTATATAAAGATGCCATTATTCCACAAATACATCACATAAATGATGTAATGGAATGTATGACAGGAGTGTATTGAGGGTGTTTGGGGGAGGGGCAAACGGGAACTCAGGAGTTCCAGTAACTTAGCTTCCATAACACAGAAGGTAAGCTGCAGAACTGCAATTTGAACTTGGGAGAAACTATTCCAACTCACGGACAGCGGTATTAGTGGGATGGTTACATTACTCTTCCCTCACAAATCTCATCACGAGGTGTCCCACCCAGGAACAAGAGGTATAGGTAAATTCTAGTTCTTTTTTCTTTCCCTCTCTCTCTACAGTAAACCCATTATATATACCAGTCATTTCTCTAAACCCAACAGCCCAGCCAGGGAGCTAAGAGGATCTTTAGGGAACTATGGGGTCGAGTCGGTTTAGCACAGAGGCAGGCAAATTCAGCTCAGGCCCGGATGGAGTCCAGAGAAGGCCTCAGATGGGCTTCATAGCTCCGGAGGAAGCAGGGCCATCGGAAGTTATCCGAGCCCAAAGACTTCCTGGCCGACTAGTCCCTTCCTTCCGGAGCCTGACCCGGCCCCCGGCGGCCTTCCCAGAGCGCCCGTCCGGCCGGTGCCCAGGAGATGGGGTTGGCGGGGTGATCCCTACCTGACGGCCTTTTTGGCGGCCTGGCCAGGCTGTGCAGGGTGGTAGGGCAAGACACGAGGCTCCCAGTTCTCCCCGGCGCCTGCGCCGGCCCCGGGTCTCTCGCGCTCCGCTCCGTGCGGCACTGAGTTGGGCCGGCGCGCCGCGTTGGTGTTGCCTCGCGGCGGCAGCTCAGAATCTCCGGGTTGGGGGGGCCCTGGGCCGCACGGCTCCTCCACCCAGGTGACGCTCAGCAGGCTCAGAGTGAAGCCCAGGGAGATGCCCACGGCCACGGGCCCTGCGGGCCGCAGCACCGACAGCAGCAGCGATGCCCGCATGGCGCCCGGACCGCGGGCCCCGGACCCGGAGCAGCCCCAGAGCAGCCAGAGAAGGCTCCGAGGGGGCGGGACCAGCGAGGGGGCGGACCCGGAGGGCCCGGGCCAAACAGGCGGGCCCGCTCCCGCCCCGCGGAGCAGAGCCCGCGGCCCGAGCCGAATACCCTGCGCCGCGTTCCAATCTTCCTCCGGCCGCCGCTCTGTATCGCGCAGGGTCCCTGCTTTCGGACCGGCAGCCTCCGCCGCGGCCGCCGCTGTCCGACGTGTCACTGAGAGGACCCCGCCCCCGGGGTGGGGTCTGGGGCTCCAGCTACCGGAGAGGGAGGAGAAGGGGGAGGTTAAAGGGGAAGGACCCCCGGAAGTGCCCCCTCCTCAGTGAGGGAAAAGCAGACGCCGGGGGCGGAGCCCCTTACCTTCCTCCGGTGTGGTTGGTGCGTCTCAGATGACGTCAAAGCAGCCCGCCCTGCCTGGATGGTGCGCCCGAGTGACGTCAGGAGCCGAGACCGGAGCTGTCCATCAGCACCAAAGGCCGCGGGCGGGCTCAGGGCATGGGGCCGCGGCTCTGGGGTAGCCCGAGCGCCTGCTCCTGCTCCTTTCCCTTCCCCAGGCCCAGCCCGAGTCCCCGGACGCCACGGGACTGGAGTTTCAGCCGGTGTTGGAGGCGAAGCGGCGACGACGCCGCTCAGAGACCGGTCCCTTCGGCCCAGCACCCCCGTTCCCCGCACGACGGACTTTTTCCGGACCCCAGGCAGCTGGGGCCTCGGGCGCCCCGCAACCCCGGACCCTCCGGCGTCTGCACAGCCTTTTTCACTCAAAAGCTCAGGTCGCCTCCGGCCCAGGTAGATTTTGGACAATCCCAGATTTAGCCGCCCACAAACGAGTCTCCTGGCTGCCTTCTCACCGGGAGCACACTGCCCTCATCGGCCCCCGACCCAGTTCCCCTTTTAACTTTTGTATCCTGGCCCCCTCTAGTCAGGCACTTTTGTTCCCTTTGTCTTTTGTCCCTCACTTTAGGGATGCTTCCAGAGCTGCCTGATGTGGGCACCATTCCTTTGTCTAGTGTGTCCTTGCCTCGTTCTCCCGCTCCCGTTCTTGCCCCATCCTGGTGGAGACCCAGGACTCCTCCTTGACTCCAACTTCCTCTCTGTCAGGCGGACCTGGGAGGGTGACTCCATTTCGTTCCTAGCACTATGCCAGGCACTGTGTCGACACTGCGGTTCCAGCTACTGCCCCCTGAGCCAGATGATGCCTTCTGGGGTGCACCCTGTGAACAGCCCCTGGAGCGCAGGTACCAGGCACTGCCGGCCCTCGTCTGCATCATGTGCTGTCTGTTTGGAGTCGTCTACTGCTTCTTCGGTGAGACCCTTAATTTATCCTTCACCTGGGCTCCCCATTGTTTTCCTAAGTTATTTTCTGAAATAACTTTCTGAAACCCCAGATTTCCTCCACCACCACCTCCATCTCCTCTACCATCACCACTAGCATTACTAGCTATTTTTGCTTACGTTCTTTCATCCCACATGCTTCTAGACGATCTAGACTCTAGATCCTAAAGGACACAGGTTTTTGAATTAGGCATGCTTCAATTTGAACCTGGTATTGAACCTTCCTGATTGTGATATCTTGGGCACATCAACCTGCCTGAGCCTCAGTTTTTTCATCTGAACAATTGGAACAATGATATTCACCTCACACTGGGTTGCTATGAAAATTACTAGGGACTCAATAGGTAACTGTTGTGGTGAAGGTGTGTTTGGGTTACTGTGCTAGCTAGACAGTGAAAACATGTAACACTGAAAACATTTAGCAGGGTGATTAAACATGGTCCCTTACCAGAGCGTAGATGGGGGAGAGGCTTCTGGAACACTCGCACCTGTGATACAGGTTATAGTTGACCCTTGAAGACCACAAGGTTCGGGTCGTAGTTGAAAATCCACATGCTGTATAACTTAATTTGGCACTAAGCATCTGCAAATTCCCAGCCATGGACCCAAAATACTGTTTTCAGTCTGCAGTCAGTGGAATCCATGCACGTGAAACCAGGGGGCCTAGAGGGTTGACTGTGCGCTTACTGAAAATATCTGTGTATAAGTGGATCCATGAAGTCCAAACTTGTGTTGTTCAACGGTCAACTGTAGGGTGGGCTGGATGGTAGTCAGACACGGAGATCGCCTACAAGGCAGGCTCCGATAACAAGGTCTGCTGTGAACAGTTGTACAGGATAGCTATTATACAAAGGGATTCAGTTAGATAGGCAAGTAGGGCCTGAAACCCAGTCCATGTTCCACTTGCCAAACTCTAGGCCTTGGTGCAGGATTCTTTCCCTAGAGGAAGGCAAGTCTCTTTCTAATTTGCACAAAGGTGCCAGATAGACTAGTGGGATAAGTGCTCAGTGACTGTACAGTGCAAGAGTTACAAAACTTCAGAGAGGGGAGCAAGCTCTCTTGGCTCAGAGCCTGAGGGAAGCCTCCAGGAGGGGCAGGATAAGTGAGTGGAAGGAGTGCAGAGGAAGCTTGAAAGTGTGGGGTTTAGACTTGGCAGAGGTGGGGCGAGACTTTTGCTCTGATGCCTCTACATCTCCCCCTAGAATGGCTGTGTAGTAGGCAGGAATGAGAGCCAGATGCTCCTTTTCTTTCCATCCCCAAACTCTTGGCTGAGCAACTGCAGAGTGGGCAGAAAGAAGGGCCCCTCTAAGGGTTCAGGACACATTTTGGGTCTCCAAGGGTCCTTTGTCACCTGTGCCTCCCCTATCCATACCCGCTTCTTCTGCAGTTGCTCGGTATACCCTGAAAGTCCCTCTCCTGTGCTTCCCTGCCACCTTACCTCTTGGGTGCCCCACTCCCTGGCTCCTGGACTGAGCCCTTGTGTATGCCCTTTACCTCTGTCTGACTCCAGAACCTCCTGGACTCTGACGCTTTCCTTCATTCCTGCAACTGAATCTCCTCTTTGACCGTCCTCTTTTATTCTCCCTTACCCCTTTAACCCATCTTCCCAACTGTTCAATATCTGTAAGTCCCTTACTCTTCCAGGTGCCATTAATGGGCCCAAGGGCCCTAACACCTCCATTTTCCTGACACTCCACAACCACTATTTCACCCAGTAATCCCCTTTGATCCCCTAGGGCCCTCTGTAGGTCCTAATGACCCTCCTAGTTATCTCATCACCTTTTATCCCTCTGACTCCATTTCTCCTAACTCTCTGATCCCTAGGATCTCATTGCCTGATTGTTCCTCTCCCATCATGATCTCAATAATCCCGTTTCTCTGACCTCAACATACCCTCTCTCTGAAACCCTTTAATACTCTCAATGATTCCACACCTGCCAGTCCCCCTGACCTGCAAAGACCTGATCTCCTGGAACCAGTCCCTGTTCTCTTTGTAACCTTTTAATGATGTCATGTCTCTGAAGCCTAGTGACCCCTCCAAGACCTCATCTTTCTGAACCCATGTGACCCTCATCTTTTCAATGATTTCTGACTTCCAAAGACTTCATCTCTCTGAACAGTCCTTTTCCACACTCTCGTGACTCTGCTGCTCATGCCATGTGACCCCAGTGACCATTTCTTAGATTTCTAGGACTCCAAGGGCCCCGATGGCTGGATCACTGATTCCTTCTTGACTCCAATGACCTATCTCTGACTCCTCAAACCCTCAGAGACCCAACGTTCATCTCAATGACTGTCTCTGTTTTCCAAGTGACTCCTAATGACCTATCCCTCTGACTTCCTTACACCCCAGTGCCCCCATCTCTGGTGCCTGCAGGACCCCAATGATCCCGTATTCTCTTATCTTAGTGTCCAGCCTCTGGTTCCTGTGGCTCCATGCTCCTGACCCTCCACCCCTTGCCTCCATCCCGGTGACCTCATGGCCCCTCACTAGCTCCTATTCCCCTCTAGGTTACCGCTGCTTCAAGGCAGTGCTCTTCCTCACTGGGTTGCTGTTTGGCTCGGTGGTCATCTTCCTGCTGTGCTACCGAGAGCGGGTGCTGGAGACACAGCTGAGTGCCGGGGCGAGTGCGGGCATTGCGCTGGGCATCGGGCTGCTGTGCGGGCTAGTGGCCATGCTGGTGCGCAGTGTGGGCCTCTTCCTGGTGGGGCTGCTGCTCGGTTTGCTGCTCGCCGCTGCAGCCCTGCTGGGCTCCGCGCCCTACTACCAGCCAGGGTCCGTGTGGGGCCCGCTGGGGCTGCTGCTGGGGGGCGGCCTGCTCTGCGCCCTGCTCACGCTGCGCTGGCCGCGCCCACTCACCACTCTAGCCACCGCTGTGACCGGTGCTGCGCTCATCGCCACCGCGGCCGACTACTTTGCCGAGCTGCTGCTGCTGGGGCGCTACGCCGTGGAGCGGCTGCGAGCTGCGCCTGTGCCTCCGCTCTGCTGGCGAAGCTGGGCCCTGCTGGCGCTCTGGCCCCTGCTCAGCCTGCTGGGCGTTCTGGTGCAGTGGCGGGTGACGGCCGAGGGGAACTCCCACACGGAAGGTGAGAGGGCAGGGGCCAGGGTGAGCATAAGAGAAGTGGGTGTGGGTGTGGGTGCGTGCGCGTGCGCGCGTGCAACTGGGGAGCGGGAGAAGAAGCTGTCCACTCCAGTAATGGAAGGCCTCAACAGGCTTCGAGAGGTGACTCGCCCATGGTCTGGGAAGACAGGACCTGTGTTACCACTCACTCACAACACTATATGGAGCAGCAGCTCTGTGCTAAGCCCACTCCAGAACTGCAGCTACAGCAGAGACAAAACAGAAAACGTCCCTGCCCTTGTGGGGTTAGAGTTAGGTGGAGGAGACATAATAGACAGGAAAACAAGAGGATTCCGGTTGGGCAGAGTGGTATGAAAGAGGCATGCAGGGTAGATGAAAGTGACCTTCAGAGGCTGTTATAGACAGGGTACTCAGAGAAGGCCACCTGGAAAAGGTCACATTTAAGTTGAGTCCTGAAAGATAAGGGGCCAGCCATGCAAGAGCTACAGAAGAGGGAGTAGCAAGGGTGCCAGACACCTTGGAAGAAATGGGCATGGCTTGCCGAGGAAGTGGGGCTGGACTGTGGGGGTGAGGGATGCCATCTGGGCCATGACGAGGACTCAGGACTTTATTAGGAGGGCAGTGAGATTCTGTTGGAGCTTTAAAGCAGGGAGGATGTAATCTAGTTTAGAATGTGGGAAGCTCATTCTGGCTACTGAGTACAGACAGCACTGGGGAAGGGAGCGTAGAAGGGAAACTGGTGAGGAGGCAGCTGTGGTGGCCCAGCAGCGAGGTAATGACGGCTGGTCTCAGGGGGTCACCCAGGGCAGGGGTCGGCACACTCAGTCAAAGAGCCAAATATCAACGATTGAAATTTCTTTTGAGGGCCAAATTTTTTAAACTTAAACTATATAGGTAGGTACATTCCTTATCAAGGTAGCACCTGCACGTGGTAATTTTGTGGAAGAGCCGCACTCAAGGGGCCAAAGAGCCACATGTGGCTCGCGAGCCACAGTTTGCCGACCCCTGATGTACGGCCCAGGATTGGGAGAGGGATAGCAGCTGGGGAGGGAGATGCCACCTAGGGCCCGGGTTGGGAGAGGGATAGCAGCTGGGAGGGAGATGCCACCTAGGGCCCCGGGTTGGGAGAGGGATAGCAGCTGGGGAGGGAGATGCCACCTAGGGCCCGGGTTGGGAGAGGGATAGCAGCTGGGAGGGAGATGACACCTAGGGCCCAGCTGAGAGGGATAGCAGCTGGGAGGGAAATGACACCTAGGGCCCGGGTTGGGAGAGGGATAGCAGCTGGGAGGGAGATGACACCTAGGGCCCGGGTTGGGAGAGGGATAGCAGCTGGGAGGGAGATGACACCTAGGGCCCGGGTTGGGAGAGGGATAGCAGCTGGGAGGGAGATGACACCTAGGGCCCCAGGTTGGGAGAGGGATAGCAGCTGGGAGGGAGATGCCACCTAGGGCCCGGGTTGGGAGAGGGATAGTAGCTGGGAGGGAGACGACACCTAGGGCCCCGGGTTGGGAGAGGGATAGCAGCTGGGAGGGAGATGCCACCTAGGGCCCGGGTTGGGAGAGGGATAGCAGCTGGGAGGGAGACGACACCTAGGGCCCCGGGTTGGGAGAGGGATAGTAGCTGGGAGGGAGACGACACCTAGGGCCCCGGGTTGGGAGAGGGATAGCAGCTGGGAGGGAGATGACACCTAGGGCCCAGCTGAGAGGGATAGCAGCTGGGAGGGAGATGACACCTAGGGCCCCGGGTTGGGAGAGGGATAGCAGCTGGGAGGGAGATGCCACCTAGGGCCCCGGGTTGGGAGAGGGATAGCAGCTGGGAGGGAGATGACACCTAGGGCCCAGCTGAGAGGGATAGCAGCTGGGAGGGAGATGACACCTAGGGCCCCGGGTTGGGAGAGGGATAGCAGCTGGGAGGGAGATGACACCTAGGGCCCCGGGTTGGGAGAGGGATAGCAGCTGGGAGGGAGATGACACCTAGGGCCCGGGTTGGGAGAGGGATAGCAGCTGGGAGGGAGACGACACCTAGGGCCCCGGGTTGGGAGAGGGATAGCAGCTGGGAGGGAGATGACACCTAGGGCCCCGGGTTGGGAGAGGGATAGCAGCTGGGAGGGAGATGCCACCTAGGGCCCCGGGTTGGGAGAGGGATAGCAGCTGGGAGGGAGATGACACCTAGGGCCCAGCTGAGAGGGATAGCAGCTGGGAGGGAGATGACACCTAGGGCCCCGGGTTGGGAGAGGGATAGCAGCTGGGAGGGAGATGCCACCTAGGGCCCCGGGTTGGGAGAGGGACAGCAGCTGAGAAGTCTAGGGATCTTCCATAAAGACTTTCGGAGGTACAGAACAATGGAAGTTCCATCTGAGAAGTGGGAGAGCAGGAAAGGAAAGGGGAGCTTACACGCAAGGGGAATCGAGCCCAGAGCCCGCAGGGAGGAAGGGTGGAGATGATGCACAGGGGCCTCTAAAGCGCTTCTCTGCCCATCCCTTCACAGTGGTCATCAGCCGGCAGCGACGCCGAGTGCAGCTGATGCGGATCAGGCAGCAGGAGGAGCGCAAGGAGAAGCGGCGCAAGAAGAGACCTCCTCGGGCGCCCCCCAGAGGTCCCCGGGCCCCTCCGAGGCCTGGGCCTCCTGACCCTGCGTATCGGCGCAGGCCGGTGCCCATCAAACGCTTCAATGGAGATGTCCTGTCCCCGGTGAGCACTCCGAGCCCCTCCAATCCAAATGTGGGACAAGGGAATGCTGTAAACTCTGTCCAGGAAGGACTGGGCTTTTCCCAGAGGCTGGTCACAGTTTGGAAGGCCTAGCATTTGTCCACCCATCATAACCCCTGCACCAGGAGCCTGATGGGTCCAGCTCTGGGAGGGGGAAAGGTGTCTGAGTAAGAATTTTAATGAGGTATTGGGATGGGGCAGGGTCTCCGAGCCGCGGTCTATGAGTGTGATGTGGTCCTGGGCCTACAGAAGTCTGGGGCACGTCACAGGCTCATGGGGGTGCAGGGAGGATGTCTGCCTGAGGTGGCTCTCCAGGCAGGGGTCTGTGGCTGCACTCACATCTGTGTTTACTCTCCCACAGAGCTATATCCAGAGCTTCCGGGACCGGCAGACTGGGAGCTCACTGAGCTCCTTCATGGCCTCCCCCACAGACACGGACTACGAATACGGGTCCCGGGGACCACTGACAGCCTGTGCAGGCCCCCCTGTGCGGGTATAGCAGTATGGCTGCTCCTGCCCACCTGGACTTTGTGGTCACCAGCTGTTATCTTGGGGAGGCCTGCAGGGCTCTGGGGCCTATGGCTGTCCCTCTCCCCACCCTGGAGAGGACTAGCCTGGCCTCTAGAAGGGAGGTCCTGTCTCAGGCTAGGCCTGGCCTGAGGGAAAGTCTCCTCCCAAGCTCCCAAGGGGCTCCCGAGGGACAAGGGGTGTAAGCCCCTTTGGGGTGTGCTCAGGGTTGTAAGTGTGTTACCTGTGTGTGCGTATGCATGGAGGGTGGGTTTGGAGGGGACACTGGGACCCTTGCCTTAGATTTCTGATTGGTAGGGCTTCTGCAAGGTTGGCCCCACCTCCTCTCCCACTGCTGGGGTCCCATGGGCCACTCTCCTGCATGTCTAAGCGGAAGAAGTCTGCCTTCTTCCCCCACTGCTCTGCCTCTCAACCAGATTCATCCAAGGCTTCTTGTCCTTGTCCACTGCAGCACCCCTCATCCTGGTCCTGTCCTCTGCAAAGCCACCATCCTGAGGACAGTGGCAGGCGATGGGGGTGGGGTTTACTCCTCTGGGCTCGTTTGGGGAGGGGATCTGAGGGGAGGGGGCTTAAATGCACGATGCATGTCTGGTGTCTGTCATGCCACCCTGGACACCTCATGCTTCTGTCTCCCTCCACCCCACCCTGTTTTACATCTTTTATAAATGTGCCAAACTGTGTGGCTTCTGCCAGGAGTGGTGGTCTTTAGTGGCTGGCACTTCCAAGTTAGAAGCACTGTAGTTCTTGATCCCCTGTGTCACTCACCACACAGGGCCTCCAGGCCAGTTCTGCCCTCCTATGTCACAGAGCAAGCCAAGAAAAGGGGCGGCACCACTTTTATTGTGTCCCAACACCTCTGGTTCCCCTGCTTCCCCACCCCCGCCTGGGGTAAGGGCATGCACCTTCCACGCTGTCCGAGGGCACCCGCCTGGCCTGGTTCGGTCCTTCTAGCTACCTGCAGAGGAATGACTCCACGTGGGGTTGGGGAGAGAGTGGGTACCACCTTCCTCCCTGACAGAGCCTGGCACCCACACAGGAAGAGCAGGGCCCTCACCCTCGGCCCCACCCCTTCTGGGCCTCTGTCAGGGCTGTCTGTGGGGGCAGGAAAGTGGGAGACGCTTAGGGGTGGGGCAGGGCATCTGAAGGGAATGCAGGAATTCGGGTAGAGGGTGGGACATCTTCTATGTGGGAGAGGAACGAAATGGGACCAACTCAGGAGCCCTTTCCCCAGGCTGACGTTGAACTCACTGAGATGGGCAAAAAAAAGCCAACAGAGAGTGGGGGGTGTGTGTGAAAGAGGGCACAAACCAGAAGCCAATAGTTGGGAAGGATATTAACTGGGTACAAATGGGATGTTTAGATGAGACAAATAACATGGTCAAGGGGCAGAAGGGAGGGAGGAGAATACTGGATAGGAAGGGGTGTTGACAGGTGGGAATGGCTACTCTGAACTAAGTGGTTCCTGTTAAGAACACAGCTCCCGCCTCTCCTCAGCCTGGGTGAGATCTCTGGCCTCCCCACTTCCTGCCTTTCACACATTCCAGAACCAACTTGCTGTCCTAAGTCCTGAAAAACCTGCAGTAGGTGTGTCTCGGCCCACCAGCCTCTAGGTGCCCACTTCTGCCTGGCCAGCCCGCCTGCCCCAGTCGGCTTCACTCACCCTCTACCAGCAGCCGCGTGTGGGCGCTGTCCTGGCCGGCCTGGCAGCAATAGGTGCCCTGGTCCTCAGGCCGTACGTCATGGATGACCAGGCTGTGGGTGGGGCCATGGCTGCGCAGGTCGTACTTGTCTCCCGGGCACAGCTCGACCCCATCCCGCAACCAGCACACATGGCCCCCCGAGCGGGAGACAGTCACCTCCAGCACTGCCCGGCGACCCATTAGAACCGTCTTCTCGCGAGGAGGGCGGCGGCACATCTGGAGAGGCAGTGCTGGAGGTGGAGGACGAGGGCTTAAGTTAACAGGGACACGCAGGACCTCCAGGAAGAGAAATATATATGCCACCAGCCCACTCTTCTGTACCCTCATCCCAAAGTCCTATTCTCCCCAGGAAACGCGCTGCCCTCTGTGACCGGCCCCAGGAAAGCCAGTCTCAGTAAAGGTGATGCCCACTCCGGGCGCCCCCGCCGCAGTTGCTTACCCTCCACCTTCAGCTCAGCTACGGACTGGGCGGGTCCCGCCTGGAAGCGGACCTCACCGGCGTCCTCCGCGCGCAGCTCACTCAGCATCAGAATATGTTTCCTCCCTGAGGATGAGGGGGGCGCTAGCGAGGCCGGAACCGCCTCTGGGGATGACGGTGGGGCCGCAGCAGGTCCCCGGGTCGATTCGGACGCGATAAATGTGCGCTTGGAAGTGGGCGTAATTGGGATGGCGAGGGGCTAGAGGAGCGGGCCAGACCCAAAGGCTCCGAGCTGGGGTCCGCGGAGAGGCAGGGAAACAGCTCTTTGGGCTGTGGGGCGGGGCCCATTCGAGCTGGAGGTGGGGTTTATCCTAGTGGGGCGGGGTCTGGGGAAACCGGGGGCGGGGCAGCGAGGGGTCAGAGCAGGTAGAAGGTCGTCCAGACCTTCCTGTCGGATGCGGACTCGGCCTCCAGGTCTCAGTGGGCGGCCTCCGAGCTTCCAGCATCCGGTAGTCTCGATCTCCGATACGGTGCACTCGAACGTAGCGCCGTCGCCTTCGCGGGCACTCACGGACCGGAGCTCGGAGAGCACGGACACCACGCGCTCTGGGGCGGAGCCGGGGGCGTGAGACGGAGCGGGGCGGAGGGGGTGGCACCCGTCCCTGTCCCTGCCCCGCCCCTCTCCCGAGCAGCGCCCGGGAAGAGCTTCAGTCTCAGGGAAAGGCCGGTCTGCAGCCCACATCAGTGTGCAGTGCCCGGCCCCAGCAGTAACCCGTACCCACCGCTCACGGTCAGTCGGACGGGGCCAGAGCGAGCTGTCCCCACCACGCAGCTGTAGGTCCCGGCATCCAAAGGGCCGCAGCGCCGCAGCTGGAGAAGACGCCGAGTGCCGAGGGCCTGCAGCCTGTGCCGAGGGCTGGGAGCAAGCGGGCGCCCGTCCTAGGGGTGGGAGCAGCAGATGGTCGGGGTGAAGTGGGCAAGGCACTGGCAGCCGCAGCCCTTGGAGGCGGCGGCACCTTCTGTTGATGCCAAGCGGTTTCGAAGCGAGTTTACGCTTGTCTGTGTCCCCCAGACTGGGTGAGGCCTTCCTACACCTGTGAGCCTCATTGATCAGGTGTCACTCTTTGGGGACGTTAGGGCTGAGGAGGCGCCTCAGCCTGCTCCACAGGCTCAGGAAGCCCAGGGCTATGTACCAATCACACTGGCCATGAGCGTGGATTCTGAAATTAGGCAAACCTGGATTCTAATATGGGCTTTGCCCCTTTTGTCTTCCCCTGGGCAATATTTCACTTCACAGAGCCCCATTCTCCTTGTAGATAACATGGAGATAACAAGACCTACTTCGAAGGGCTGTTGTAAATAAAAGATTAAATGTAAAGGAAATCTGATCACAGTGCCAGGCACATCTGCTCAGTATTAGTTTGTTTGGGGCATTATTACTATTGTGATGCTGAGGGGGGCTGGGCTGGGGCTGGGCTCTGACCTTCTCCCAGGTAACATCAGCCAAGGCCTGGGAGAGCTCGCATTCCAATGTAGCTGTGTCACCCTCAGTCACCTCTAGGTCCTGTGACACCCGCACAATGGTCACTGGAGCCTCTGGGAATGGGAAGAGGAGGAAAGTGCAGAGGGAGCAGGGGTGAGGGCAGGATGGGGACCCGCTCACAGGGAGAACACACATAGGCACACGGAGTCGGTGGTGGACACAGTTAGGCAAGGTGATCAGTGGAGGTCACTAATGAGTGGGGATGTGCTGGGACGAGTGGTCCACAGGGGAATACGCTGGGACAAATTGTCCAGGGGGGGTGTTGATCAGTGGAAAACACAGCAGGGTTACAGGGTCAGTGGGGCAGGAGCAGCCATCTGGTGGTCGTACTTTAAGGTGGTCATTTGGGGACATGCTAGTGCTGGAGGGGCATGGTGGGGGACCAGAGCAGAGATGCCAGTGGAGTCACCCATAGATAGGCATGGCCAGTGAGGGCCACATTGGGCTGGAATAAACAGGAGAAACTGCAAAATGGGGGACACAATGGATTTAGAGTAGCATTGGGAGACCCTAGAGCAGGTGTGGTCTGTGGGGAATACATTGGGCTAGAAGCAAAAATGGGGGACACTGAAGCATAATTGCTAGTGGAGTCATTATTAGGCAGACAGTGGATCATTGGGACTTGAGGGGTCAGGTGGGAGCACAGCAGGCAGGCATGGTCACCAGAGTCACACTCAGAATGGTCAGGCAGGCAGACAATAGGGACCACAATGGCACAGGCATGCTCACAGTGGCAAAACCAGTGGTCTGCAGGGACTAGAGGGTCAATGGTACCACGCTAGATCATGCTGGTGGGAGGAGCCACATTCAGGGAGGGCAGTCACGGGGGCTACAGAGGGCTAAAAGTCAGGGGAATCACACTCTGGCAGCGAGGTCAGCGAGGGACACGCTGGGACAGGCATGGTCAGTGGGGGCCGCACAGGGAGTGGGATCAGTAGAGTCACACCCAGCATGGTCGGCAGGCAGGCGGCTATCCCAGAGGCCGCACCTCTCACGGTGAGTCTGGCTGCGCAGCGCAGGGAGTCCGCAGTGAAGGAGATGCAGCCCGAGTCGGCCAGGCCCAAGCCGCTGAGTACCAGGTGGTAAGTGTGGCCTTCTGTGTGAATGTGGCACTGCGGCCCCGGGTGCAGCCGGACTCCACCCCGGGCCCATTCCCCGGTCACACCCTCCTGAGACAGCTCCAGCTGGAAGGTGGCGCTGCCTCCCTCGATGATGGTCACATCTTCCAGAGGTCGCAACACCCTCAGCTGCCTCGCTGGTAGGGGGAGAGAGGGAGAGAGGGAGGAGGAAAAATGGGTTTGGGGGGACGGGCTCACACCTCCCCCAGCCCTACCTGTACCACCCCTAACACCCAACCTAGGGAGGGTGCAGGAAGAAGGGAGCACAGTACACCAGACGGTAGGGGGGGAAGGGAGCTTTACTGAGGTTAGCAGGAGACACTTAAAGGGGTTGAGGTGTGGTTAGAAGGTTGAGGAGTCCAGGTGAGTGCTGCTGTGACCCTCACCCAGAAGGAGCACGGAGTTGGGAGTCAGATATACCAAGACTACCCTAGCTCTGCCACATAGTTTGTGTACTGTGTGACCTTTGACAAACTGCTTGACTTCTCTGGGCCTTAGTTTCACCAATTATTCAAGGTGACTAGCATTGAGGCAGGGATTTATTGTAATTAAACAAATTAAATAATTAGATGAGACTATGTATCACCAACAAGAATCATTTACCAAGCTCTGTGTGGGCATTTTTCATGTTATCTCATTTAATATTCTCAAAGACTTGCAGTAGGGATCAGCTTCATTTTTAAGAAGACTTGGACCTGGCCTGTGATGGTACAGTGGATAAAATGTCGACCTGGGATGCTAAGGTCGCCAGTTTGAAACCCTGAGCTTGCCTGGTCGAGGCACATATGAGAAGCAACTATTATGAGTTGACGCTTCCAGCTCCTTCTCTGCCCCTCTTTCTCTCTTTCTTTCTCTCTCTCTCTCTTTCTAAAAGATCAATAAATAAAATCTTAAAAATAAAGAATGATTTACCAAAAAACACAAACAGAAAAAGACTTGGCTCAGAGAGGTTCAATAATTTGCATGAAGTCACACAGTTAATACAGGGCTCCAGCTTGGGGGGTGAGGGTGCTATTTGTGGGCTGTCCCTGCTTTTGAAATAGCCCTGTTTATCCTGGGCCATGTGACTAAATGATAAACACCACGCGTCTTTCTGGAGGATAATATTTATGTTTATAGTAAATCCATTGGACATATGAAATGGAATGTAAAATCCATATGGACTTCTAGGTAAATAGACAACACTAGAAAAAGAAAAGTTGTGCTTGCTTCAGCAGCACATATACTAGAAAAAGAAAAGTGTTGCTTTGGGCAGGCCACTTCAGGTCACACTCCTGGAGGTAGCCAGGGCTGACTTGCCTCAGTGGGGGGGGGGGGCAAGGGGCACTTTGGTGGGGGTCTGAGAGGCCCTGGGCCAGCCAGGAAAGGCTGTCCACGGGGCAAGCAAGGCTTTAGGAGAGGATGGAGCACTCACGCCTCACGCTGAGCCTGGCCAAGGTGCGATCGTGGTGGCTCTCGCAGCCATAGGTGCCCTGGTCGGCCAGCACGACGCCATGGATGAAGAGGCGGTAGATGTGGCCATCCTGGGCCGCAGACAGGCGAGGGTCATGGGGTAGGGGCTCCCCACCTCGAAGCCAGCGCACGGCCCCTGCTGCTCCCACTCGGCCTGTCTCCACTTCAAGGCACACGTTCTGTCCTTCTTCCACCCGCACATCCTGCAGCCGCCGAAGGAACAGCAGCTCCGTTTCTGGGGGGAACAGGGTGGGGGCCATGAGCCTGAAGGTGCCTGGAGGCTAACCCTCTGCTCCGTCTCACTGGTTTGTCCCTGGGCACACGGGCAAGGCTGCTAGGGCTGGGCTGGGAGACTAGGTACAGGGAACAGGACAACCGTGTCCCCTTCAGGCCCAAACCTCGAACGTGGAGCCGGGCACTTGAGGCTGTGTCCCCTGCTTGGGCAGTCACAGTCCCTGCATCCTTGAACTGGCACCCTTGCACGGTCAGTGTGCGGCTTGGCCCATTCTCAGCCATCTCTAGCCCGGGCCCTGGAGTGACAACGGTCCCATTGTGTAGCCAGGTGACGTCGGCATCTGGAGGGGACACTTCACACCGGAACGTGGCATCATCACCCTCATGGACAGTTAGTGGTGTCAGCTCCGAGACCAGCTTTACCAGCGGCGGTTCTGGTGGGGTGGTCAGGCAGTGAGGTGGGCTGGGTCTTTCCGCCTCCCTCCTTTTCATCCCCTTCGGAGGGTCGAGGCCTTTACCCCCAATTATTTAACGGCACTTTCCTGACGCCTACTGTGTGTCAGCCACAGGGGTGTCCCAAAGGACTACATAGATGCCAACTCCCTGCCACTCTTGGCCAACTCCTTTCAATCCTGGCCTGGCCCCCCACCTCTCTGGCTCCCTAATAATAATAATAATAATAAACCATTTACCATGGACCCAATTTATCTCTTAACTGTCACCACAGCTCTATAAGACAAGCACTATCCCTCCTCCCAACTTCAGAGCTGGGACTCAGAGAAGTTAGGCAGCTTGCTAGCGTCACACAACTACTGGGACGCAGAATCCAGATTGGAACCTGGGTGGGTCACTCCAGAGCTCCTGCCTTTAACCCCTGGGCTATGCTTCCTCCCACTCGAGCATTCCTGAGCCCCTCTCCGAGGAGAAATGGTGCATGAATTGGTGGAGACAGAGGCAGTGGGTGGGGGAGAGAGGTGGGGGGCTCCCAGGACGGTGGGTGGTGCGGGCCCTGGGAGGGGCAGGCCCCAGAGGGCATGAGGGGTGCGCTGTTACCTTCCACGCTGACGAGGAAGACGCGGCTGTCGTGGGGGGCATCGCACAGGTACTCCCCGGCGTCTCGGCTCTGGGCCCCCCTCACCCGCAGCACCTGCCGCGCCCCGGCCTGCTCCAGCTGCACCCGCCCCCGGCTCTCCAGTCTCTCCCCGTCCTTGTACCAGCGCACAGTGCTCCCAGGCCCGGAGAGGCGCACCGCCAGCTCTAGGTCCCCGCCTGGGGCACTACGAACCCTCGTCTGGGCTGCCTCGGGGGACACCACTCGCAGGGGGGGCTCTGTGGGGACAGAGAGGCGGGTCACAGGGAGAAGGTGGCTCCAGGGCTGGATGGAGGAGCGTGGGAGGCAAGGTGGGGAGACAGCTGAGAGGGGTGGGACAGGAGTGGACAAGGCGTGCTAGGCAGTGGGTTTCAACTTGGGGCCCCGTGAAAGTAGGAGAACTGTTTCAGGGACCCCCAGGCAGAAATCCCCCTGAGCATGAGGGCATTCGACTGAGGTCACGGGTTTATAATCTTCATACCACCTCAGGGCGGTTAACTCGTTCACGGCCCCGCACTGAACTGGCGGACCGGGCCGCAGGCTGGCGGTTGGAAAGCACCACACCGGCTGGAGAAGCCGGGAGACTCGGGTTTGGGAGCAACTCTCAGGCTCCCCGCCCAGGCTGTACTCACCGGCCACTTGGACCGTGAAGCTGAGGCTGGGGGCGCCCGGGCCGTCCCCGGACCGACAGGTGTAGAGGCCCGCATGGGCCGGCTCGGCAGCAGGGATGCAGAGGGTGCGGCGGGGGCCCTCGGTGTGCAGTTCCAGGCCTTCATCTTCCCGCACGGGCTCCCCGTTGTGGCTCCAGAAAACCAGGGCGCCAGCCCGGGACAGTTCACAGCTCAGCATCACCGGCTCCCCGGGGGCCACACAGAGTGGGCTGGGGGCGGCCTCTGGGGCAAGAAACTGCACCGGGGGCTCTGCACAGAGGGGAGGGGGTCAGCTGGGGCTCGCTTCCACCGGCCCCACCGACACTGGCCGGGAGCACCCACCGACACTGGCCGGGAGCACCCACCGACACTGGCCGGGAGCACCCACCAGCCAGGCACCGGGGGCTCTGCACAGAGGGGAGGGGGTCAGCTGGGGCTCGCCTCCACCAGCCCCACCGGGACGGGCCCGGAGCACCCACCAGCCAGGCTGACGTTGAAGGTGACAGCTTCATCGCGGGTCTCACACACATACTCGCCGGCATCCTCGGGCTCGGCGTGGGGCAGGGTCAGGGTGCGAGCGGGCCCCTCAGCGCCCAGCTTCAGGGTGTCTGATGCTTCCACCTCCAGCCCATCCTTGTACCAGCGCACCTGGGACCCAGCGGGGGCCACCTCGCAGCGCAGCTCCACGCGCCCTGGAGCCCCAAACTGCAGCTCCAAGGTGCGGGCTGCCGGCCGGACGATCCTTTCCGGCGGGGCTGGTGGGCCGACGGAGAGAGGCCCATGCAGGCTCAGTCTCACCGGCTGGCTCCTCAGCCTCTCCCTTCACTCTTGGTAATGGTACCAGCTACAACCCATAGACACCTGCTGTGTGCAGTACTGCTGCCGGCCTCACTTTACAGATGAGGACCCGAGGTCCTCGCTTGGAGGGAAGTGACTGGCCCAAGGTCACACGGACAGAAGGGGGCGCACCAGATCTGTCTGACTCCGAGGCATACCCATCCTACCCACCCCCACTCCCTGTCCCCTTTCTCTGCTTTGCCTCTGGGACGCTTACATCACCTGAAAAAGCATGTTTTACTTATTTGTTGTCTGTCCACCCTCACTAGAATGCATACTCCATGAAAATAGAGGGTTTTTTCTCTTACGGGTTCATTACTGTATCCATCAGCATCTAGAACGGAGCTGAGCACGTAATAGTTGCTCAGTAAATATTGGTTGAATAAGTGAATGAATAAGCACCCCTGACTGCTAGGCCCCCAGGCACTGCCCCAACCTGATTCGGGCCATCCAGGGCTCTCAGATGACCGAGAATAAGGAGGCTGGAGGAGGGGAGAGCTGTGTGGGGCTGGAGGGGAGCCCCTAAAATGCAGGAAGTGGGGGGTTTGAGTGTCTGTTCCTCAACCTCCTGCCTTCTAGCTCTCCACGGTGCCCCGGAGACCGCCTACCTGTGACCGTGACAGTGAAGAAGGCTGAGTCATCTCCAGCGTCGCACACGAACTCGCCCCCGTCCTCGGGCTGGGCAGCGGGCAGCACTAAGCGGCGGCAGGGCCCGTCGCTCTCCAGCACCAGGGCCTCGCTCTCCTCTACCTCCAGCCCGTCCTTGTACCAGCGCACCGGGGCGTCCTCTCGCGACAGCTCGCACGTTAGCACCACACACTCCAAGCTCACGGCGATCAAGGTCACCTCATCCCGGGGGTGTATGATGCGTACCGGGGGCTCTGCAGAGTGGGGGCAACCACAAGCTGTTACAAACTCACTGTCAGCCTCCCTGGAGCCATCTGGCATCACCGAGTCCCTGTTACTCACAATAATAAGAGTAATGAGGATAATAACAAGGATTCACAGGTCCACAATCTGTTCTTTGAAATCCCTGGGGTCAGAGGTGGGACAGAACACGGCAGGCTTCAGACTGCAGAACGGCGCACTTGTCACCTGTCTCACATACATGCTCCCTTAGCCCCCACTGGGGATGCCCCCGTAATCAATCACATTAACCTTCCTTCAGTGTAACCTATAGACGGAGTCATTGTAAGCAGAATAATTAAGGAGTACAAATAGCTTCATGGCAATTAAGCTTGGGTTTTACTACAATGACTCTGAATACTAAACTTACAAAAACGCCTTTTGATTTTGAGAGATTTTTGGATTTCAGAATTGTGGGTAAGGAATTATGGACCTGTAATAGCAAATACGTATATGGCACTTTCTAAGGTTCCAGGAGCAGTCAGTCCTAAGCATGTTAGACAGTTAACCCTCACAGCACTTCTAGGCGGCAGGCATTGAGTTAGCCCTGTTTTCCAGATGAGGAAACTGAGATGCAGAGCGATGAAGCAACTCCTTTAGGGTCACAGCTGGCTTCACCTACTCCGGGTTGAGAGGAACTACCATCTGTTAGAGGGAGGCTCCGACTCTGCAAGCAGTGGTAGGGACTCTGAGCCAAGGCTGGCAGGAACGCTAATGAGTTTTGCATCTGTGCTGATTTGCCAACACCTGTTTGAGAGCTCCCCAGGGACACTAAACGCTGATTCTGGGAGTTCATCTCCAACTGCTAAAAGGTGGTTACTCCTCCACTGAGAAAACTATGTCAACATCGGAGGTGAGAGTGCACTGAGCCAGGGCCTGCCCACATTCCCACGCACCCGGGGGTCTCCCAGAATCTCGTCTACAGGACCCTTTAGTGCTCCTTAAGCATTTGGCCCCCTTGTGGCTGGGCAGCGGAACTGCTAGTTTCCCGGTCTCAGTTTTTGCAGGAGTGCAAGCCTGGGCAGAGTTGCCCACCGGATCCACTCAGACCTCTCTGCCTCCGCACCTTCCTGATTGAGCTTTTTCTGAGGACTGCAGAGTGCGGCTGTCTGAGGGGTGGGGGAGGGCCGGGGGGCAGCGGGGCGGGGGCTCGGTGAAGCGATGGGGCTGGGGTGCCTGCATGGCTGTGGGACCTCAGTTTGGCATCAGACTTGACTCTCCCTGGCCCACAGCCAAGGTGTGTGAATCCCCCTGTGAAGGACCTGGTGTTTTGGGGGCGAGACCAAGTGTGGGCTGGCATGGCTGTGACTGTGGCCATTATATCTGGCCAGGGCTTGGGTAGGGAGAGCTAGAAGGGACTCATGACAGGACAGGTGGGCAGAAAGGCCTCTGGCTTTGTGGGCTTGTGTGTGCCAGGATGCACTATTTGGGAGCTGGGAGTGGGGGGCCCGAAGGAATAATGCTCAGGCATTATTCCTAGGGCAGGGCAAGACAGGGGTTGGGCGACAAGACTGTGCCAGCAGAAGGGTCGCTCCAGTGCAGCCAGTGGGTTTCTGTACCACCCAGAGCTGCCTAGGCCCTACAACCCCCCAGAACCTCCTACGCCTACGCCTCCACCCCGGGACTGGCGCTGTGGGCTGCAGCCCCAAAGCTCCATGTACTGAGTGACCACCACCCCCATAGTCTTCCTTTGCTTTTTCCACTTCCAACATTCTCCCCCCACCTCAGCCCAAACCTGACTCCCACTTGGCTAACTCAGCCCCTGCTCCAAGTATCCGTTTTAAAGGCATTTCCTGCCTACTGACCTGGTTAAGAGACCCCCACTTTGCAGAGCTCCCTATTGCAACACTCGAAGACCCTCTACCATGTCTGGCTTTCCTGCCAGGTTGTGAACTCCTGGAGGGAAGCGGGTGTGTCTGCCTGCCAGCTGAGGGGCACCCAGAGCCCCGCCCAGGGGAGCACTGAGGCTACTTTCTCAGAGGCCCTCCCTGACTCTTGCTCTGCTCTCTCTGCTCTGCTTTCTCAAGGCATCTGCCTACCGTCCCTCACAGCACTTGTCACGAGGTGTCACTGCATTTATTCACATGTTTATTGATTTAACAGAGGGGTCCCAAACTCAAATGCCCACAGGGGCCAGGGAGGTAAGGTCAGTGGCTGAAGTGGTGTGGGGAGCAGTGGAGGCTGGGACAGGAATGTGGGCCCCGCATTACAGGGCAGCTGCTACTCAGCACCAGCTGTTCGTCGCCATGGGGGGAACCGGGACCAGAGCCGCCGGGTCTTCGGCTTTTTCAAGAGGACGCATAACTCCGGATTGTTATGTGAACTGTCCTGACTTTGGTAAGACTCTGCAGGCCAAACAAAACACATCTGTGGGCCGCATGGGGACCTGGGGACTGCCCATTTGCGACCCCTAGTGTACAGGTGCTGCCCCAACTGGACTGGTAACTCTGAGAATGGGGGGGTCTGCACTGCAGCCAGTCACACACAGCACCAGGCTCCACCTGGCACACAGAAAGTGCTCAGTAAATGAGCCTGTGGACCACAGCTATTGCTGACCTTGGGTGCCGGGGTGGGGGGGGTGGGGGAGCTTGTCCACTCAAATAGGGGCCTGAGGCAGGAAGCCCCAGTATGTGCATTCACAGGACCCCTCCCTGCCCCTCCCCCATTGTGCTAGCTAGGGGTTATGTGGCCACTTCTCCAAGGGCTTAGGACTGCCCTCTGGTGACCCTGGGCAGCTGGGGTGGGCCCACACCTGTGACCGTGACGGTGAAGGAGGCGGACTCGTCGTCGATTTCACACAAGTATTCGCCGGAGTCCTCGAGCTGGACGGCAGGCAGCACCAGGCGGCGGATGGTGTCCTCCTTCTGCAGGAGCAGCGCCGGACTCTCTACCACCTCCTCCCCGTCCTTGGTCCAGCGCACCTCGGCCCAGGGCCGGCACAGCTCGCAGGTCAGCACCACGCGCTCCAGGCGCACGGCCGCCACGTACACCTTGCCGCTGGGGTACACGATCCACGAGGAGACATCTGAGGACAGGGACGACGTGGCCTGGCGTCAGGGGCGGAGGCTGGTGGGCCCCACTGCCCGGCCTGGTCCGCGCCTGTTCCCTACGCCTGGAAAAGTGCGCCACGCTTGAACAACTGAGCCCCCCTTAGTGTCTCACAGCTGGCAGACCGCCACTCACAGCTGGAGACGAAACCAGTCACCAAAGAACGCCAGCAGCATGGTAGCAGCCCCAGCGGTAGGACACTTCACATTCTCTGGGCTGGGACAGGGAAGGTGCACAGGGTGCAACCAAGGAGAGGGCGGTTGGGTGCCCAGATGGAGTTGGGCTCTCCCGAAGGCCTCATATCTTCTGAGCCCTCCGGCGCCCACTTGCCTTAACCCTGCCCTGTGGCGCCACTGCCTTCCCTCCAGTTCCCGTGAGCAGGGGCCTTCAGAAGAATGGAGAAGGCAGGGCTTCCCTGGGACTCATGTAGTGTTTATGACAATGCATTTCCTGCAATGACCGAAGCTCAGAGTGTAGACCATGGACAGGAATGTGATCAGCCGGAGGACAGAGGCAAGGGCCGGGGCCACTTTCTCTTGTCCCATGGACCTGCCTGGACCCCCACCTGTGATGGTGACGGTGAAGTAGGCCCGCTCGTCTCCAGCTAAACACTGAAACTCGCCCCCATCCGAGGGCTGGGCAGCAGGCAGCACCAGGCGGTGATGGGGTCCTTCGTTCTCCAGCACCGTGACGTCACTCTCCTCCACCTCCTGCCCATCCTTGTACCAGTGCACAGGGGCGTCCTCTCGGTCCACCTCACAGGTCAGCATGACACACTCGGAGGTTATGGCATGCACAAACACGTGCTCCCGGGGGTCCAGGATGTGCACCGGGGGGTCTGGGGTGGGGAGCAGAGACAGGGTCACACAGATACTCCCCGACACAGGAGACCTGAGTCTGTACTGGCCGCTTGACCGGGACAGTCCCCTCTCTGGAGAACACTGGGAAGATTAAGGCTATGCTGTGTAGGGGCTCTGGAGTAATGACATGAGGCATGACAGACCACGTGGCACCAGAATGCCACGAGTCCCCAGAGGATCAGAGGTCACTGGGCAGGGACTTGGAGGGAGGCAGGCACAGAGCGCCTCTGGCTGAGAGGATGTCTCTGTCGGGCTATATCAAGGCCAGGCTTGCGGCTTCGCTGCTGTGTTCATAAAGAGGCCTCTGGTGCATTGGCTCCAGGTCAGGCAGGAGAGGGGAACGACCAGCCGGTGCCACAGTGGGACCGCTGCTCCCTGCAGGCAGAGTTCCCTGTCAGTGGGTGCATGCAGGCAAGGGCTAGAGGGCCTCCTGGCAATGGAGTTGAAACAGGATTTCCACTTAAAGGGAGAAGACGAGCTGGACGAGCGTTCCTAAGCTGCTCTCCCAGAGGCCCTGCCCTGTGTGGTCTGGCTATGGCGGTCTGGGCGGCCCGGACACATGCACTTATAAGCAGCTTCCAAGGCAGTTCTGAAGCAGCCAGAACATGGACTGGCTTCTGAGAACCACTGGACTAATGCACTGAACACTGCCCTTTGACCCTGCCGCCTGGGACAGGGGAATAAGCAGTCCTGCCTGTGAACCCGGCTGGGGTGTTTGCTAGCTGTGTGATAAAGGGCAAATTGCGTAACCTCTCTGAGCCTCAGTTTCCTCTTCTGTGGGCTGGAGATATATTGCCTTTCATCTAGTTGTGAAGATAAAATGAAAGTGTATACTTGCAGTCTCTAGCATAGTACTTGGCTGGTAGGTGTCCAATAAATGTTAGCTCCCACCCACTCTCCTTCACTTCGTTGAATTTACTTCCCCACCCCCACCCCTAGCAAAGGGTATGCAGTGGGCAAGGGCATTGGAGGGTGTTGGTGCACGGGAGGATTAAGAAGCAAGTGTAGGGAGATCTGAAAACATGTGCCCTGGCCCACCAGGACCTCCCTGGAAGGGACTCCCCACCCCATGCAGGCAGAAAAGCTCCCATGGCCCCAAGAGTCAGCCTCAGCCGGAGGAACCCAGGCCGCCATGCTTCCTGACCTCGGACAGTGACGCTGAAGAAAGCCGAGACTCCTTCCGTCCTGCACTCAAACTCGCCACTGTCCCGGACCGCCGCAGCGGGCAGGACCAGACGGTGCTTGCGCCCATCCATCTTCACCACCAGTGACTCACTCTCCTCCACCTTCTGCCCATCCTTGTACCAGCTCGCCGGGAAGTCCACTCGGGAGAGCTCACACGTCAGCACCACCTTCTCCGAGGTCGTGAAGGTCAACGACACCTTGTCTTGGGGGCTCAGGATGTGCACTGGGCTCTCTGTGTAAGAAGCGGTTGGTCACACGCAGGCCCTCACCGTGCTCTGCATGAGATAAGCACCCCCCCCCCACCTCCCGCTGCATGTGTCCAGGGTAGAGGGCTGGGAACATCAGGCAAGACAATTGCTGTCCACACATTTGTTGGTGTTTTAAAGAATGGGTTTGGGTTTACATACCAATTGTTACCAGCAGTGGTTTTAGTGTACATGAAGATGCTTAGGAAGCCTGCTAAAATGCGGATTCTTAGACAGCCCCTCTCCAGCTGTACAAGGGCCGGGGAATCTGCATTATAACCCAGCTATCCAGGTGACCCTGACATTGGGGATCCTGGATCGCATTTTGGAAATGCTGCTCTGGCTGCTAGTGATTTCTTACTTTGCCCTCTTTCCAGGATGCTGGCAGCTGACCACCTCAAGACCCCGTGTTTGGCCTGACCAGGCGGTGGCACAGTGGATAGAGCATCAGACTGGGATGCAGAAGATCCAGGTTCGAGACCTCGAGGTCGCCAGCTTGAGTGCAGGCTCATCTGGTTTGAGCAAAAGCTCACCAACTTGGACCCAAGGTTGCTGGCTTGAGCAAGGGGTTACTCAGTCTGCTATAGCCCCACGGTCAAGGCACATATGAGAAAGCAATCAATGAACAACTAAGGTATCACAACGAAAAACTGATGACTGATGCTTCTCATCTCTCTCCGTTCCCTTCTGTCTGTCCCTCTATCTATCCCTCTCTCTGACTATCTCTGTCTCTGTAATAAAAACAAAAACAAAAAAACAACCCCCCCCGCAAAAAAAAACCCCTGTGTTTGTGCGCTGAGGAATCCCTTACTGGTCTTATAATCTCCAGCAATGGTAGGGTGGCCAATGCGTCAGTATGATCCCTGAACTTTCAGATCACCACCAACGGTCTTCCTCAGGGCACCTCAGTCCTCTCTGGCCCTGACTCCACAAGTAGCAGAGTGTGATTCTGGAGCCAGACTGCCCAGGTTCATAATCCAGAACCACCTCTCATTAGCTCTGTGACTTGCTTTGGCCAAGTCACTTAACCTCTCTGTGCCTCAGTTTCCCCATGTGTAAAATGGGATGACAAAAGAACCTACCTTCTATGCTGTTGAGAACATTGTGTTGATTAATATGTGTAAAGTGATTAGGACTGGGCCTGGCACATAGGAAGGAGCTATGACAGTGTTAGCAATTATACGATAGGGCAGAAAGCTACGGGCCTAGGGACCAGGGTCCGTCTCTGAGATGACAAATGTGATGGAATTCTGTTGCGACACCTTAGTTGTTCATTGATTGCTTTCTCATATGTGCCTTGACTGTGGGCCTTCAGCAGACCGAGTAACTCCTTGCTCGAGCCAGTGACCTTGGGTCCAAGCTGGTGAGCCTTGCTCAAGCCAGATGAGCCCACGCTCAAGCTGGTGACCTCGAGGTCTCGAACCTGGGTCCTCAGCATCCCAGTCCGACGCTCTATCCACTGCGCTACCGCCTGGTCAGCCCTTGTGATGGAATTCTGTAACCAGAGAATTGAGATATGGATGCTGATGAATTAACAAGGGGTCCTCTGGATGTTGCACGTGGACTGAAGCCAGCCTTCTGGACCAGACTCTTCCATCTGAGTCCACCAGGGGTGTTGCTTATTCTCCTGGCCCAGATGTGAGAAGTGGGAACAGCATCTGCTTCATTTTGCCAACAGGACTTGTGTCTTAGCTCTATCTGCCCACCCTGGTCCCCAGCAGCACCAACCTTGGATAGTGAGAGCCGCTGAGTCCTGCACCCCCGGGCAGCTGAAGCCAACGAGGGCTCCACTGTCCTGGTGCTTGACGGCTTGCAGGATGAGTTGGTGCTGTAGGCCACTGTGCTCCATACGGTATCGCAGGGCCCCAGGCTCCACCTGGCCCTCTGGCTCAGTACTCTTGAGTTCTTCTCCATTAAGGAACCAGTTGCCTTGGATGATGGTGGAGAGGATGAGGGAGAAGACAGCATCTTCCCCATCATACACCTGAATGTCCTTCAGACCTTCCACCAGGCGAGCTGTGGGCACTGATATGGGGAGAGAGTGGAGCCATCAGAACCAGAGGGGTGACAGAAGGCAGAGGTTTGCAGACTGAGGACAGTTAAGAAGACAAGGACTAAGGGCTGCAGAAGGAAAGAGAGGGTGTGACTTGGGGTGGCGATGCTGACAGGATGGGTCTGGCAGGACCGACTCACCGAGATGAGCCGACCCGTGGAACACAACGTGGGGACTGCGGCCGTGTTCACTGACTGTGCAGATGCGGAAGCGGTAGTCACCCTCGGAGGGCACACAGTCTCCCG
Source organism: Saccopteryx bilineata (assembly GCF_036850765.1). Taxonomy (NCBI): domain Eukaryota; kingdom Metazoa; phylum Chordata; class Mammalia; order Chiroptera; family Emballonuridae; genus Saccopteryx; species Saccopteryx bilineata. Next base: position 17,390,385 of record NC_089494.1, on the reverse strand, counting down.
GGACCTCCACGGCCCCAGCTTTCTCAACGCTGAAGCACTGGACCCAGTCTTCCGAGCCCACATTCTGCCGCTCTAGCCGGTAGATGAAGGGGGTCTCGGGAGCTGGCTCAGGGGGCTTCCAGGTCAGCAAGACCATGTTCTTGTGGCCCTTGAACATCTCTACCAACACCGGGGGCCCCGGGGGGTTGTGCTTGACACCTGAGACAAAGGCAGGGTTTGTATTAGAGTCCTGCTCCGGCCTCCCACTGCCCTCCCAGCTTAGGCTCACGTTGCCAATGCAGACACTGGCATCTGGTCACCCTCCCGACCCAGCCCTTCTGTCCGGCCCTTGAGGAGTCTGACTAAGGGACTCCCACACCCTCACATTTGACTCTGAGAAGTGTGGTGGTACGGGAGTTGCCCAGGCTAAAGGTGACTTCGCCAGCATCTTCTCGAGTGACCCCCGGAAGGACCAGGGCATGCATGTGGCCGGAGCTGCTCTGGCAGGTGGTCGGCAGGTCCTCCCCATCACGGCTCCAGCGCCCCTGGACCCCAGCGTCGCGCGTCTCCACCAGCAGCACTGCATTCTCGCCCTCCAGGACGTCGAGCTTCCGGGGCAGCCGCTTTAGGATAGGCCCTGAGATGCGGACGGGAGTCCATTAGCCTGGGGTCAGGGGACCTGTCTGTCTCAGCCTCGGCCTCCTCCCGCCAGCCAGCCGACCTTTGACTGTCACATTGGCCACCGTGCGCACCCGGCCCCGCATCTCGCATAAGTAGACGCCGTCGTCATCTGCCTTCAGTCTGTGGATGATGAGGCGCCTGACGGTGCCCTCTTCAATCTGCTCGTATTTGCGGCAGGGCAGCAGGCGCTGGTCCTCGCGGAACCAGGCCGTGGGAATGCGGGAGTTGGGGACCTTGCACTCCAGCACGGCAATGCCATGCTCCCGGCCCTCCACATCCTGCAGGGGTCGTGAGAAGCGGAGGCGGGGCTCTGTGGGGAGGAGGGAGACCAGAGAAGGCTCTAGAGAGAGTCAGACCAGGCGAAGGGCTCCTCCTGGCATCATCAGCTGCCTATACCCACATTCACTCAGGCCCTTTCTTTGCTTTTCTCCCAGAGCCAGCAGACCGACGAGGTCAGATGGCTTAAATTCTCATCTGACCCTGACACTACCCACATCACCTTGAACAAGGCCATTTTAATGACCGTGGGCTTCAGTTTTCTTACCTGTAAAGTGAAGAAAGGGATGGAAGGGCTTGGACCACAGCAGTGATTTTCACACTGTTCCCTGGGGCCCCTCAGAGGGACTACACAAATTCTGCAAGCGTCTGAGTTGAATTTTCCTTTTAAAGTACTGTAAGCACTTTTTTTAAAAAGATTTTTTATTTATTCATTTTAGAGAGGGGAGAGAAAGTATGTGTGTGTGTGTGTGTGTGAGAGAGAGAGAGAGAGAGAGAGAGAAAGAGAGAGAGGGAGAGAGAGAGAGAGAGAGAGAGAGAAGGGGAGGAGCAGGAAGCATCAACTCCTATGTGTGCTTTGACCAGGCAAGCCCAAGGTTTCGAACTGTGACCTGAGTGTTCCAGGTTGATGCTTTATCCATTGTGCCAACACAGGTCAGGCCTATAAGCCCTTTCAAAACTGCATTTTGCAAAACAAAAGCACAAGGCTGGAGAAAGGCCAGTGGGTCCCCTGGGCCGCTGGAGAAGTGCTATTGTGAAGCTCTGGGAAGCTCTGCCTTCCCCCTGGGCTTTTTTGTCCTGACAGAGTTCAGCGTCCCTGGCCAGTGTATGCTGGTGTATCCATGAGGTTGCCACTGTGGCACAGGTGCCACATGCTTGAATGTGTGCCAGGCTGGGCTCAGGAGATTTGCCAACATTTTTTCCTCTGAGGGAAAAGGTTGAGCAATTATAGTCCTTCAGATTGTGATGAATTCCCACTATGGCTAACTTTAACTTCCAGTGTGAGTTTGGGGTGCTCTTCTCCCCCACCCCAGTTTCCCTTTATGAGTGTTTATTAAGACGTTGGTGACTCAACTTTGAAATATAAATTTCTTCTCCTTCACCTTCTTCTTCTTGCAAACCCAGGGAGAGCAGTCTAATGAAAGAACGCTAAAAAATCCAGCACAGTTTTACTCCCTCAAGTTTACCTTCGGTGGGAATCAAGTTTCTCAGTGTGGGGTCTGCAGCCAGGCTCTCCCCACAGGGCTCACAGGCCAGACCCAGTGATGAATGCAACCCCACTTAAAATGTGTGTAGTAAGTAAACAGCCCCCTTGTTCTGATTAGCTTTATAGGTACATGTTACAAATCAGTACTTAGAAATTTATAGCTATTAAAAGAATCCTTTTCTCTCTCATATCTTGGGGCCCCGGATGGCATTTCCATCCGGGAAGGGAAAGGAAAATAACAGAGGTTGAAAAACCACTGGACTAGAACAGTTCTAGGCAGCTTTCAGTTTGTAAATCAAAGGGAGGTTTGCCACCATCTGCTGCAGAATCACCTGGGGAGTTTGCTAATAAGTTCCTGGCTACCCAGGGGACCTTCTAAGTCCAGATCTCTGGGGGGTGGAGGGTGGGAGGCGGACAGGAAATGGGATTTTAGTGCCCCACCTCCCTTCCTCCAGCCGTCCGAGCCCGCAGGGCAGGGAGGGGGGCTCGAGTTAGGAGAGCCTGGGAGGGGGCGCCGCCATACCTTTGACGTGCAGCTGCACGGCGCTGAGCGTCTGGCCCGCCGAGTTGCGCGCGGCGCACACGTAGAGCCCGCGGTCCTTGGCCTGGCAGTAGAGCACCTTGAGCACGAAGCCGCCGTCGCGGTCGCGGTACATGAGGCGGCGGCGGTCGGGGAGCAGCGGGCGACCCTCCCAGTGCCATTCGATCTCGGGCTCGGGCTTGCCCATCACGTAGCAGCGGAACTTGGCGTGCTTGCCCTCGTTCACCCAGAAGGTCTTGGGAGCGCACTTGAGCGGCTCCACAACGGGCTTGGGGGCCTCGCCGGGGGCCTCGTCGGGATCCTCGGGCGGGCTCTCGGGGGGCTGGTGCACCTGGAGCAGGGCGCCAGCCTGCGCGTGGCCGTGCGCGTTGCGGGCATGGCACACGTAGACGCCCGAGTCGGGCAGCCGCACGGCCGGGATGCGCAGGGCGAGGCTCGAGCCCCGGCCGCCCTCCGCGGAGCCCGGCTCGAGCGCGAAGTGGCTGCTATCCCACACTTCGTCCAGGGCCATCCCGTCCTTCTCCCAGTACAGCATGGGCGCGGGGAGGCCCCCCGCCTGGCACGTCAGCACCACCTCGGTTCCCCGCAGCACCCACTGCGACCGGGGCCCCGTCAGGAATAGCGGGGCGCCCTCGCCAGTCGCGGGCGGCGACAGCGGGCGCTGGGCGGGCCGGGGCTCGGGCTCGGGGGCCGGCGGCTCCAGCACCGTGATCGCGGCCGCCGCGTAGGCCTCCCCGGCCGTGTTGCGGGCGCGACACACGTAGACGCCCGCGTCGGTGGGCAGCGCGCCGGTCAGCAGGAGGCCGTGCTCAGCCCCGTCGGCCGGGAAGCTCAGGCGCTCCGAGGCCGCCAGCTGCTGCCCGCCCTTCTCCCATGCGACAATGGGCGGCGGCTCCCCCAGGACCACGCACTTGAGCTCGGCCTCGGCGCCACTTACCACCCGCACGGGCCGCGGGAAGCGCAGGAAGCAGGGAGGGCTCCCCTGGTCGCCCGAGCCCGCCTTCATCGCGGCGGCCGCAGACGACTCGCGGCAGCTCCGGGGAAGGACGGGCGGTGGACGCGCGGAGGCTCGGAGCTGCGGCGGGAGCCCGGAGGCGGGGTGCGCCCGGGGGCCCGGCGTGGGGTTCCGCGGAGTTCCCTGGCCGGCCGCTCCCGCGCGCCTCCTTCCCCTCGGCCAGGAGCTGCAGCTATGCGGCGGCGGCGATTCCCGGGCCAGCAGCCCGGAGCTCAGGGGGCAGTCCTTCCTGTTTGCCTTAATAGCGAGGGGCCCTGCCGCCTTCCCTACCAGCGGCCTGGCGTCGTGCTCCTGAGAGCCTCTCTTCCCAGCCCCCTCCCACCGCTTGGGCCTCTTTCCCCTCCTCCCTCCCACCTCCAGCCGCCAGGTCCCCAACTGCCCGCCAGGCTTGGGCCTGAGTGGCAGAGGCGCCTGCAGCTGCCAATCCCCAAAATATTCTCTGATGACACAGCTGGAGGATAAGAGCCCAGACTGGCTCCTCCAGGCTAAGTTTAGAGTAGACGGGACCACCTGCCCCCTGCACCAGCCCCAGTTGTAGCCCCAGCCTCAGCCCTTCCCCCCAGGATGGGCCCAGCAGCTGCTGGTTTGAAAGGGGCCCCTTTCCCCCAGAAGGTCTGAGGGACTGGTGCATTGTCTTCCTGATAAATAACACTTGTAGGAGCCGGCAGACCCCAGCTCCCTGCCTCCTGTCCCAGCTGATGTCACTTCTGTGCCGAGTCTGGTGTGTGTGTGTGTGTGTGTGTGTGTGTGTGTGTGTGTGTGTGTGTGTGTAGGGGAAGGGGTTGTATGGTGTATGGGTGGGTCAGTTCACTTGGGGTGAAAACCCTCACCAGCATCCTCCCCCACATTCCTGGCGGGAGTGGGAGATAAGGCTCAGGGCCACAGACATCTGCGTCAGAGAGGAGGTCTCAATGCCATAGGCAGGGGCAATTCAGACTGCAGGCGTGGGAAGGTGGGGGGGAGGGGGGAGAAAGACTGGGGCAAGAAGGGTAGAGGAGGGCGGGTGGTGGGATGAGGAGGGGAGAGTGGGGAGGCCCTGGGCAAACCCTGACAAAGGGGCACAGGGCAGGGTGTGGGCTCACTGTTAGCAGGGACAGGTGAGCCATGTTGCCCCAGCTGCCTCTGCTGCTCCTCTTGCTGGGGACCCCACAGTGGGGGCATGGCTGCCAGGGGCCAGACCTAGACCGGGAACTTGCCCTGGCTAAAGTGAGGGCCCTGTTCCTGGATGCCTTGGGGCCTCCAGCAATGACCGGAGACTCTGGGGACCCTGGAGCCAGGCGTCTGCCCCGAAGACATGCCGTGGGGGGCCTCAGGGGCCAGAGCTCTGAGCCTGAGGAGGATGAGTCCCAGGCCATCCTGTTCCCATCTACAGGTAACTAGCGGAACCGGCAACTTGGAGAAGCTGCGTGGTATATAGCATGGGATTGGAAGGCAGGCAGATCTGGGTTTGAATCCCAGACCTGCCATTCAGCTGGCTTTGCAACAATGGGCCGAATACTAAACCTCCCTGAACCTCTCTCTCCTCATCTATAAAATAGGCAATAATGCTTAGCTCTCAGGATTCAGCGAGATGATGTATTCAGAGTATATCGCTCATAGGAGGCATTAGGGTGATTTTTGCCTGGGAGGCCAAGGGTCTCTAGAGACAGAGATGTCTGAGTGTGAGCCCCTTTCTGCCATCATTTCTCCTGTCTCTGCCTTTGCTCCCTGCTCCAAACCTTGTTTCTTTAGCCCCACGTACCCGGGATTTGAGAGGATATCAGAGATGCAGGAGAAAGATTACTTGGGAAACGATTCTGGGGTACTTACTTAGTCCATCTTCTCGTGAGTTCCCTTCCCACCTCCATGGGTTCCACTAACTCCATGAGTAAGGGCCTTTTCTGGGTGGACTTTCTTGCAATCTGGCTCACTTTTCTTTTAGAGAAAATCCTGCCTCCCTGCTCTTAGGTCCCCATGCAGCCCAGTGAGTAAAAGCCTGGCTTTGGGACCAGGCAGAATCCCCGCTGGGCCACTTACTAGTTTAATGCCACTTGACCTTTCTAACCCTCAACTTCTTTATCTGCAAAATGGGTCAATTGTTGTAAGGTTTATAATGACATAATTCATGCAACAGTATAGTGTCAATTGCCAGTTCCTCAGCTGGGATGGTTCATGTTTGTTTAGTGTAGTCTGTGTGCCTATCAGGGTAAGGATGCCAACTGCACTTTCTTGGAAAGTACTGTCCTTTAGTCTCAGCTGTATCCTTTCTCCTGCTCTTCTTGCTCTTCTCCTTCTTCCTCCTTTTGGTGTTAACCTGTCTTTATAAAATGGATTTGTTTTAAGTAATTTATCATGCAATATTTCTAACATGTAAAAAGATATAAAGAGTAATGTAACAAATGCCTGCGTATGCACCATTCAAGTTGCCCTTTACACTATCAGATGAACAGAAAATGAACTCTGACAATTCCAAGCGCTGGTGCAAGTGGAGTTGCGGGGCCTCTTCTTGCACATTGCTGATGGGAATTTTAATTGGTAAAACTGCTGCAGAGAAAAGTTGCAATATCTTGTCTTTTTAAATTCTTTGAATGATAAACTAAGACATGGGGAGCCTGTCAGTTCTCCCGAGACTGGGAGGAGCCCTTGAGTCTGGCAGAGGGCTCAGTGGAGTACTTGGCAGGTCCCTGGATGGCGGCCACCTCCCTCCTGTCCAGGAGGAGGAGACCCAGGTTCTGCCAGTGAGGGCTGCCCTCTCTCTTCCCTCTGTCTCCCGCAGGTGCCGTCTGCGAGGACCAGCCAGCCGGCAGAGAGCTGGCCCGGGAGGCTGAGGAAGGCCTCTTCACGTACATGTTCCGGCCGTCCCGACACACACGAAGCCGCCAGGTGACCTCGGCCCAGCTGTGGTTCCACACGGGACTGGACAGGCAGGGCACAGCAGCCTCCAATCGCTCCGGGCCCCTGCTAGACCTGCTCGCCCTGTCACCTGGGGGTCGCATGTCTGTGCCCACGTCACTGGGTCAGGCGCCTCCTCACTGGGCTGTGCTGCACCTGGCGGCCTCTGCCCTCCCTCTGCTGACCCGTCCTGTCCTGGTGCTCCTGCTGCGCTGTCCTCTCTGTTCCTGCTCAGCGGGGCCTGAGACCATGCCCTTCTTGGTGGCCCACACTCAGGCCAAGCCACCTGGCAGAGGGGAAAGAGCCCGACGCTCCACTCCCCCGCTGCCCTGGCCTTGGTCTCCCGCGGCGCTGCGCCTGCTGCAGAGGCCCCCAGAGGAGCCCGCGGCCCATGCGCACTGCCACAGAGCAGCCCTCAATATCTCCTTCCAGGAGCTGGGCTGGGAGCGGTGGATCGTACACCCTCCCAGTTTCATCTTCCACTATTGCCATGGCGGCTGTGGGCTGCTCACCCAACCAGACCCGTCTCTGCCGGCTCCTGGGGCTCCCCCCACCCCTGTCCAGCCTCTTCCTCTGGTGCCATGGGCCCAGCCCTGCTGTGCTGCCCTACCGGGAACCATGAAGTCCCTCCGTGTCCGCACCACTTCAGATGGGGGTTACTCTTTCAAGTACGAGACAGTGCCCAACCTTCTTACACAGCACTGTGCTTGTGTCTGAGGGAGTCCTGCGGGGGCCAAGCCCCCACATCCCCTGCTGGGAGGAGGGGCGGGGCTGGAAAACAGGTGCTTTCCGTTTTGCCTCCTACTTCTCTGCCTGAAGGCTGCTCTCCCCATCTCACCCCTGCCCCAGGGGTAACACGACAATAAACAACCCAGTGCATATGACTTGGCATTGCATTTTCAGGCTCCTCTGATATGAGCGGAGGGACAACAAGGCGCTGGGAGCATGAGACTTTGAGCTGGCAGGTCGCTCAGCCTCACTTGACCCTGGAGAGCTGGGATTCAAGAGCTGGATTTGGATGCGTATCTGGTGGGGAGCTACGATGTTTGGGGATGACACGAAGCTTCTGACAGGCACTCTGGAGACACAACTGGCCCTCACGCCAGCTGGACCTGATATGTCCATCAGGTTGTCTGTCCTGCCACACCTAAAAGCCACCGAGGCACCCAGAGCGCCTACATCTACGGTGGCCAGAAGCCCTTCCCCTGCCATTCTCTGCCTTAGCTGATGGACACCTAGCTTGAGGTCAGGGGGTTCACAGACTGGCCAGAGATCATGGCTTGGGGCCCCACTAACAAATGCTCAGAGCTGGTCAGATCTCAGATTTCTCAAGAACTGGGGGGGGGGGGGCGCAAAGGAAAGATGATGAGTTGGCAGCATCTGGAAGTTGGTAAGGGCAGAGAAGAGGTGGAAGAATGAATACCAGAGCATTTCAATTTGCTGAGGGCCCTGGAACTCCCTCAAAGCTATCACCGGCTCTTGATGTAGCCCTTTTGTGAAGCCTGACTGGGCTAGGACCGAGGTTCTTTGGCTCCACTGCCGCACGCTGTGTATCTTGATGTTATCCCTCGATTCAGTCCTTAATAGTGGAAGCCTGGAAAGGCCGAGCTTACTGCTGGAAGAACGTGCTCTTGTGTGAATCTGTGTACATACTTTGTGTCCATGCCGAGTGCAGAGCAGGGTGCAAAGAGCCCTTTCTTTTTCCATAGCTTCCACTCTGCCTGCCTTGATTGGCCATTGGGAACTCCCCACTCCACCCCTTCCTCCTGTTTTTCTCACTCCCCTCCTTCTGTCCTGGGTCCTGTTACCCTCCTGCCCTGCCGCAGGCGTTGGCCCTCAGCCAGCTGGTTCCATCCAGTCTCCTTTTAATGGAGGTGTGTGTGTGTGTGTGTGTGTGTGTTGCTCTGGTCCCTCAGACTGAAATTCTAGAGCATTTCTAATATTGACTGCACAACTGCAATGTGTATTTCTGCTAACGGAGTGACTCACCAGAGACTCCCTCCCACTAACCTAGCTGGGTGAGGTGAGCCAGTAAGCACCTGCTCAGGAAAGGGATGTGGAGGGGAGAGAATCCCATCCGGGCACCCTTTGGCTAACACCTCCCCCCTGCCTGAGCTGAGCTGAGTTGAATGACAGACATCCTGTGAGGCACAAGAGCCCAGCAGGGCAGCCCTGGGCCACGCTCTTGCCCCAGTCTCAGTCTCTGTTGACACTGAATCCCAAAGGAGGCTGCTCCGGCTCTGGAGAGGTCTGCCTGGTATAGTTTTGTGACTCTCTCAGCAGCTTCATCTGGGTTCAGCATCGCAGCCAGTCTGTGCTCAGGGCTCCTGGGGCGGCCACTCGGGCAGTGGATCCGGGAGGGGAGGCGACTGGCTGGGCTCTGCAGGTGTTGGGAAAGGGAACTGTGCCTCAAGCCTGCTAGAGCACCATGCCCTCCCCGTGGCTCCCCTTGCCGGATCCTCCCTGCCTAAGTGGGGCCTTTCTCTGGGATCTGCAGTCCTCCTATTAGACTCAGGATCCTCCTGCCTGTGGGGACCACCTACAGCCCTGTGTTGTCCAGACTTTCCCTTTGCCCCAGGAATGCGAACGAGATCTGAGCACTGGGGACGTACCGAGGGGCACTGGGTGCTGCACTAGCTCTCTCAGCAGATTGGAGTTGCTGGTAGAAATTTTTTCACGTATCTGAGACACAGTGAGAAAAGTGAGTACAGCATAGTGTCTCTCAATGAAGCCAACGGTATTCATTTTAGAGAGTTATTCTTTATTCTAAAGCTATCATTTCTCTAGTAAGTGTATGTCAAAGTGTGATTTCTTTTATTATATTAAGGCAATGGTAGAAGGTAGTGTTTTTTTTTTCTTTTTGTTAGTTTGTTTTAAAGTTGTTTAGTTAACAAAATTAAGACTTGGAAATTCTTATTTGGACCCCAAGATTTTTCTTCGTCGTTTTGCTGATGAAATCTATTAAATTTCCAAATCTGTGAAATCCTAAAGTCTGGGAGAAACTGGCCTGGGCCACCCTCTCCAAGGTGTTAAGGCCTTCGAGTCTGCTGAGTTAGCAAATCAGGAAAATACAGCGGCCCCTCCCTAAGAGGGGCAGACAGTGGCTGAAGGCGTCTTTTGTCTGCACTCCTTGTCTTGAGACTAAGAGCAGTAGACTTCAGAGATCCTCCCTGTTCCCAGTGCTAATCATCAGGGACACTTTGAATATTCTTCATTCAGGTCAGTTTGAATAGAAAACCCAACCCACAAGGGCTTAGACCAAAAATAGAAAACCAACAAACAAAACTCACTGGCTCATATCAAGTCCATGAACATGAACGACTGGCTAAGGTATGGTTTGGTTCCGGGCTCCACAGATGCTGCGAGGATGCAGCTATCGGGTCGCTCTCCTGTGGGTCAGCTCAGCTCCATTCCAGGCCCACAGCAGCCTGGCAGGCCCAGGCTCCTTCGTCACACCACTGGGTCCAGCAGGAGGGAGTCTGCACACAGAAGTCCCAGAATGAGTGTTGGTGGCCTGGTTGTCCTGATTAGCATCACGTGCCCCTCCAGGAAAGGTGCCTGAGGGAACAGAATGGGTTAGTGACTTAGATTATGTGCCCTACACCTGCAACCCAGAGCCTAAAGCACAATGGTTAAAGGTGAAAAAAGGTGATGTTCCCAAAGCAGGGTACAGTTACCCCAAAAAGGAGGCATGGAGCCTGGCCTGTGGTGGCGCAGTGGATAAAGCGTTGACCTGGAAATGCTGAGATCGCCGGTTCGAAACCCTGGGCTTGCCTGGTCAAGGCACATATGGGAGTTGATGCTTCCAACTCCTCCCCCCTTCTCTCTCTCTGTCTCTCTCTCCCTCTCTGTCTCTCTCTCCTCTCTAAAAATGAATAAATAAAGTAAAAAAAAATTTAAAAAAAAAAAAAAAAAAAAGGAGGCATGGAGGCTAGAGAAAAGTACTGTTGGTTCTTCCTCCTAGTCTCTCACATCAAGCCCTTTCTCTCTCCCTATAGAGAAACTATTTTGCCATTTAGGGGGCAATTCTTGATTGGGCAAGTCAGCAGCCTCCTTAACCAGTCTCTAAGCAGTCTCTCCTTACCCCTCCGGGGCGTGGCTACCTGGCTACCAGAGGATCCTTCGTTTGTGATCATGTCCCTTAGGTGGCTTAGATACTTGTGTACACCAAGTTCAACCCGCTTTGTGTGATATTAGTGCTCTTTACAATGGACCCTAAACCCACTCTTGCAACCTGGTCTTGCATCTATTTCTCCCTTCCTCTCCCCACTTAGCCACAGACACCCAAACTCAAACACATCATTTTATTCTCAAGCCGCCATGTCTTCAGCACGGCTCCTGTCCTCAGGCAGTGCCACCTTTAAAATCTAATGCTGGCGTCATCTCTTCTGTGGCCTCCCAGATGATAGGGTCAGCCACTTATTCCTCACTGCTTCCTGAGCGTATTGCTTTTTAATGTTGATTTTTTTAAAAAAAAGTGTTACTTGGTTTTTTAATTTTTATTTATTTATTCATTTTTTAGAGAGGAGAGGGAGAGACAGAGAGAGAGAGAGAGGAGAGACAGAGAGAGAGAGAAAGGGGGGAGGAGCTGGAAGCATCAACTCCCATATGTGCCTTGACCAGGCAAGCCCAGGGTTTCGAACTGGCGACCTCAGCATTTCCAGGTCGACGCTTTATCCACTGCGCCACCACAGGTCAGGCAAAAAAGTGTTACTTGTTTTTTATTTCATAAGTAGCACACAGATGCATTCTGACAGTCAAGACTCAAATATTAAAAGTGTTTGGATTTGCCAGACCAGGCAGTGGCGCAGTGGATAGAGCGTCGGACTGGGATGCGGAAGGATCCAGGTTCGAGACCCCGAGGTCGCCAGCTTGAGCGTGGGCTCATCTGGCTTGAGCAAAAGGCTCACCAGCTTGGACCCAAGGTCGCTGGCTCGAGCAAGGGGTTACTCGGTCTGCTGAAGGCCCGCAGTCAAGGCACATATGAGAAAGCAATCAATGAACAACTAAGGTGTCGCAACGAAAAACTGATGATTGATGCTTCTCATCTCTCTCCATTCCTGTCTGTCTGTCCCTATCTATCCCTCACTCTGACTCTCTCTCTGTCCCTGTAAAAAAAAAAAATGTTTGAATTCAAATATAAAAACATGTGAGGTTCCCTTGATTGTCCCCCCAATTCCCATCCCTTCCACAGAGTCCCACAGAGTCCTGCCAGACCTACTTCTGTGAATTTATATACATTACCTTGTAGAAATAGTCTTTTCTGCAAATGCTACCATGCCTTATGAATGTGCTGCAACTCTTTTACTTTATTTCTGAGAGTTTTCTGAGTTTATTTCCCAGCCCTCCTATTACCTTTCTTCCTCCTTAGCACCCATACTTCTGCCCCCAAGTAATAAGTTTCTTGCCTAACTAGGCGGTGGCATAGTGGATAGAGTGTTGGACTGGGACCTGGATGACCCAGGTTCGAGATCCTGAGGTTACCAGCTTGAGCCCAAGGTTGCTGGCCCGAGCAAGGGGTCACTCGGTCTGCGGTAGCGGCCCCCCCCCATCAAGGCACATATGAGAAAGCAATCAATGAATAACTAAGGTGCCGCAACAAAGAATTGATGCTTCTCTTCTCTCTCCCTTCTTGTCTGTCTGTTTCTGTCTGTCTCTGTCACAAAAATAAATAAATAAGCTTCTTTGTTAATTGTATTCCTTATACAGCAAACATGTACATAGCACTTATTAGGTGCCAGGCATATTGTTACAACTAAAAGCTCACACAATTCTCATAGCAACCTTATGAGGTAGAAACTGATATTATTATACCCATTGCACAAATGACAAAACTTGAGGCACGGAGAGATTAAATAACTTATCAAGAGTCACATACTTAGTTAGTAATGGAGCCAGGATTTGAACTTCAGATATGTGGTTCCAGCGTCTGTGCACCACAACTTTACTACACTCCCACCTCACCTCTCCTCTCCTTTCCTCTGTCCGTCAGAGTTGCCTGTTGAGGAGACGAAACTATTTGTGTTCATTGATGGGAAGAGCATCCTAGCTCCAGGACACCTGTGCAGATAGCAATCACTTTTTATTTTTGGTTTTTTGTCCTTTTATTATTTTCAGTGAAAACATTCTTCATTGATAAGCAGACACTTCAAACTTTTTGACTAACTATATTGTGCAAAACAACTGACCTCATATATGTTTGTCTAACTGCTTGTTGTTACGCAATCTTTTTTGGGATAATTCAAATTACAGTGACTGCAGCAATAAAGAGAAATTCAGGGAAACAACACTAAATGAAGCAAAACTCTATGTAGCACATGTGAAAGCATTTTTCATCCTTCCTGGATGTTTTATTTCTCTCCTAATGTAAACCTCTATATTTTGGAAGACTATTATAGACCAAAATGGCAGTTGTCTTTGTATGCACATTATGGACACTACTTAGCTGACAAAGAAATAAACAAACAAACAAACAAAAGAAATTCAAATAATTTAATTAAGTTTGGTTAATTTCTTTGTCCTGCTTTGTTAATTCAAAAACAGAGCAATACCCTTTTATTCGAAGTGTTAATTTCTTTCAACAAATTTTTCCCTTAGGAAGATGAGTTTGCTCTTGTGAAAATGTAGTTTATCCCTGGTAATCTTTTTGAACTGGGACTGGCTGGTTTTTATGTATTATCCAAGTTGTTTTCAGTAAGTGGAAAGAAGGCAGGCTTCCTGTTCTGAGGGGAAAACTTAGGAATATCGTCTAACGCTGAGAAAAGATTTTCCCTGTGCTGGTGGGATCAACGCTCCTGTCCTGTGGCAGCTCTGGTGGTCCTCCCAGTCCTCAACCCCTAGCACAGGAAAATTCACTTTCCTGGAATAGCCAGAGCTCCTGGAGAAAGATGAAGTCCACATCCCCTAACAGCGCATTCAAGTCTACTGGTGGTGAGTGGGCATCATGGGCTTTTCTAGATAGCTGGAAGTGAGGTGCTGCTCTAACAAATACCTAGAAATGCAAAGGTGGCTTTGGAATTAGACAGTGGGCAGAGGCTGGAAGAAATTTGAGGACATGACGGAAGAGCCATGATTGCTTTGAACAGGCTGTTAGTAGATATATGGACGTTAGTGCCAGTGAGGAAGTAAGAAGCAAGACAGACAATACCTAAATTGCCATATAGAAAATGTAAATCACCATGAACAGACTGTTAGTAGAAATAAGTACATTAAAGGCACTGCCACTGAGGGCTTAGAACAGGGGTTGGGAACCTTTTTGGCTGAGAGAGCCATGAACGCCACATATTTTAAAATGTAATTCTGTGAGAGCCATACAACGAGCCGTGTACATTAAGCATTATTCAATAAAAATTTGGTGTTGTCCCAGAGGACAGCTGTGATTGGCTCCAGCCACCTGCAACCATGAACATAAGCGGTAGGAAATGAATAGATTGTAATACATGAGAATGTTCTATATTTTTAACATTATTATTATTTTTATTAAAGATTTGTCTGTGAGCCAGACGCAGCCATCAAAAGAGACACATCTGGCTCATGAGCCATAGGTTCCCGACCCCTGGCTTAGAAGAAAATGAGGGACATACTATTGTGAATGGGAGGAAAAGGGATTCTTGTTCTACAGTAGCAAAAGCTTAGCTGAATTGTGTCCTGCAGTTATGTGGAAAAACAGAAGTTGTAAGTGATAAATATTTAGATATTTAACTGAGGAGATTTCCAAGCAAAATGTGAAAGGTATAGGCTTCTTTCTTCTTTCTGATTATAACAAAAATGTGAGAGGAGATAAATTGAGGCAAGATTTGTTCAATATAAAGAAAGCAGGACTTGAGGATTTGGGAAATTTGCAGCTTACCCAACTGGCAAAAGATATAAAAATTGTCAAAAAAGCCTGCTATAGAGAAAGAGAAGAAAGTGTAGGTGTACAAACTTTTGCTAATATCTCAGAAAGACCGTATCAGAGTATTCAGCCACACAAAAGGTTTTTGGAATAGTTTAGGGATGTGACTCATAGATTTCAGTTATCTCATAAAAAGCCCAAAATAGAGATGTATTATTTAGGAAAGATATGGAGGAGGCTCTTGTCTCCCATGACATACATAGGAGACCCAAAAGTTTCCTGAGAATATTATAGCAGAAGAAACACTTAGACTGAAAGGATATTAGAGACTGAAAAGAATATTATAGCAGAAGAAACCATCTTAGACTGAAAGGGATAGGGAGAGCATAAAATGAAAGAAAGCAGTTGGACACTCTCCTCAAACCCCAATATTCTATAGGCAAAGAAACAAGCTGATAATAGCACTTGGCTATACATATGTGCGAAAATCTATGACTATGTTACTTTATTTGGTAAAAGGGACATTGCAGATATGATCAAATTATGCATTTTGGGATAAGGAGATTATCCTGGATTATCTAAGTGTGCCAAATGTAATCACAAGACTTCTTATAGGAGGAAGTCAGAACAAGAACAATAAAAATTGGTAATGAAAGAAGTAAGAACAGAAGTAGAGATTGGAATGATATAGTACAAGCCAAGGAATGTCAGGAGTCTCTACAGGGTGGGGGGAAAAAGAATACTTTCCATGGCAAAGGGGGTTTTGCAGATGTGATTAAGGTTCCTACAGACTGTAAGTGTGGGGAAAATAATCATGTATTTTCTCGTGGGCCCAATCTAATCACATGAATCCTTGAGCACAGAGAGCCTTTCCTGGCTGTTGTCAGAGAGATGTGATAACAGAGGGCCAGAGAGCTGCAAGGTTGCTGGCTTTGAAGATGGAAGGAACGCAGGCAGTCTCTAAAAGTTGGAAAGACAAGGAAACAATTTTCCCCTAGAGCCCCTTGAAAAGAAGGCAGCCCTGTTGTCACCTTATCAATCTGATTCTTTTCCCAGACTAGACAGGCCTCTGCGGCTGCCATCTTGGCTCCGAATGTGCATGCTTCACAGGGGAAGCCCCCCGCCCCCCTCTGTGCCATCTTGACTTCTACTGCACATGCACCCAACAGAAGAATTTCTCCTGCCATTTTTATTCCTCCCCTGGTAATCCTGGCTAATGACTAGTAACAGTCCTTTCTGTCCCCTTCCTGCCTGCTTGGGGATTAGGTCCTGAAGGCTGAGGATGCCCTGGAGAGTGTGTGTAGCTGTAACTTCCTAATGAAGCAAGCTTATTGTCTGATTCAGCTCCCTGGCTCACCAGGCCTAATGTCTGATTCCCTGGGCTCTCCTCCTTTATTGACACCTAGCTACCTATGCTAACACAACCTGTCATTTATCTTTCAGAGAGTCCTCATGATTTCTGGTCCACCAAGGGCTCTTCTTGTTGTCTAGGGTGGTTATGAATTTATTTACTTATTTTTAGAACTTTTCTGTTATTTAGGACCACTTGCGATGGGAGGGAGAGGCTGCAGAATATATTCAGTTTGCAATCTTGGACTGGAACTGCTGTCGGTGGAGATAAGGTCCTTTCACAGAGTCGTGAGAAAAGCATTTCTGGGGACCCATGCATGGGAGGTTGTGGTGTTGTTGCAAGATTTATTGGGATAGAAATAGAAGGCTGAACCCAGGTTTCCAGGGTCTCATTTTCATCCATCCTGCTGTGGAAAAAGTCTAGCCTTGTCTTCATCAAGACCAGGAAAAGGGCCAATGTCCAGAAATTCTGTGCCATTGGTTTAGTCCATGTCAAAGCTTAGTTCAGTTCAGCTTCTGTACCTGTCTGGCTAGCGTACTCTCTGTTCCCAGCTGCGCTCTAGCTGGTGCTGAATTGCTGTACCCAAGTTTATGCTTGGAGACTGCACTTGGAGTCTGCATGGCTGCAGGGCAGCTATGGAGAGACAACATGCCAACAAACAGGCAAATACATGTTACTGGGCAAGAGAGAACTAGCCTTTATTAAGATTGGATTATATTATCTTGAGCTTGGGAGGGAACCAGGTGCTCTTTCAAACTAACCAATCAACTTCCCAGGCTGGTGTTGGGCCCTCCCCCTGACCAATCCATTTTCTAGATATTTTGGGATTCTGTGTTCCTTATCCAATCTGATCCTTTTCCTAGGCTAGCCTTCTCCCCTTTATGGGCACCTACTATCTTGGCTCCTACTGAACTGCCTCATAGTAGAAGGACCTTTTCCCTGCACCATCTTGGTGTCTATTGGGCATGTGCCCAGAAGAGGAACTTCCTTCCATCTCTCTTTCCCTGCCCCTCCTCCCCAGATAATCCACTCCTGGAGGGCTGGCTGGTTTCTGGAGAAATCCCTCTTCCCTACCCAGGAGAAGGGAGCGGTGTCAGTCCCCTTCGTGGGGCAACGCTGCTATCCCCTGGAATGTGTGTGAAGCTGTAGCTTCCAACCTAATTAAGCTTAGCTAGTTTTTCTCCCTTCTCTTTTTAATAGCTAGCTACCTATGCTTACAGAACCATCTCCCACAGCACTATCTCTGCCATAACATGCATTATGTTTGTGGTAGGCAGAATAATGGCCCCCTCTCCCTAAAGATGTCTACATCCTAATCCCCAGAACCTGTGAAAATGTTATGTGACATGGCAAGAGAGAATTAAAATTGCAGATGGAATTAAGGTTGATAATCTGATGACCTGAAAAGAGGGAGATTATCCCCTGACCTGTGGTAGTGCAGTGGATAGATGATGATCTGGAACGCTGAGGTTGCCCGTTCAAAACCCTGGGCTTGCCTGGTCAAGGCACTTATGGGAGTTGATGCTTCCTGCTCCTCCTCCCTTCTCTCTCTTCCAAAGAAATAAATAAAATTTAAAAAAAAAAAAAAAAAAAAAGGAAACTTCATTTGATGCAAAACAGCTTGATTGTGATACAGCACAGCTGTGAAAACTGCATGGCAGTGAAGCAGCCCTGGGGCCAGATGTCCCTGGGGCCAGGCTTCTCTCTTGGTTAGACAGCTCTGATCTGCTCCCGCCTGTGCTGGTCTGCTCCAGTGTTTTATTTCAGTTCAGCCAGGGAGACATAGTCTTCAGTGGAAGGAAAAAGTACACTTTCAGAGCCAGAGGGGAGTTGGCTCCTATAGACAGAAGTCCCTGCCCCTGGTCCCTGACTGGTCTGTTCTCATGTAAATGAGGGCTCCAAATCCTTCAGAGTGATTAGTCCAAAAGACACTGGCCCGCTTCGGTGGAATAGACATGCTGTGTTTGGGCAGACTTGTGCGGCTCTGGGGAAAGCATCAGTCCTACTGGTTGAAACAGAATTCCAGGAACTGCTTTAGAAGGGCTGGCTCAGACGGCAGAAACACAGTGCAGACAGGCAGTTCCGTACAGGCTTCTCCCTCAAGTGCAGTTTCTGTGAGAGGCTCCTGTGTAGAAATGACTGCTAGGCCCGCGGGCCGCATGCGGCCCCCTGAGGCCATTTATCCGGCCCCCGCTGCACTTCTGGAAGAGGCACCTCTTTCATTCGTGGTCAGTGAGAGGAGCATAGTTCCCATTGAAATACTGGTCAGTTTGTTGATTTAAATTTACTTGTTCTTTATTTTAAATATTGTATTTGTTCCCGTTTTATTTTTTTACTTTAAAATAAGATATGTGCCTGATCAGGCGGTGGCGCAGTGGATAGAGTGTCGGACTGGGATGCCGAGGACCCAGGTTCGAGACCCCGAGGTTGCCAGCTTGAGCGTGGGTTCATCTGGTTTGACCAAAAGCTCACCAGCTTGGACCCAAGGTCGCTGACTCCAGCAAGGAGTTACTCGGTCTGCTGAAGGCCCGTGGTAAAGGCACATATGAGAAAGCAATCAATGAACAACTAAGGTGTCACAATGTACAACGAAAAACTAATGATTGATGCTTCTCATCTCTCCGTTCCTGTCTGTCTGTCCCTGTCTATCCCTCTCTCTGATTCTCTCTCTCTCTCTATAAAATAAATAAATAAATAAATAAATAAATAAATAAAAAAAATCTAAAATAAGATATGTGCAGTGTGCATAGGGATTTGTTCATAGTTTTTTTTATAGTCCGGCCCTCCAACGGTCTGAGGGACAGTGAACTGGCCCCCTGTGTAAAAAGTTTGGGGACCCCTGTGCTAGGCTTTGTGTTTAAAATTGGAGCCCAAGGTGTGCCCTCCTTTGAGCTCACCTGTACTGTTCTCTCGGGCATGTACTTATTTTTTTTTTTTTTGAACTCTGGGGGCTCCCATAGGTCTTGCAATCGCAGGGGTCTCCAAACTTTTTACACAGGGGGCCAGTTCACTGTCCCTCAGACCATTGGAGGGCTGCCAAATACAGTGGTCCTCTCACTGACCACCAATGAAAGAGGTGCCCCTTCCAGAAGTGCAGTGGGGGCTGGATAAATGGCCTCAGGGGGCCGCATTGCAGCCTGTGGGGCCGTAGTTTGGGGACGCCTGAATCAGGGGAACAGTGGGAAGCGAAACCCCTGGAACTGTCTGCAAGGCCCTTTTTCTCTGACTTTTAAGTGAGCATACAACAGTCTCACCTTGGCTCATTTCTTTCCTATAACGTTTCTAGAGAGCTGAAGCAACCCCATCTAGGCTCTCTCCTGTCCCCAGCTTTAATAAATATACTCTCAAAATTAAATTAAAAAATAAAATAAAAATGGAGTCCAGATAGCCACCAGGAGCCCATTTTAGTAGGTGTCTTTCCGGCATTCCCGACTCAGTTGGCCGTTGCTGGCCGTGAAGACGGAAGGGGCCACAGAGCAGGGGCGCGGGCAGTCTCTCAAGCTGGAAAGGACAAGAAAAAAAGATTCTGCCCTGAAGCCTCCAGAAAGGAACATGGCCCTGCTGACACCTTAATTTTAGATACAGTTTGGAATTCTGACCTTGAGAACTATGAGATAATAAATGTGTGTTGTTTTCAACAGCTAAATTTGATGTACATTCTTGCAGCAGCAATAGGAGACAAATACAATGTTGAAACATGATGGCTGGTGTCTGTCTCTTTCACCACACTGCCAGCTTCGGCAGAACAAGAACCACACTCTCGTCTCCTTTATTTACCCAGAATCCAGCGCAGGATCTGGCATATAGTTAGGGCTCAGTAAATATCTGTTGAACAAATGAATGAATAAAAGATTGTTTAACTTTGAAGTTCTACAGAGGCTCTGAGATTCAAAAGTAGGCTCTGCCCCTGGCTGGTTGGCTCAGTGGTAGAGCGTTGGCCCGTGTGAAGTCCCAGGTTCGATTCCTGGCAGGGCACACAGGAGAAGCGCCCATCTGCTTCTCTATCCTTCCCCCTCTCCTTTCTCTCTATCTCTCTTCCCCTCCCGCAGCCAAGGCTCCACTGGAGCAAAGTTGGCCCAGGTGCTGAGGATGGCTCTGTGGTCTCTGCCTTAGGGGCTAGAATGGCTCCAATTGCAGTGGAGCAATGTCCCAGAGGGGCCGAGCATCGCCCCCTGGTGGGCATGCCAGGTGGATCCCGGCTGGGCGCATGTGGGAGTCTGTCTGTCTGTCTCTACCCCCTTCTCACTTCGGAAAAATACCCCTCCCCCCCAAAAAAGAGTAGCCTCTGCCTTTCCCCTTCCTCCAGGACTGGAGACCCAAAGCCTTTTGATCTCACTTTTTTCTTGTTTCCTTTTCTCACTGACTCATGTTTCACATTGCTGGTCTCTCCTTTGCTTTGGACCACTTTCCTTTTCTCTCCAGCCCTGTAGGCAGGAAAAATTGAGATGGAAGATACATGTCACATATGTATCCGAATTTGCCCACAGGCCTGCGGGTTATGCCTGAAATTGACTTTCTCTTCCTTTTTTGCCTGCTTTCCATCGCTGCCTTCACGCACATTTCCTGTTGGGCTTCTGCTCTCTTCCCACTAGCTTGGATGGGGAACATAGTCTTCATCTCATCTTTTCCTTTCTGGGTTCTGGATTAAACAGAAGGTCCCCATCTTTCTTACAGCCCTTCTTAACCCCCTTTTCAGACAGGTTTTTAGAACAGACAATGAAAAGAATTACAAGCACTCGCAGGTGACCTCAGGTTTACTACGGAGCCATTTAGAAAATTCTTCAGTGTGTTTTGTGCAGAACTGCCAAGTCCTCTCAGGCTGGGTGACCAGAGCGGCTGCTGGGCCGCTGGAATATTGTTCTTTTCTTGCTTCCTTTTCAGCCAGCCATTCTCAGGCCCCGGCTTCTCTGACTTTGTGTGAAGCTTGGCTTTTGCCTCTCTGGCATTCCCTTCGTGTCCTCATGTTTAGTCGCTCCTGGAACTCGGTTCTGATGGGCTTGCTTGGTCAAGGTCCAATGCAGAGTTCTCATACTAGACTTCCTTCAATGCTGCTGGTTTGTCCCATATGTTTGATTTTTGACTGGGTCAGTTCCTGGGCCTTTTGTGGCTAGGTCTAGTAGCTGAGCCAAGAGACAATGTGTTGTGACTTATGTAGAAAGAACTGCCTTGATCACTCAATGCTGTGGCCATGGGCATCAGGCACAAAGACTCTATTTTGGGAGGTAATAATCACACCACTTCATTCTCTTCCATTTGCCCGCTCCCTTCCCACTCCATAAAGACACCTCGTTGATGAAACAAGTAGATCATACAATTTCACCTTCCCACACACAATACAATTTCAAGTGTGAAATTTTTATTTTGAAGAATCCTTAGTTCTTAGTCATCTGATCTGCTGAAAGAGGCTGTAGTACTGTAACAGGGTGGCGAGGTCCAGATCCAGGACAATGGCTCGTGTCTTAAAGACGAACTATTAAATTCTGTTCCCCTATGGGCAACCTCCAGGGCATTGCATGCTCCAAGGTAACAGAAACAAGCAGGCTTCAGACCGGGACTCTGAGGTCTGTATTCTCTGGTAGCCGATTTTGCCATTCTACTATGAAGATATCCTTTCTTCCTTTCTTCCTTTCTTCCCTTCTTCCCGTCCCTGCTGCCTAAACTAGCAACTACGAGCACGCCTTTCCTCACCGCCTTGCTCACATGCATTTTACAGAGGCCATCCTGGGGGACTTAGGAGTGGCAGGGAAGCGACCAGTGGCAGCTGCTGACAACTCACTCCCCTCCGCACACATCACACCAGGGGGAGTGAAGCCTGAGGCGGATGAGCTGTGCCTATCTGGTACCAGATCTCCTGCTGTGCGGGAAAGTCTTGGTCATACGCTTGGAAAGTCCAGCTGCACTTTGGGTGGGTGGTGTTATGCTCGGGGCATAAAACTCAGAAAAGTGTTTGTATGTTAAGAGCGTGCTATCATAGCATTTCTCTGAAAAACAATTTCATTCACGGTAATATGAAATTATGCAGTAGCAGGTCATACATATTGCATTATTTTCTAAGGACAGTTTTCTTTTTAAATGACATTATATACCTTTTAAATGAAGATCGTTCTTTTTTTTGGTGACAGAGACAGAGAAAGGGACAGATAGGGACAAACAGACAGGAAGGAAGAGAGATAAGAAGCATCAATCCTTTGTTGTGGCACCTTAGTTCATTGATTGCTATCTCATATGTGCCTTGATCGGGGGTTTCAGCAGAGTGAGTGACCCTTGCTCAAGCCAGTGACCTTGGGCTCAAGCCAGCAACCATGGGTCATGTCTGTGATCCCACACTCAAGACAGATGAGCCCACCCTCAAGCCGGGTGACCTTGGGGCTTTGAACCTGGGTCCTATGAGTCCCCCATCTGATGCTCTATCCACCGCGCCACTGTCTGGTCAGGTTGAAAATCGTTTTTTAAGAAGTTAATTTGAACCTCAAACTTTGAAGAATCTTTTGATTTAACTTTTCAAACAATTTTTACCTCTTTAATCATTCTGGAATTTAATGTTCATGGTATGAGAGAAGAATCTTAAGTTTTCTCTAGATCAGTGGTAGTCAACCTGGTCCCTACCGCCCACTAGTGGGAGTTCCAGCTTTCATGGTGGGTGGTAGCGAGCAACCAAAGTATAAATGAAAAGATAGATTTAACCATAGTAAACTGTTTTATAAAGATTTATTCTGCCAAACAGCGAAAATCCGACCTAAAGTACTTGGTAAGTAATTATTATTATATGCTTTAACTTGCTGTAACTCTGCTTTATAAATTTTATAAAGTAAAGTTACTTCCCTACTTTATAAATCACCATTACTGTGGAACTGGTGGGCAATTAGAAAATTTTACTACTAACAGAGATACAAAAGTGGGCGGTAGGTATAAAAAGGTTGAGTACCCCTGCTCTAGATGGAAAGCTAGTTGTCCCAAAAGTACTGAAGAATTCATTATTTATACCATTAAAATAAATTTCGTTTTGTATAGTAAAAAAAAACCAACTCATGTAATCATGGTTGTTTCTGTATTTCTATCAATATTTATCTATCTCTGTGTCAGTATCATGCTGCTTTGGTTACTGTGGCTTTAAAGGACATATTGCTATCTGGTAGGGCAAGGTCCCTATTAGTGTTTCTTGTTTTTTTTTTTCAATGTTTCTTGGCAATGCTCACGTATTTAGTCTTTCAGAGGAACTTTAGAATCAACACGTCAAGTTCCAAAACCTTTCCAATCGAATTTTAATGAAAATTGCATTAAATTGACATCATTATAACATTGAATAATCTTCTCATCAGGAACATGTTATCTTTTCATTTACTTTAGATCATTTTTAATATCCTTAAAGTTCTCTTGTCACAGGTAGCAGGACGGCAGGTCCCAGAGGGAAGGAAGGCGGGAGTTGGGGGCAAAGGGGGTATAGATAGGGACATGGCGGGAGGGCGTTGTGTTCAGTGGGATGCTTGAATCCATGTTAGCACAATAAATTAAAATTAATTAAAAATGAAAGAAATCAGAGAAAAAAAGAAAAAATCGACACACTGACTACATAAAATGTAAATGTACTGTACATAAAAATAATAAACACCATTTATTCAAAAAAATTTTTGTCTAATGTAAAAATCACGAGGCAAACATAAATGTGTAACTTTTTACATTTATTCATTTTTTTTTTAGAGAGGAGAGGGGGAGAGAGAGAGAGAGAGAGAGGAGAGACAGAGAGAGAGAGAAGGGGGGAGGAGCTGGAAGCATCAACTCCCATTATGTGCCTTGACCAGGCAAGCCCAGGGTTTCGAACTGGCGACCTCAGCATTTCCAGGTCGACGCTTTATCCACTGCGCCACTGCAGGTCAGGCCTTAATTTTTACATTTAAAGACCTGAAAATTATCAGTAAGATAGCCTAGTTTAGATGTATATGTACAAACAAATCTTCTCTATTTGTATATTCATTAAAAGTTATTTCTCTAAAGAACAAGCAAACAAAAAACTTCCTGCTTGCACTGAGATACTATGATGGGTTTTGAGGACAGGCATCCCTCATCTTCTCAAGTTTCCAGCACTTGAAAAAATATCTTTCCTTCTTAAAAAAAAACACAAAAAACAGTTCTCTTATCTTCATATAGATCTGGCATACTTCTCAAAATGTAAGTATATATATATGTGTGTTTTTTTCTGTTATGGTGAATGAGAATTATTTTCCATTTAGACTTAAATTTTTGGAAAAGGTTTAGTCTTTTTTTTTTTTTTTAAAGGTTTAGTCTTAGTCAAAGTTTGTATGGTAGCAATTTATAGAAATATTCAAACTTAGGCAGAAAAAGAAAAGGGAGAATCTTGGAAGGTGGCCAAGGGTGGGAAGAAGAGGGGGCCTCACAAGGGGGCTGGGAAAAGAACCACTTAGTCTGTGGCTGCTGCTTCTCTCTGCAGCAGACCTGTTTTTCCTTCTCTCTGTAGTCTGACTTTCCTTGGTTCTCTTTGTCCCACTTTCACTTTTCTGGGAAGCAAGGGGGCGTAGAATAGATCTGGCTATAGGGGGTTATCCATATGAATGGAGCAATTCTCAGAAAAACTCTGAACTGGGAGGCACCCCTGAAACTGTTTTCAGAACGTTGAAATGTCAGGAATTTCAAAAGAATCTGTCTCCTCTTGCCTAAGGGGGCTAGAGTAGGCAGTTACAGTATGGGACCCCCCTCCCCCAGTTCAAGTGATTGGACAATCAGGGATTGATTTGATAATCATCACAATCATCGGATTAAAAATGCAACCAAAATATATCAAACTCCTACTCTTACTTTATATTTGTATCCTGTTTTGCTGTTCACAATGTGCTTCCACTTACTCCATTTAACCACGTTTTAGGCTTTTGGCTCAGATCACACATAGTATGCAATAAACGCTAAATCATGTGGCTTAGTAGCATAAATTGCCATTTCAAATTTTTTTCTTTTAGAAAATAGGATCCTTCAAATTTTGAAACTTGGTATAAAGATGATTATGAAGCTATCCCTACTCTCAAGTAGCTTGAAAATGAATCAGAAAAGGGACACTTCATTAAAAACAACCAAACAAACCCTCCCTGAAAACCGAATTCTCTTAAAACAGTTTTTTTTGTTTTTTTTTTTAAACTTAATCTAGTTAGGTAGTATTTGGGAGCCAAGGAAAGCTACCACAGGAACTTGGAACTAAGGAACTTTGACATTCTTGGCACAATTAGTTACTGATAGAATGACCTTCACAAGTAACCTAGCTTGTGTGAACCAGTTTTCTTTTTTAAACAGGGTATAACTTTTAGATGCGGCGCCATGAGGCGCGGCACAGTAAGAACAAAGGACTAGGTACACGTGGAGCGTTACCAATTACTAATGTCATCTTGATATTGAAGGAAAAAACAACAACCGAGTTTGTAGGGAGATTTAGAAAAAAGCACCAAAGAAACCCCAGAAGTGGCACCTTCTCCAGCCACAGCTCTGTCACACAAATTGAAAAACTTCTTGCTATGGAGGACACGCTCTTCTTTAATGGGAAAACGAGTGTTCGCTTTGGACAAGTCTTCTCGTAACAGCAAATTCCGTTTCTCCAAACTGCTTCCCTGCCCAATCTGCAAACAACCAGTCAGGTTTTCCTCATTGGCCGGAGGGGCCGTAGCAAGCAAGGCGGGGGTCCCTGGCTGTGAGGGGCCCACAGCAAGGCTGGTGTACTGGGGGCCCAGCACTGGGATGGGAGTCCCGACCCTGCAACGCGGACTG
This sequence comes from Saccopteryx bilineata, assembly GCF_036850765.1. Lineage (NCBI taxonomy): Eukaryota > Metazoa > Chordata > Mammalia > Chiroptera > Emballonuridae > Saccopteryx > Saccopteryx bilineata. The sequence goes on along the minus strand of NC_089494.1, from coordinate 17,364,865 downwards.
GAGCACAGCCTCCTCCTTAACCACTCGGCACCGCCCCCATCCGACACGTAGACACGACTTAGGGCGGGGTTTCCGGCAGGGGAGGTGTGCCTTCCCGTTGTCCCTCCGGCTCGCTTTCTTTCCGGGGAGGGACTTCCTGTCTATCATTGCTAAGCGCCGGGCTGCGGAGCTGGTGAGGCTCGCCCAGGACGGTGAGTGTGGCAGGCCAGGTCTTACCTTCCTCGAAAGGGCACCATGACGACCTCTTCCTCGCGGTCTGTCTGGCTTTTTTTCTCCCCGCGAGGCGTTTTGCACGGACATCCTGGCCTTTTAGTACTACTACCCACCTGAGGCTCTTCCGCTTCCTCTTTCACAGGCTCCGCCCCCAGCGTCCTGTGGCCATGACGACCGCCCCGCGGGACACTCTGTTGGGGAAGCTCGCCGGGCTGCTGCGCGAGTCTGGTGAGTGCACTTCCGGTGTTGCTGCCGCTGGAGCGAAATGGGGTGTTTTCTGCCTTCCAGAGACACGCCCCCTTAAGCGTCACGGAGTTACAGCTGTGTAGGGTCACGAGGGTTTGGGTGTGAATTTGTTTTTACTCCTCCGGCGTTTGTTCACTTTGGTGCCGTTGCCAGCAGTGTCCTTTGTCTTGGACAATCTAAACCTTAGCCATCCTTCGAGGCCAACCTTCACTGCCACTTCCTGCACGCGTTCTCTGATACTCTCACAGAAAAGGGATCGTCACTTGGCTGTAAGCTCCTCCAGACCAGGCACTGGCCATCACCATTGGTGTGTGGCAAGGAACTAAGCCCGTATAGCATAGTTAAAAAGCACAGGATTTGAAGTCAGAACCACCTGGATTGGAATCCCAACTCTCTTTCGTATTTGGCCAATTTGCTTTAAGTTTTTTGAGCCTATTTTTCTCTTCAGCAAAATAGCATAATAATTGAAAGGTTGTTGTGAGGATTGATTCTGATTCACTTACAGCATTTAGTACAGCGTTTACATGTATATAGATAAGTGCTCAAAACTGGTAGCTATTGGCCCTGGCCGGTTGGCTCAGCGGTAGAGCGTCGGCCTGGCGTGCGGAGGACCCGGGTTCGATTCCCGGCCAGGGCACATAGGGGAGGCGCCCATTTGCTTCTCCACCCCCCCCCCTTCCCGGGCACTGGGGATGGCTCCTTGGCCTCTGCCCCAAGCGCTGGAGTGGCTCTGGTCTCGGCAGAGCGACGCCCCGGATGGGCAGAGCACCATCCCCTGGTGGGCAGAGCAGCGCCCCTGGTGGGCGTGCCTGGTGGATCCCGGTCGGGCGCATGTGGGAGTCTGTCTGACTGTCTCTCCCCGTTTCCAGCTTTAAAAAACAACAACAAAAAAAACTGGTAGCTATTATTGTAATGCCTTCGCTCAGTGCCTGGGCACAGTGGAGCCATAGTAGTTGTTCAGTCCTTGGTTGGTTTCAGTCATGGTGGAAAAGCCTTGGCTTTGAGATCATGGAGAAATAGCAACTTCATACCAGTGATACATCAATCAAGATTCTTAATTCGTCTGAGCCCCAGTTTCTGTGTGAAAGGGGGTTAATAGTACTCTTTAGGAGATTCTGATGAAGTTTAAATGAAGCAACAGCTGCCTGGCACATGTTACCCAGTTAATTTTAGGTGCCTTTAATCACTACTTCCATTGATGGCATCTGCGAAATCTCTCTTTGTAGCAGTTAAAACTGACTTGTGTTATTAACTGTGCTCATGTCTTATCTCTTCTTCTAGACTGGGAGGCTCTTTGAGGGTGGGAAGAGTCCTTGAACCGTGTCTGTATCTATCCTTAGTGTCTGGTGCATAGAAAATCCCTCATGCAGGGTTATGGGATTTGTTCATTTATTCAGCGAAAACCTGACTTGGCTCCAGGGGTTAGAGATGATGGTGTGTGTGTGTGTGTGTGTGTGTGTGTGAGTGAGAGAGAGAGAGAGAGAGAGAGAGACTATAAGGAGGTAGCAGGAGGGAGATCTTTGTGGTAATGAAATAGTTTGCTATCTTGATTGTGGTGTTGGTTTTAGGACTCCACACATATGACACAATGGCATAGGACTATAAATATACACTGTGCCGATGCTCATTTTCTGGTTTTGATATTGTGCTATATATAAAATAGAACCATTGGGGGAAACCAGGTGAAGGGTACAGGGGAATCTCTTTGTACTATTGCTACAACATCCCGAATCTCTCTGAACTATTGCAACAACATCCTTTGAGTCTATCCTTATTTTTTCAAAAACACTTAAAAAGAAATTCTCCATGGTATCTTATAGTTGCACTTTTTAAGGTGCAGTGGTGAATATCAAAAGGTGCCCCCCACCTGACCAGGCGGTGGCGCAGTGGATAGAGCATCAGACTGGGATGCGGAGGACCCAGGTTCGAGACCCCGAGGTCGCCAGCTTCAGCGTGGGCTCATCTGGTTTGAGCAAAGCTCATCAGCTTGAACCCAAGGTCGCTGGCTCCAGCAAGGGGTTACTCGATCTGCTGTAGCCCCACGGTCAAGGCACATATGAGAAAGCAATCAATGAGCAACTAAGGTGTCACAACGAAAAACTGATGATTGATGCTTCTCATTTCTCTTCGTTCCTGTCTGTCCCTCTCTCTGACTCTCTCTCTCTGTCCTTGTAAAAAAAAAAAAAAAAAAAAAAAGGTGCCCCGAAGGAGGACAGTCTCATTGGAGAGTGCTGTTGTAACATAGAGAGTCATACCTTAGTGTTATCGTGAGTGATTATTCTTTCTATGACATGCATGTTAGTATTGTTTGAGAGTTTCTGTACGTGCGCACATTACTTTTGGAACCCGAAGAAAAAGATAAATCACCCAGTTTACTTTTGCTTAAAGTGAGTGATTATAATGAAAAGCTGAGCAGTGTTGTGTATTGTGAAAGCTGTCCGGAGGTGTTGGGCTGGGCGTGGCAGAAGGGGGTGTGTCAGGAACTGAGGCAACCAAGTTGACTCTATTTCCAGCAGTGTGAGCAGACCAAGCTCTTTTGAGCAGAATGGGAGAGAAAATTTAGAAAAGTCAGAGGTTCACGATGAAGCAATCTCATATGTCAGGCTGAAGAGTTAGGACATTTTTTTTTGAAAATAGAGGAGCTGTTGAAGACTTTTAAGTGAGGAGAAGATACAAAGTTTGATCCTGTAGTGGAGAATCTCCTACATAGATTGGAGTGGGTAAATCCTGGATCACAGAATCTCAGAATAAAGGAGAAGACCCTTTCCTTATGCCCTCTTTCCTGTCCGCCCCTCTCCCTGCAGGGGATGTGGTCCTGTCTGGCTGTAGCACACTGAGCCTGCTGACCACCACACTGCAGCAGCTGACCCGTGTATTTGAACTGTACCTGGGGCCATGGGGCCCTGGCCAGACAGGCTTTGTGGCTCTGCCCTCCCACCCCACCGACTCCCCTGTCATCCTCCAGCTTCAGTTCCTCTTCGATGTGCTGCAGAAAACGCTTTCACTCAAGGTTCTGGGGTGGGAATGGGGTAGGCTGAACAAAAGGCCCAGGAGAATAGTGGAGGCGGGGCTGGGGGTATAGCATGGATGCAGGAAGTCTGCAGGGCTCAGACCCAGAAGAGGTGGGAGCTGTGGGTGGCTGTGCTGAGAGAGATGCCAAGGGGAGGGAGCTGTGCCCGACTTCCCTGACCTAAGTGTTTTCTCTTATAGCTGGTCCATGTCCCTGGTCCTGGCCTCCCAGGGCCCATCAGAATTTTCCCCTTCAAGTCCCTTCGGCAGCTGGAGGTATGGGACATTGGGGGATGTCGCTGCACAAAACTCAGCTTGAGGCAGCCTTTTGAGGATGGGGAAAGGAAGGTGGCCTTTTCTGGTGGAGGTGGGGCAGGCCCGAGAGTGCCCCTGGCTCTGCAGTAAGGTGGCATCTACTCTCTCTTCCATTTAATGCTTCCCTGAACCATCGTTGGCTTTGTCATCCTTTCCCCTGCCTTTGCTGCAGCTCCGAGGGGTCCCTGTCTACTGCCTTCACGGCCTCCGGGGCATCTATTCCCAGCTGGAGAGCCTGGTTTGCAGCAGGAGCATCCGAACGTTAGAGGTAAAGAGCATGGGGGGGTGCAGACGCCTGTTCTGAGGGACATAGGGGACCACACTTCCCTGCCGCCCGTCCCTCTGGGTAGTGTCCTTTTCCCTCCCTGTCTTCCACAGCACTCTCTACCTGTCCGTATCCTTATAGTCACACCTGCCATACTGTAGTCCATGTTCTCCTCTCTGTCGCCTCACTCTCCCCACATTGAACTCCTTGGGGATGGGGCCCTGGGCTCTCACTAAGTGTATTCAGCTCAGCATATAGAGAATGAATGAATGACGGGGCTGTGGAGTGAGGTCTTGGTGTGGGCGGTGGGGACTGTGGAGGTGACCGAGCCCCTTGTCTCAGGAGCTCCTCTCAGCCTGCGGTGGTGACCTCTGCTCTGCCCTGCCTTGGCTGGCTCTACTTTCTGCCAACTTTAGCCACAATGCACTGACTGCCTTAGACAGCTCCCTGGTGAGTCCCTCGGAGGGAGTGGGGTTCGGGGAAGGACGGGGTGGGCCCTTAGGGAGGGGGGCCAGTCGGCCGCCTGGGGGTGTTCGACCCTGTTTCCTCTTCCCGCTCCCCACAGCATCTCTTGTCAGCTCTGCGCTTCTTGAACCTGAGCCACAATCAACTGCAGGACTGCAGAGGCTTCCTGATGGTGAGTGTGAGCGCCCTGTCTGGGGCCAGTGCCTCCTGATGGTGAGTGGGAGCGCCCTGTCTGGGGCTGGTGCCGCCTGGGCCGCTAATCCTGCTCTGACCCTCCCTCCTGGACCCGGGGTTGCGCCCGTGTGCTTTGCCCACTGGGGGGAGCCCTGTCCTCTGAGGCAGTGCTGTGTGGGGGCTCAGGCTCAGCAGAAGACAAACCAGTGCTCAGGTCTCAGCTCCTAATCCCTGTGTGACTTGGGACAAATTAGTTAACCTCTCGGTTTCTTCACTAGTAAAGAGGAAATAATAGGAGCACTCATTTTTATAGTATTAACATGATTATGAAGAGTATCTGATGTTGCTCAGCCCAGTGCCCAGCCCAGGAAAGAGTAGTTCTTGTGATGATGGTGAAGAACCCTTCTCCTGTGTCTCCCTGGCAGAGGTAAATAAAACTGGACACTAGTTAAAGTGGTAAGAACAGATTTTAATAATAACACGCTACTGTAGTTTATTAAGTAGTAAACTACGGTGATATTTAACCAGCAGTAAAACTGTTTCAATCAGTAATAGACTATTTGGTGTGATCTGAACTGAAGTTCTGTTTGGGCAGAGGTCACTGGACATGTTAAAGTGAGAGTGAGGGAGTGAGGAGGGGACCGGTGGAGGCCTGAGCAGAGGCTCCTTTGATGTCCGGGAAGTGAAACTGTATGCAAAGCAGGAAGGGGACATTGGTCTACACCAGGGTCTCAAACTCAACTCAGCATGTGGGCCGCAGAGCAAGATCACAGCCGCTCTGCGGGCCGCACTAGGTCTACAAAAGGCAACTGTTACCCAACACTTTTCAGTGTCACAAAACAACCAGAAACTGTAGTTCGCATCACAACTGCTGTTAACTAAGCTAATATCTAGCGAGGATGCTAGAGAAATGAAAAATACAAGTAGGCCCCTGGGCTTACTTAATTTTATCCAAAATATTTTGAACTTCGTGGATTAGTCTGCGGGCCGCACAAAATTGTTCGGCGGGCCGCATGCGGCCCGTGGGCCGCGAGTTTGAGACCCCTGGTCTGCACAGTGGCCTTGTGTAGGAGGTGTCCAGTAGGACCCAGAGGCACAGCCGTCCCAGTCATCCGAGCTGGGCGCATGGGTGCACCCCTGTGTGAGCTGTGTGCGGTGTCTTGTAGTGAGCCCTGATTGCTGTTGGCATCACCGGGAGGGATGGGCCCCCAGGCTGACGAGCTTTGAGGACCGGCTGCGACTACAGCGGAGGAGCTGCAGTGCGGGAGTCGACCCTGTGGAGCAGGACTTGCTTCAGTGGGCTCAGCGAGTCTTCCCCTGAGTGTGTCACTTGTGGAGGTGGCAGGGTTGTAATCCGGCATGGTCTGAAGCCATCCACTGGGTGCACTGTCCCTGGGACCTCCTGGGAGGTGCAAGGTCGGCCATGCCTGCGCCGTGTCTGGGGCCACCCGGCGGGAGCTCAGAGCAGTGTGCAGATGGCTGCCGCTTGTGCTGCCACTGTGGGACTTGGAGGTGCCCAGGCGAGGAGGCCAAGCTGTGAAGCAAGGCTGGTGCCACTAGTGCCTGGCCTGGGGCCACTGAGCCAGACATAGGGGTACACAGAGGCCAGATGCTGCTTGTTTGAAAGATTTTAGGAAGGTTGAAGGCCATTTGTATGGAAAAGCCACTGAAAACGACTCTGGTGGGCCCACAAGTTGGGTGGGCTGGGTCTCAAGGAATCACCTGGGCCAGGCGAACACTGGGAGTCAGGTTGATGGAAAGTCAGACATGGCATCTGCCTGCCAGCTGTGTGTGTGGGAGGGGATCTCAGGAGAGGAACAGTGGCCGCTGCCAGCACTTTTGTTTGGCAGAGAGCTGCCAGCAAGCTGCTTCCCCAACCCCACCCCCAGCTTTTGCCACATGTGGGTGTAGGACCAGCCCATTCGGTGTCTTGGCCTCCTATCAGTCTCTATGTGGCCTCTTTAAATTCTTAGTTGTAGGATTTAAACATCCATCCAGCTAGATTTCAGGAGGTTCTGAATGATGGTGGTTCTGCAGTTTAGTTGTAGTTTTGATGTGGTTGTGAGAGGGTTCACCCACCCCGTTTACCTACGCTGCCATCCTGACCGGAAGTTGAGAGCCTGCAGTTTTTGTCAGCCGAGGTTGAGGCCAGGTGGGGACGAGGGCTCAGAGGGGCCTGGCTGGAGTTTGGTCAAGGAGAGAATCTTTGTAACTCCTCACTTCCTCCTAGGACTTGTCTGAGCTCTGCCATCTGGACCTCTCCTACAACCACCTGTGTGTGGTGCCGAGAGTGGGGCCCTCTGGGGCTGCCCTGGGGACGCTGGTTCTGCGAGGCAACGAGCTGCAGGGCCTGCACGGTGAGGGGGCATGTGGTGCTGGCAGGGCAGGGGAGGGCAGGGGCAGGGGAGGCTGGGGCAGGTGTGGAGGGCGTCAGGGCAGGGGAGGGCAGGGGCAGGGGAGGCTGGGGCAGGTGTGGAGGGCGTCAGGGCAGGGGAGGGCAGGGGCATGGGAGGCTGGGGCAGGTGTGGAGGGCGTCAGGGCAGGGGAGGGCAGGGGCATGGGAGGCTGGGGCAGGTGTGGAGGGCATCAGGGCAGGGGAGGGCAGGGGCATGGGAGGCTGGGGCAGGTGTGGAGGGCGTCAGGGCAGGGGAGGGCAGGGGCATCGGAGGCTAGGGCAGGTGTGGAGGGCATCAGGGCAGTGTGAGACTCAGGGTGGCAAGGGGGTCGGGGAACCTGTGCCTCCAGGGCCTCACGCACGTTCACAGGCAGATCTGAGGGCCCAGGCTTGTCTTTTCACTGCACCCTGTCCCAGCAGGCACTGCACCCCCAAATCTCTCCCCCTGCCTCCCCCACCCTCTCTCTCACGTGCCCTTCCTCTCTTCTCACTGCCGCCCCAGGTCTGGAGCAGCTGAGGGGCCTGCGGCACCTGGACGTGGCCTACAACCTGTTGGAGGAGCACAGGGCGCTGTCCCCACTGTGGCTGCTGGCTGAGCTCCGCCAGGTGAGACTCGGTGCCTCGGAGACCTGCAGGCCAGCTGCGCCCTCCCTCCTTCCCATGCTCATGTGGTCAGTGCTCTTCCTCCTGCAGGGAGGCTCACGCCCACCGCCATCTCTTTCCTGCCCCTCAGCTCTACCTGGAGGGAAACCCTTTGTGGTTCCACCCTGCGCACCGAGCGGCCACCGCCCAGTACCTGTCGCCCCGTGCCAGGGATGCTGCTTCTGGCGTGAGTGACCCTCCCAGGTCCGCTCTGCTGTCCCTCTCCCGGGTGACCCTCCCGGGTCCGCTCTGCTGTCCCTCTCCCGGGTGACCCTCCCGGGTCCGCTCTGCTGTCCCTCTCCCGGGTGACCCTCCCGGGTCCGCTCTGCTGTCCTTCCTCTGAGTGACCCTCCCGGGTCCGCTCTGCTGTCCCTCTCCTGGGTAACCCTCCCGGGCCCGCTCTGCTGTCCCTCTCCTGAGTAGTGACCCTCCCGGGCCCGCTCTGCTGTCCCTCTCCTGGGTGACCCTCCCGGGCCCGCTCCGCTGTCCCTCTCCTGGGTGACCCTCCCGGGCCCGCTCTGCTGTCCCTCTCCCGGGTGACCCTCCCGGGCCCGCTCCGCTGTCCCTCTCCTGGGTGACCCTCCCGGGCCCGCTCCGCTGTCCCTCTCCCGGGTGACCCTCCCGGGCCCGCTCCGCTGTCCCTCTCCCGGGTGACCCTCCCGGGCCCGCTCCGCTGTCCCTCTCCGGGTGACCCTCCCGGGCCCGCTCTGCTGTCCCTCTCCCGGGTGACCCTCCTGGGTTCGCTCCACTGTCCCTCTCCTGGGTGACCCTCCCGGGCCCACTCCGCTGTCCCTCTCCTGGGTGACCCTCCTGGGTCCGCTCCGCTGTCCCTCTCCTGGGTGACCCTCCCGGGCCCGCTCTGCTGTCCCTCTCCTGGGTGACCCTCCCGGGTCCGCTCCGCTGTCCCTCTCCTGGGTGACCCTCCCGGGTCCGCTCCGCTGTCCCTCTCCTGGGTGACCCTCCCGGGCCCGCTCTGCTGTCCCTCTCCTGGGTGACCCTCCCGGGTCCGCTCCGCTGTCCCTCTCCTGGGTGACCCTCCCTGGCCCGCTCTGCTGTCCCTCTCCTGGGTGACCCTCCCGGGCCCGCTCTGCTGTCCCTCTCCCAGGTGACCCTCCCGGGTCCGCTCTGCTGTCCCTCTCCCGGGTGACCCTCCCGGGTCCGCTCTGCTGTCCCTCTCCTGAGTGACCCTCCCAGGTCCACCCTCAGCCCTGCACCTCTGTCTCTTCTCACCCCCTCCCTGCACGCAGCGCCCAGGCCCTGCACCCCTTCTTCTTGCTTGTTATATGGAGCCTGGTGGTCCCTGTGGGCCTCAGAGGGCTCCCACCGGCCAGGAGCTCCCCAGGCTGTGGGCCCCACCACTAACACGGCCCTCCTTTTTAATCTTCGTTCAGTTCCTTCTCGATGGAAAGGTCTTGTCACTGACTGATTTTCAGGTGAGAATGATGGGAAGTGGCAGGAGTGACACAAGGACTTATTTGAGAGGACGTGAAAAAGGGCATGGGGGGGGCGGCGTGAAGGGGGTGTGTGCAGGGGGTGCAGAGAGGAGGGGTGAGGGGGTATGAGGGGGGCATGAAGGGGTGTGTGCAGGGGGTGCAGAGAGGAGGGGTGAGGGGGGTATGAGGGGGGCGTGAAGGGTGTGTGTGCAGGGGGTGCAGAGAGGAGGGGTGAGGGGGTATGAGGGGGGCGTGAAGGGTGTGTGTGCAGGGGGTGCAGAGAGGAGGGGTGAGGGGGTATGAGGGGGGCGTGAAGGGTGTGTGTGCAGGGGGGTGCAGAGAGGAGGGGTGAGGGGGTATGAGAGGCGTGAAGGGGGTGTGTGCAGGGGGTGCAGAGGTGGGCATGAGGGGGAGGGCGTGAAGAAGGGCACAAGGGGCATGAGGGGGGGACGCTAGCTGAAGGGAGCAGGGTTTCCAGGGTGAGGGTCTTTGTGGTCGGCCAGAGACCAGACCCTGTCTCTCACTCGCCCGGGTAGGGCAGAGGTGCTGCTCTGGCCCTGATGGCTTTCTCTTTCCTGGGACACGCACCAGACCTCCACGTCCTCAGAGGTGCCACCTCTGTCCTGGCCCGTGGGGAGTACCACTGAGACCTCGGGTGGTGCTGACCTGAGTGACAGCCCCTCCTCGGGGGGCATTGTAGCCCAGCCTCCAGTTCGTAAGTTTAAGGTAAACAGTGTCCCGGGCTGCCTTGTACCTGGGGTTGGGTCCCTGTACTGGGCTCTGGGTCATTGATGGGCTCAGAGGAGTGAAGCTCTGTCCTTGCTTGTGGACGGGAGGCCTGGCGTTCACAGAATATCATCCTCTACCCAAACTCAGAGCCGAGTTCGTGTGCGGCGGGCAAGCATCTCGGAACCCAGCGACACGGACCCAGAGCCCCGGACTCGGGACCCCTCCCCAGCTGGTAGGTCAGCCTGGCCGCCCGCCTCCCACGCCCCAGCCCAGCGCTCCCTCATCTCCTTAGGAGGGATTTTCTTCTTGGCGATGCGGAGCCTTGTGGAGGGCCTCTTAGTCTTCCCGCTTTCCTTCTGGTTTGGGGAAAGGAGAGGACACTGCACTCTCCGCAGTGTTTTACAGCGAACGTGGACTTTGTGGGATGTCACAGGCCCTGAGATGTGCTCCTGTGTATTGCAAGCCTCCCAGAACAGCGTGCGATGCGCAGTCGTGACCTGCACGTGACCGGGGTGTTTTATAGAACACACTGTAGCATGCCACTGGGGAAGCCTTTGTCCTCTCTCTGACCTCCCCTTCCTTCCCGCCTTCGCCCCCTTACACAGACGTGTACCTCACAGGGAGGCTGGGATGGGTGGGACGGGGTGGGCTGCAGGCTGACTGAGCTGCGTGCCCCCCGCCTCTGACACTTCTGTCCAGGACAGTTTGTGCAGCAGCAGCGGGAACTTGAACTCATGAACAGCTTCCGGGAACAGTTTGGCCGAGACTGGCTGCAGTATAGGAATCACCTGGAGCCCTCTGGGACCCCCGTTGTGGCTGCCTCCAAGACCCCTGCTCACAGCACACTGCCCCTGGACGCTGTGCCCAGCCCTCTGCCCCTAGGGAAGGAGTCACCCCAGGAAACGGCAGAGGAGGTCTGCGTGGGGCCGGAGCCGCAGGAGGAAGAGGAGATGGAGCAGGGAGAAGAGGAGGAAGAGGAGGAGCAGGGGCCGAGTGAAGGGGAAGGTGAGCTCTGGGCGGCTGTGAGGTGTGTTTGGGAGCGTCAGGAAAGCCAGTCACGGGTGGGGGAGGGCCGACCCACGGGGGGCAGAGTCTCGGCGCCTTTGGCTCCTCACAGGTCCCCACTCTTGGTTTCTCCTCAGTGGAGCTCTGTCGCCCCATACTGGTGTGTCCCCTGGAGGGGCCTCAGGGCGTGCGCGGCAAGGAGCGCTTTCTCCGGGTCACCTCCGGCCACCTGTCTGAGGTGGAACTCCAGGCAGCTCGGACCCTGGAGCGGCTGGAGCTCCAGAGTCTGCAGGCGGCTGAGGCGGAGCCCGAGCCCCAGGCCCGGAGGGAACCCCTGCCCGAGGTGAGTGGGAGTGGGTTTCCGGAGCGGGCGCTGGCTGTTTCCAGGAGCCGGCTCTGACAGCATGGCTCCTGGGTGCTGGACCCGGGCTGTGGGGCCCCGTGGTCTCTCCCGGTGCTGAGGACGGAGCTGGGGCGGGGGCAAGGTGGCTGTTTCCAGGAGCCGGCTTCTGACAGCATGGCTCCTGGGTGCTGGGCCCCGGGCTGTGAGGCCCCGGGCTGTGAGGCTCCGTGGTCTCTCCTCGGTGCTGAGGATGGAGCTGGGGTGGAGGCAAGGCGGCTGTTTCCAGGAGCCGGCTCTGACAGCATGGCTCCTGGGTGCTGGGCCCCGGGCTGTGAGGCCCCGGGCTGTGAGGCCCCGGGCTGTGAGGCCCCGTGGTCTCTCCCCGGTGCTGAGGACGGAGCTGGGGTGGAGGCAAGGTGGCTGTTTCCAGGAGCCGGCTCTGACAGCATGGCTCCTGGGTGCTGGGCCCCGGGCTGTGAGGCCCCGGGCTGTGAGGCCCCGTGGTCTCTCCCCGGTGCTGAGGACGGAGCTGGGGTGGAGGCAAGGCGGCTGTTTCCAGGAGCCGGCTCTGACAGCATGGCTTCTGGGTGCTGGGCCCCGGGCTGTGAGGCCCCATGGTCTCTCCCCGGTGCTGAGGATGGAGCTGGGGCGGGGGCAAGGCGGCTGTTTCCAGGAGCCGGCTCTGACAGCATGGCTCCTGGGTGCTGGGCCCGGGCTGTGAGGCCCCGTGGTCTCTCCCCGGTGCTGAGGACGGAGCTGGGGGCAGGGGCAAGGCGGCCCGGACTCACGGGAGGCTGGCCCAGGAGCCAGAGCGCTAATAGCGAAAGCATTTCAGTGGAGGCTAGGGCTGTTTTCCTGTGCTCAGTGCAGCCCGACTGCCTCTGCTGTTTTTTGCGGTCGCAGGGCTCAGAGCCGCCCGCCACGGCCCCTGTCCTTGCTCTGCGCTTCTCTTACGTCCGCCCGGACCGGCATGTGCGTCGCTATGTGGTGCTGGAGCCCGACGCCCAAGCGGCCGTCCAGGTGAGGATGTCCGGAGGCTGCGGGCAGACGGGAGGGCTGGGGACCAGGGCCCCCTGCTCACTGCTGGGTCCGGCCCGCCCTGTTTCAGGAGCTGCTTGCTGTGTTGACCCCGGCAGCCACCAAGGCTCAGTGTCAGCCTGGGGAAGCGGGGGACGAGCAGGCGGGCAGACTCCAGTGTCTGCGCTGCGGCCACGACTTCAAGCCGGGGGAGACCAGGCGGAGACTGGACGGTGCGGAAGGCTGGACGCCTCTGTTCCAAAACACAGGTACCAGCCCTGCCCTGCCCTCCTCACTCATGCACCTGCTGCCCGTTTCAGGGAAAATGGTTTTGAGGGAGGGAGTGTGGAGGTGGACCCCCGAGGAAGAAGGGAGTGGGGACCAACTTTCTGCCTGGAGGAAAAATAAAACCGTCTGCCTGCTACATTTACAAAAAAAAAAAAAGTAACAGAAGAAATAATATCCATCCCCCCACCTCTAAAAGTCAGGAAATACAATCTCCATAACTATTTGAACACACATTATTTTTTCATAACTTGAAGGCTTTCCCCCCTTTTTGGCTAATGTTTCAGAAACCACATAAAAGCTACTGAGCCCTCAGTGCGCTGTGGGGTCACGGGGCTGCCACGCGCGCACCCTCGGCTGCTGAGTGAGGGGCCCTGGGAGCTGGCTTAGCTTGTCCTTCCCGACGGCGTGGAAGCCGCTGGGCATCGGGGGTGCCTTGTGGCGTCTCTTCATGCTCTGGTCTTGAAGACGAGAACATTGTCCGTTGTAGAGCAGTCAGAAAACCATGTCGATGATGACAGTGAGGAAGAAAGATATTCTGATAAGCTGGAATGCATGGTTTTATCACTTCCCTCTTCTTGGCAGCAGCTCGAGCAACGGTTTAAATTTTATTCAGGAAATGGACCACTCTCCCATCCCCTCCGGCCCCCCACCCCCACCCCGGACCCGCCCAGGCAGCGGGAGGTCCCAGAGGCCCAGGAGGGCAGTGGGTGTAGTGGAAATAGCCCCAGCTCTGCCCAGACTCTGGCTGTGCTCCGTGGGGTTGTGTGGCCCCAGGGTCCCGTCAGTGGAGATGTCATCAGTGAACATTCCTGGGTGCTCCGATCGCCTTTTGCCTGAGCCTCAGTTGTCTCATCTGAGCAAAGATGAGCATGAACTTGCCCCAAGGTGCTGGTGGGAGACAAATGTGACAGAAAGGCACCAGGCACTGTGCTGGGCTCTAAACAAAGTCTTCACTTAATGGGCGCTGCTGGCACCACCCCAGCCAGTGGTCTTGGGAGGGGCGTGTCGGTTGTTTGATCTTTGCTTTCCTCATTTGCAGAATGGGGTAGGGCATTTTGATGCAATTGTCAAAGGCTCTAGCCAGGTGCCCAGCATGTTGTAGCTGCTCAAAGAATGTTCTCTGGTTGCTGATCCCTGTCCTGGATTTTTTACCTGATTATGTTCTTTCATCCTGATAACCCTATAAGATTGGCCCTGTTATCATCTGCATTTTCTGGATGAGGAGTCAGGCACAGAGAGCTCAGGTGACTTGTCCTAGTTGCATAGAGGACAGCCTTTAAGTGACAGACTCTGGAATCGGACCCACGTCTGGCACCCTGCCTTCCTAGTCTGGGTTGGGGCTTCAGATGTTGCTGGTTAGAGCATCAAGTTCGCAGTCAGCTCCAGGCTGTGCAGGGCCTGGATGAGTCTGGCTCTTTCTGACAAGGCTTGAAATGAGATGGTGGGGTGTATTTTGAAGAGGCTTTAGGCCATGGCTGCAGGTTTGCTTGTCCCTCACTGGGTGGGAAGTGAGTGGTTAGTAGCTGGGCCCACAGAGGGAGGCTGGTGGGTTGGGAGTGGTGGGTAGTGTGTGAAGCCGGAGGTGTGGGCCCAGGGGAACCTGAGAGTGGGTGGGAAACATTATGAGCATGGTGGGGGGTTGTGGTGCTGTGTGGGGTTCACGGGGACTGTGCCCATCCCTCCCTCCAGAATCTCCTGCTGTGTGTCCAAACTGTGGTAGCGACCATGTAGTTCTCCGGGCTCTGTCCGTGGCGGCTCCCAGTGGGGGGCAGAGACAGGAGGAGCAGCTGCCAGCTTCCTCGCAGTCCCCCAGCACAGTCCCTGGCCCTCCTGGCGACAGTGACCACAGCCCCAGGGCTGGCAGCACCCCGTCTGAGGCACTGCCCTCCCATGACCGCCACCGCTGGAGCCTCAGTCCCCGTGAGTGTGGGCAAAACGAGACAGGGCGGGGTTTGGGGAGGGAGGGTGAGATGGAGCCACGCAGCCAGGGCGGGCTGACGGCCTCCTGCTTGTCCCCAGCCCCTGAGCGCCGTGGCCTCCGCTCTGTGGACCACCGGCTCCGGCTCTTCCTGGATGTGGAGGTGTTCACCGATGCCCAGGAGGAGTTCCAGTGTTGCATAAAGGTCTGTGCCAGCCTGGCACTGCCCCGTGCCCCTCGCTGACCAGGGTCCTGCTTGTTCCCACATAGCCCGTTGAGTAGCGGTTGCCTGGAGCTGCCAGGCCTGGTGGCAGCTTCAGCTCCTGCAGTTACTTGCTGTGTGTCTGGACACGTTCCTGGGTGTTTGCACTCAGGTGGCTCTCTAAGGGAAACGCTTACCTTCCGGAGTGTAGGTGGCTCTCCTCTCAAGGGAAATGCTTACCTTCCGGAGCGTTACGGTAGCGTCAGGGAGAACTCCTGTCTGGAAAGTGCTGAGCAAAGTGCCTTGAACAGTAAACAGGGCCTCCTGTCATTGTTACGAATGCAGGATGTTATCGGGCCCTCTCTGTTGAGTACCTAGCATGTGGTTGGCATCAAGGATCTAGGGTAAATTGGTCTTGCCCTCTGTCTTATATTCTGGAGTGAGAAGGAGACAACGATCACATGATATAAAAGTGCTGAAATCAGGCTAAGGCCCCAGAGGGGCATCTGATCCAGCCTGCATGGGCCCAGGAAGCTGCCCCTTCCTGGGGAAGTGGTGGCTAAGCCAGGTCTGGAAGGATGGGTTACAGAGGCGGGAGGAGAGGGATGTTCTAGGGAAGGGAAGCAGCATGTGCTTGAAGGCTTGAGAGAGGACCTAGTGTGGGGAGCTGCCCGTGCTGGGGGCAGCCAGAATGTGGGTTGTGGGCGGAGGGAGAGGACGTCTGAACAGGCAGGTCAGAGCCAGGTTAGGAGCAACCTTGTGTGTTGGTCAGGGAGTTTGGACTTGAGTCCAGGGGCCTCGGGAGCCACTGAAGGATAGGAAGCAAGGGAGTGGCGATCAGTTTTGTGTTTTAGAACAGTCTGGCAGAGTGGGGGGGTTGGAGTGGAGGGACAAGGTGACAGGCAGGGAGACCCGCTCGGAGCCTGTGCAGTCTGCGGGTAGGCGGGGCGGTGGGATGGAGCGTGTGGCCAGTGGCATGGCTGGGGGGCTGGGGGGGGCTGGGGAAGGGACAGGCCGGCCGGAGGTGCTGTTCCCTAACTTTGCTTTCTGGCAGCTGCTTCCCTGACCCTCTCGTTCCTCATCAACCTTCTCTGCCCCTTAGGTGCCAGTGGTGCTGGCAGGCCGCCCTGGGGAGCGCCTGTGTCTCGTGGTGGTGTCTGACCACAGGCTGTATGTGTTGAAGGTGACAGGGGAGAGCTGGTGAGTGTGTGGGGCCGTGGCCAGGGCAGGGTCTGGGTTCCCCCGTGGGCCTCAGTCCACACTCCTTACCCCCAGCGGCCCCTCCTCTCTCCACAGCGGGCCTCCAGCGGGCTGGCTGCAGCCAGCCCTGGCCGTGCCCCTGCAGGATCTGAGTCGTGTGGAGCTGGGCCTGGCGGGACAGAGCCTGCGGCTAGAGTGGGCAGCTGGGGCGGGCAGCTGTGTCCTGCTGCCCCGAGATGCCAAGCATTGCCGGGCCTTCCTGGGAGAGCTTACTGGTGAGGGAGGAAAGGGAGAGGCAGGGCGGGGCGGGGGCACACTGGGGGGGCACCGGGGGGAGGGCATGGATCCTGTGTCTCGTGCCGCAGTTGAGATAGGCAGGTAACGAAATGCAGCCCTCGGAGAAGTTGCTGAGTCCTAGAAATGCGGAGGATAGGAAGGTGTTGAGAGACATTGAGGCTGGGATAGAAGAGGGGGTCACGAGGGCTCCCTGCCTCTGGCTGGCTCCGTCCAGATGTCTTGCAGTCTCTGCCCCCGACCTGGAGGAGCAGCATCAGCACCACAGAGGAGGAGGTGACCACGAAGCACCGACTCTGGTGAGTCAGGGGCAGGATGAGGCCGCTGCTGGAGCACAGCCCTTGGTCCACGAGCCCCAGCCACCTGCCCTGTGCTCCCCGCTCGTGGTGCTAGCTGACGCTCTGTCCTCTGTCCCGGGGCCACCCCTCCCCCCAGGCCACTGCTGGAAATAGACTCTTCCTCGGAGCCTCCGCGGTTCTTCTACCTCCAGGTGTTCCTGGTTGAAGGTGAGCCCCCTGCACCCCCTCCTCTGTCAGGCCGCTGGCCTGGCTACCAGCGCCTCTGCGCGCCCTGTGGCAGTTCTCAGTTCCTGGAGTCTGGACTTCCTGCACCCGTGAGCGTGCCAGACGGCCCCTCCGTGTCCCTGGCCTCTGGGTGGGGCCAGAAGGTGCCCAGAGACCTGCTCTTGGGCACAGGCTTTCTGTGAAGTGGAGCAGGTTGGCTGGGCCCCTCTGCCCCGTGAGAGGGGATCTCGTTTCTGAGCCCGGGGCTGGCAGGCAGGTTTCCTTTGTCTTGGGTCTCAGCGGAGTTGGAGACTAGAGATCCCTGCAGGGCCTCAGGCCCCAGAGACACAGGCTGCTTGTGCCCGTCTTGGTGTGGCTCACCCTCTTCTCCCGAGCGAGTGGCGCCGGGACCCTGCACAGGGCTCTGGGCTTCTCCACGGCCTTCTGCCCTGGGCCTCACCTGCCTCCTGCACTCCAGGCCCTGCTACCCGTCCTGTGTCCTTGCTGCTGACGCTGTCCACCTTGTACCTGTTGGACGAGGACCTTGTTGGGTCTGAGGCAGAGTCCCCAGTTCCAGCGGCACCAGGAGCGTTGGAGGCAGCCCTGCGCGTGGGCCCGGGCCCCTCGCTCCGTGTGAGGGAGCAGCAGGCCCTGAGCAGCCTGAGTTCCGTGCTGCTCTACCGCACGGCCCCGGGGGACCTGCGGCTGGTTTTCTACGACGAGGTGTGTGGGTGTGAACATGTGGAAGAGAGAGCTGGGCAGAGGCGGTTCGTAGTGTTGGGAATGGGTGCAGGAAGGCCGGGAGTTGGGGGCAGTAGGGAACTTGTCATAGACAGTCATGGGGGGAGAACAGAAGTAGGTTGCTCTTTACAACCTGCACGTGAGGAGGGCTATCGTTCATCTATTACAGAAGAGGAAACGGGTTTGGGGATGTCAACCAGCTTTCCCAGCTCACAGGTGGTAGAGCCAGGAACTGAACCCCATGCAGTTCCTTGGAATTGACTCCAGAGCTTATGTTTTGGAAAATGGAATGTTAAAGAAACAAGATAGTTAATGTGAAGGCCCTTTGGCGGCCTTTGGTAAGTGTCGATTGGGTTCTGTTATAAAAGTCAGAGTTTTTCACGGGGAGTGACACAGGCTTGGGGAGGAGAAGAGGCCCCGAGCAAGGAGGGGCAGTGGGTCCTCCCCGGGATCCCCCCTCCCTTCTCTGCTGGGCCCTCTGTGAGTGTCCCCTCCCACTCTCGGTCTGCCAGGTGTCGCGGTGGGTCCTCCCCGGGATCCCCCCTCCCCTCTCTGCTGGGCCCTCTGTGAGTGTCCCCTCCCACTCTTGGTCTGCCAGGTGTCCCGGTGGGTCCTCCCCAGGATCCCCCCTCCCTTCTCTGCTGGGCCCTCTGTGAATGTCCCCTCCCACTCTTGGTCTGCCAGGTGTCCCGGTGGGTCCTCCCTGGGATCCCCCCTCCCTTCTCTGCTGGGCCCTCTGTGAGTGTCCCCTCCCACTCTCGGTCTGCCAGGTGTCCCGGTGGGTCCTCCCCAGGATCCCCCCTCCCTTCTCTGCTGGGCCCTCTGTGAGTGTCCCCTCCCACTCTTGGTCTGCCAGGTGTCCCGGTGGGTCCTCCCCAGGATCCCCCCTCCCTTCTCTGCTGGGGCCCTCTGTGAGTGTCCCCTCCCACTCTCGGTCTGCCAGGTGTCCTGGTGGGTCCTCCCCAGGATCCCCCCTCCCCTCTCTGCTGGGCCCTCTGTGAGTGTCCCCTCCCACTCTCGGTCTGCCAGGTGTCCCGGTGGGTCCTCCCTGGGATCCCCCTCCCCTCTCTGCTGGGGCCCTCTGAGTGTCCCCTCCCACTCTCGGTCTGCCAGGTGTCCCGGTGGGTCCTCCCCAGGATCCCCCCTCCCCTCTCTGCTGGGCCCTCTGTGAGTGTCCCCTCCCACTCTTGGTCTGCCAGGTGTCCCGGTGGGTCCTCCCCGGGATCCCCCCTCCCCTCTCTGCCCTCTGTGAGTGTCCCCTCCCACTCTCGGTCTGCCAGGTGTCCCGGTGGGTCCTCCCCAGGATCCCCCCTCCCTTCTCTGCTGGGGCCCTCTGTGAGTGTCCCCTCCCACTCTTAGTCTGCCAGGTGTCCCGGTGGGTCCTCCCCGGGATCCTCCCTTCCTTCTCTGCCGGGGCCCTCTGTGAGTGTCCCCTCCCACTCTCGGTCTGCCAGGTGTCCCTGTGGGTCCTCCCCGGGATCCCCCCTCCCTTCTCTGCCGGGGCCCTCTGTGAGTGTCCCCTCCACTCTTGGTCTGCCAGGTGTCCCGGCTGGAGAGTTTCTGGGCACTCCGTGTCGTGTGTCCAGAGCAGCTGACCACCCTGCTGGCCTGGATCCGGGAGCCCTGGGAGCAGTTGTTTTCCATTGGACTCCGAACGGTGACCCAAGAGGCTCTAGACCTGGACCGGTGAGGCCTCTGTGCTGACCCACCTTGGCCTCCGGGCCGTGGCTGCCCTTGCTCTCTCCGGACTCTGGCTGTGGACTCCTCTAGCCTGTGGGCGCAGGCCAGGGAGGCTCCGAGGGACTTACTGCCCAGGGGAGGGCCGAAAGAAGTGGCCGGCCTCTGGCTTGAGGGGACAGGCTAAGTGGTCAGTAGGACTGTTTCTCCTGCACTTTTTCTCAGGTATCAATAAAGGCGTTTCCAATCTAGACGGCATGGGTGTATTTAGATGCGTCACTCACGAGGCCTGCGGTTCTTCTGCCTCTTCTACCAGGAAGTGCCCCGCCCAGTGAGGAGCCCAGGCAGCCCCGCGTGTATTGTGAGACCTTGTCTCCAGCCCTGCTCTGCCTCCACTGATGGGATCAAGTGGAGTCCTGGCCCGTGGGCACCAGTCCTCAGCCTGCAGTGTCCATTATGTGGCCCAGCGGAAACCACTGCCTAACAACTAGCTGGGTCAGCGTCTCTCTCTCAGACAGCAGTTGGGAAGTAATAAGGACCTGAGGCCATTGGCAGTGGGGGCTGAGTGTGAAAGGGTGACGAAGTTGGGGTTGGCCTCTGGTGGCTCCTGCTCTTGCCTCCTGTCAGCACTGCCTCACTCAGCTGGGGGCCTGGAGGGGTTCATCCCACTCTGTTTTATTTTTCTAGTGAGAAGAGGGGAGATAGTGAGACAGACTTCCCGTGTGTGCCCCGTTGATCCATCTGGGGCCTACGCTCGGACCAGCCGAGCTATCCTCAGCACCCGGGGCTGATACTCTAACAAATGAAGCCAATGGCTGCGGGCGGAGAAGAAGAAAAGAAGGGGGAGAGGAGGGGAAAAGAAGCAGATGGTCGCTTCTCACATGTTTCCTGACGGAATCAAACCCAGGACATCCACACGCCAGGCCAACACTCTATCCACTGAGCCGACTGGCCAGGGCCTTCACCCCCCTCCTTTACCTCTGTCTCTGGGGCCAGGGTGATAGGTTCAGGAATGCTCATGTGGCCTGGCTGGCCTGCCAACACCCAGTGCTGGAGCAGTCAAGTAGCAGGCTGCCCATGAGGTCTGCTGAGAGGCTGAGCCTGCAGCTGCAGGCCTGAGCGGAGAGGTTTCCTGAAGCACCACGTGCAGAGAGGACAGGCAGCTGAGGGGCGAGCAAGCAGGGACAAGTCCTGATGGTGTCTTTGGAGTCCCTGGTCCAGGTGCGCCTGGAGGCGAGCACCCCTGGGATTTTAGGTGGCGTGAGCTAAGGGAAACCCCTCCTTTTTTCTTTTTAGCTGAAGCTAATTTGAGCCAAATATGAGCCACTGCTAAGGTCCTAACTATGTCAACTCCCATTCTGACTTGAGCCAGCCTTAGTAGGGATCTGTTTCTTTTCTTTCTTTTATTTATTGATTTTTAGTGAGAGAGGAAGGGAGAGAGAGAAAGAGACAGGACTAGCCTGTTCCTGTGTGTGCCCTGATCAGGGATCGAACCAGCAACCTCAGTGCTTTGGGATGAGGCTCTAACCAACGGAGCTATCCGGCCCGGGCAGGATCTGTTTCTTGTACCCAAGAATGAGCACATGGAGTAGTGGCACCCACATACTGTGTAGACAGGCCCTGCCCTGGTAAGGGGGCTTGGGGAGGGAGTGTCGGGGACTCAAGCTGCCCGTGAGTCCCAAAACTGGGCTCTGGCCGAGTGAGTGAGTGTGTGTGGTGAGTCTGAATAGATGGATTCAGGGGTCCCCAAACTTTTTACACAGGGGGCCAGTTCACTGTCCCTCAGACCGTTGGAGGGCCGCCACATACAGTGCTCCTCTCACCACAAATGAAAGAAGTGCCCCTTCTGGAAGTGCGGCGGGGGGCCGGATAAATGGCCTCAGGGGGCCGCATGCGTGGGGGCCGTAGTTTGGGGACGCCTGAATTCTAATTGATGGGGCATTTAGAGGCGGGTGGGGTCTTGTTACAGGTGAGACTAAAGCTTAGAGGAGTTAGTGACTTGATCAAGATCACAGCAATTAATGGAGGAGACCTGAGGGGTCTAGGCTTATATGACTTTAAAGCCTGGGCTGTCAGCAAACCACTGGACCACACTGCCCCCTCCCTCTAATGGTTGGGCCTCTGTGCCCAGCCCCACCCACAGGGAGGGATCAGTGCCCACCCTGTCCTGCACTGGGGATCTCCTGAATAATCCTAGACTTGTCTGGGACAGGCAGACCCAGATGTACTATGCAGTTCCTTTTCCCCCCAGAGTGTGGTGAAAATGTTAGGTGCCAAGTGTTAATTCATGGGTGATTCTCACCCCTCTCAGCCAAACTGGAGAGAACAGAGATGCCAGATCTTTAGATTTTAAGTGAAAGGGTTAAGCTGTAAGAGATTGGAAAGGTATTTTTGGGAAAACAGCTGTGTTAAGCTTGCTCACTGGTGTACTGGCTGCAAGCAGTTTGCTTGATGAGTGTGTGAGTACGTGGCAAAGGCATGTGTGCGTAGCCCGCGTAAGGCGCTGAGTACTTGTGCTCAGAGGGGTTGTGGATGGCGGATTGTGGATTGCCTGCCCGCCACTGTGAGGGGCCATTTTTGCCGTTCTTTGCCTGAGAAGGGGTTTTCCCCTGTTTCCCTTCACGGGAATCTATTAAACAATAATGGCCCAACGCTTTCAGCTCCGCAGTTCCTCTGCCGTCTGCCCAAATCCAGTGTGGACTCTGCCTGGCCTTGGCCACCGGCATTACAGGCATCTTAAACCAATAGGCGCTCCAGAGTGGGGAGGGAGGGTTTTTTAGGGAAGATCATTAGAAACAGTGGAGGAACAATTTCTCTAACATTGAGGCGCTCTCAGGGTGGAGGGGCCCTGTGCCTTGCTCCCTGCTTGAAATTGGGGAGAAGAGGGACTTGTCATGTGCTCCCCGTGCTAACAAGGCGTAAGGAGATGCAGTCTGGAAGGACCTGGCAGGATAGGTCTGCTGAAAGTTGCTCGGTTTTTTTGTTGTTGTTGTGTTTTTTTTTGCCTGGATAAGGGAGGTACTCCAGAGAATTCTGTGGGCCCCGAAAGTCAGCAGCAAGCCTGCTGGAGGGTCCCAGGGTCGCTGCTGGAGTGTCCCAGGGTCGCTGCTGGAGTGTCCCAGGGTCGCTGCTGGAGGGTCCCAGGGTCGCTGCTGGAGTGTCCCAGGGTCGCTGCTGGAGGATGGGATAGGCCCAGCCTCCAAATGCGGATGTGACCCAGTTAGATATGAACTGATTGAGTTTAAATCACTGGGCTGA
This sequence comes from Saccopteryx bilineata, assembly GCF_036850765.1. Taxonomy (NCBI): domain Eukaryota; kingdom Metazoa; phylum Chordata; class Mammalia; order Chiroptera; family Emballonuridae; genus Saccopteryx; species Saccopteryx bilineata. The sequence goes on along the minus strand of NC_089494.1, from coordinate 17,342,533 downwards.
GTTTATTTGAATGTTAATTTGAATGATAGTTAGAAATGGGGGCTCATTATATGGGTAAAGTTGAGGTATAGAGGAAAAAACACATGTTTGCATACCTGACTTTGTGGGACTGCTACCTCTCTGGGATTCCCACCTGCTACCCTTGAAAAGGTTAACCTGGAAAGGTATAAAAGGTGTGGACCTCAAGGGCAAGGGGCGTGGCTCTTTCACTGTGGTCTTGAGGTTACTCATTCTTCTCCCCTCCACGGGGCCGGGCTGTCACCTCAGGGTTCCTGGGGAAGGCATGTGTTCTGATAATGTGGTCGGACCTCTCTAGAAAGCTTTGCTTTGGGAGGTCTAAGGTGGGGCCTCTGGGGTGGGGTGGGAAAGTGGGGGCTGGTCATTAAGAGGCTGGAGAAGACTTAAATCCCTGTGGAGCCCGGTTCCACCCTTGACCCAGCCAGCCCTCTGTCTGCAGACCTTGGGGCCCTGGAGACTGGAATCCGGGGGAGAGAAGCAGCGCACTGCAGGACAGCGGCTCAGCCTCAGGCCTTACTGACAGAGGACAGCGAGTCCTTGCCTCCCGAGGGGAAGGGCTGCTGGGCCCAGGCAGCAGGGTGCAGTGAGGGGCATGAGGCAGCTTACCAGCTCTGCCTGGGCTGCCCCCGTTATGAGTCAGCATTGCTCCGGTCCCGCAATCTGTGCATTATACCCCCATTCATAGCTAGACTGAATGGGTGAGTTTATTTATACCTTCACGTGACAGAGATTAGTAGGACACAGTCCTACCGCAGAACCCATTAAAGCACGTGTCAGGGCAGGAGGGGCACCCCAGTGGCTCACACACCACCTCCTCCCGGAAAGCAGCTACCTTCTCTGGGCCGGCACTGCGTGGAGGGGCTAGCTCCCTTGAGGGTTTATAGAGGCGCACCTGTAAATAAGGATGAAGGTAACAACCGAACAGCTGGGTCTGGTCAGCCCTGACTGTGTTCCATCATTGTCTAAAGCAGCTGGTCTTCCCCAGTGTTTCTCATATTCCTTTGATCACAAGCTACAGAACCTGTTTTCTCAAGAGCCATCGTGTGTAGACCTGACCCAGACCTGGAAGGCAGATGCCCGGGCCCCAGACCCAGGGTTTCTCCTGTCTCGTGGGGCCCGCTGGGCGCTCTCTCTTCCCTCCCCAGCAAGGCCTGGCTCTGGCCTGGAGGGGGAGTGGGGAGGAAATGGTGTAACTCTCGGGACTGGCCAGCTGGGAGATGCTGGCTCAGTGGGGGTCCCTCCCGGACAAGGCCTGCAGAAGGGTGGAGGGGCCCAGAAAGAATTGTGCAGGGGTTCAGAAAAAAGTTCACCTACTTCTGTTTTGCTCAGAGCTGGCCTGAATTTTTAATTGAAGCAAATTAAAACTTCCCAAGAATAACAGTCCACTTTCCCGGCAGTGTGCACACCCCCTTCCCCGTCAGTAAGTTTGCAGCATCTGCTGACAAGAGCCAGGGCGGGGCCTGACGAAGGCCTTGCCCAGCCTTTGGCCCAGAGCTACCTTTCCTGACAGCTGGGCTCATTTAGGAGGACTTTCCCAGAAGCCCCTTTGGGTCATGGTCCAGGTGGGGCAGAAGCATCTCCACTCGTGTTAGGGTGATCTGTAAGATGATGTGAGGCAGAGGCAGTCAAAGAGCTTCTCGCCTGAACTGTGGGGCGCAGTGGAGCAAGTGTTGACCTGGAACACTGAGATTGTCGGTTTGAAACTCCGGGCTTGCCTGGTCAAGGCACATATGGGAGTTGATGCTTCCTGCTCCTTCCCCCTTTCTCTCTTTCTCCCCTCTCTAAAATGGATAAATAAAATCTTAAAGAAAAGAGACGAGTGTGGGGCAGCTTTGTTAGGCTTGCTCACTGGTTTATTGGCTGCAAGTGCTTTGCCTGATTGGTGTGTGAGCACGTGGCAGCACCCTGTGTTTGTGGCCTATATAAGGCTGTGGGTGCTTGCACTCAGGGGGGCTGTGGATGGTGGATTGTCTGCCCCCCCCCCCCCACTGTGAGGGGCCATTTTGCTGTTTCTTTGCCTGAGAAGTGGTTTTCCCCTGCCTGTGCTCATCTGCCTGCCATTGCAAGACTCGATTAAACAGAGTGGCCCAACGCTTTCTGGCTCCGCAGTTCCTCTACCGTCTGCCCGAATTCAGTGGGGACCTGCCTGGCCTCGGCCACCGGTGTTGCGAAGAGCTTCTCCCGTTTCTTTATGCTTAAGCTGCTCTGTGAACTTTTTTCTGTTCTCTTTAACAAGTCCAAGACATACTCTGCACCCTGTGTCCTGGGGGTGCTCTGTCGTTGCCGGTGTTGCCTGCCGACTGTGACCACTCTGGGGTGTGTGTGACCTCGAGCATTGCGCGTCTCCAGGAGAAGAAGCCGGGGTGCACCCTTGCCGACTCTGCCGCGCTCTGAGCATCTGGGACTGCTTTGCTACTGACACTTGTAAACGGATGTCGGGATGTCGGTCGGCAGGACTTGCCTTGCACACCCTCAGCTGTCCCCTGCGATCAATCCATCCCTGGGGGCTGGCCTTTCCCCTCCAACAAGTGCTCATTGATTGCTTGCCTTTGACCTTGGGCTTGCTGGCAGCGGCTGAGGAGGAAAAGGACTGAATGCTGTTATTTTCTGTGAAAAATAAGTGGGCGTGGATCAAGTGCACATTCGCGTTTGCTCCTGTGTGTCTTAATAAATTCTAGAGGGATAGACAGGGATGGTAGGGGGCGAAAATGAGAACGAGGCAGGAAGGGGGAGTTGGCTGATTTTGAGTTGCTTTTACATTTTATCTGAAATAGTTAAAACCTCCCAATGTATTATGACTCAAAAGTATATTTAAAAATTTATATGAGACCTGAGGGGGTCAGTAGCCAAACTGAGGGGTATTAATGCTGATTCCTAAGATTTTGGAATGGAGGGAGCAGGGTCAGCTTGAAGGACCCATCTCTCTCTCTCAGTGGGGGAGGGCTCATCTTTGCTGATGAGTCATTTCTGGTGGAGCGAGGGGCGAGGTCCTTTATCCTCCTTTATCTCGGTGCTTTGGTTTCTTCTGAGAAGACCCTGCCCAGATGGGTTGCTGCGGCTGGAACTTCAGCCATGGTTCTGTGTGTGATGCTTGGCCCCTCTCTGGGCATGTGCAATAGTTGGCACAAACCCACTTAAGATTCAGGGTTATGCTTTGGATTTGCAGCTATTTAAGCACGAGCACGTAACTTGCCCTTTCTGATCCATGGCACCTTCATCTATCCTGCAGGCACGAGGCCAATCAATACGGTTAGCCAGTTCACAAACTTGTGGAGTGCAGTCATGTATGTGGAAGTACTGGGGGGACTATCGAGCACTAAATAAATGCTGGTTTTAAGACCTGCCTGTTAGTTATTGCAGCCTGCTTTGTTGCCTAGTGTAGGGAAAACAGCTGCGTTAGGCTTGCTGGCTTGCACTTTGCATGATTAGTGCGTGAACATGTGGCAGAGTCTTGTGTGTGTAGCCTGCATAAGGCTAAGTGAGGGGGGCGGTTTGCAGATCTCTGACCCGCCACCATGCAGCATGGATGGCCTGCCCACCGGTGTGAGAAGCGGTGTGCTCACCCGCTGTGCGAGAATCTGATAAACAGGAATGGCCCACCGCTTTCCAGCTCTGCAGTTCTTCTGTGGCCTGCCCGAATCCAGTGTGAACCTGCCTGGCCTCAGCCACCGGCATTTTACCTAGAAAAGCCCTTTGCCGTCAGAAGAGGGAGAACCTGCATCTCACTGTCCGCGTGTCCATGAGGGGCATTTGTCCGCCGTGCCGCAGGCACTGCTGAGAATGTGAACAAGCCAGAGCATGTTTTTTTTTTTTTTTTTCTTGGCTCATCCTTTGTCATTTGATCATCTTGGACTTAATGCCTTCTCTGTCCTCCACAAAAACATTCTTCAGTTTATTAGTTACTATAATTACTTGTCCACTTGCCTTCAATTCCACAGATGCTCACTGAGCTCTTCACGTCTGCCAGGCTCTATGTGAGAGGGGGCAGGGGGGTGGTGGACTGTAAGGGTGACCCAGACACGCTCTGGCTCCCTAGGAGCTGACGGTCTGCTGAGGGAGTGGAAAGTGTTGCCTAGGAGCTGGGTCTTGAAGGATGGGGAAGGAGACAGTAGGGGGACGTCATCAGGACAGCGGTTTGGGAGCAACTGCTTTGCGCCCGTCTTGACACTGATCGTTTTAATGACGTCCTTGTGCTTAGTACAATCCTGGGGGAAAGTGTGGTCTCTAGTTTACAGGCGAGGAAGCTGATTCTCATCAAGGGCTTGCTGAATCTCAAACTCAGGCCCTTTCTGTCTTTCCCGAAACTAGGCCGACTGGAAAGGCCACTCCCTGGTCCTTTTTAGTGTGCCTCTTTGTGGCAGCAGGGTCCGGGGCTACCACAACCCAGCAGAAAAGCCGTCCAGATCCTCAGCGCCTGCTCTCCTTACAGACTCGACCTTTTCTGTCATGGGGCCTTTCCTGAGCTCTTCCTTCTGCCCAGAATGCTCTCCTCTCCCTTGCTTCCCCAGCCTGCCTCCAGGGCCCGATTCTTTCTTCAGGCCTTTGCTTAATTACCTCTGCCTTACAGAGCGTGTCTGAATGTCCTCTGTAACGGCGCGTTCCCGCCATTCTGCAATTATAAATTTATGTGTTTGCTTGCTTGTTGTCTGTAAGCCGCCCAAGGGCAGGGACCACGTCAGGGTGTCTTCACTGATGGGTACCCAACACCTGGTATAGAGTGTGGAGTGAACGGGTGGGTGTTGGTTTACATTCTTGGCTGTGTATGAAACACTGCTTTACAACATGTTCAAAACAACTTTTTTTTTTTTTTTTTTTTACAGAGACAGAGAGATAGAGTCAGAGATAGGGACAGACAGACAGGAACGAAGAGAGATGAGAAGCATCAATCATTAGTTTTCTGTTGTAACACCTTAGGTGTTCATTGATTGCTTTCTCATATGTGCCTTGACTGTGGGGCTACAGCAGAGCGAGTAACCCCTTGCTCAAGCCAGCGACCTTGGGTCCAAGCTGGTGAGCTTTGCTCAAACCAGATGAGCCTGCGCTCAAGCTGGCGACCTCGGGGTCTCGAACCTGGGTCCTCTGCATCCCAGTCCGACGCTCTATGCACTGCGCCACCGCCTGGTCAGGCCAAAACAACCTTTTATTTGATACCCCCTTCCCCATCCCTGGGGGTTTGCAGGACTCACTGACCTTACTCATTACCCCCCTCTTGGGGGAGCCTCCTTCTGCTCTGTTGACTGCGGAGGGCAAAGGCTTGCTCCTCTACCCCCACCCCAGCATCTGGCCAAGATACTGCATCTACTCTCGTTAACCCTTTCTTTGTTTCATTTCATTTCATTTGATTTATTTAATTTCTTTTTAGTAAGAGAGGCAGAGACAGAGGGAGGGACAGATAGGGACAGGCAGACAGGAAGGGAGAAAGATGAGAAACATCAAATCTTCATTGCGACACCTTAGCGACACCTTAGTTGTTCATTGATTGCTTTCTTATATGTGCCTTGTGGTGGGGGCGCTACAGCAAAATGAGCCTTGGACTCAAGCGAGCGATCTTGGACCTCAAGACAGCGACCTTTGGGCTCAAGCCAGCCACCATGGGGTCATGTTTATGGTCCCACAGTCAAGCCACTGACCCCGCACTCAAGCTGAATGAACCCGTGCTCAAGCTGGTGACCTTGGAGTTTTGAACCTGGGTTCTCTGAGTTCCAGGTCGATGCTCAATCCACTCTGCCACCGCTTGATCAGGCTATTTTAATTTATTAATTTTTAGAGAGAGAATGGGAGGGGCAGCAGGAAGCATCAACTCATAGTTGCTTCTCATATGTGCCTTGACCAGGGAAGCCCAGGGTTTCAAACTGGCAACCTCAGGATTCCAGGTCGATGCTTTATCTATTGCACTAACCCTTTCTTTTTCCTCCTCTGCAAATATCCCTACCCATTCCCCAAACAAGAAAATTCAAAGCAGGGTACTTACTTGGGTAGGGTTGAGGGAAGAGAGAAAAAGAACACAGTTTCATATGTCAAAATGTCATTCCAGCCACGGACAAATCTGTCCCCTGGAGCTAAAAGGTGGGCTCTGCAGGGGTGGGAGAACGTCCAGGGACAGGCAGAGCTGGCCTGAGCTGGCACGTTTCAAAGCCGAGTCCAGGTTTGCCCACGGACACAAGGAGTATGACGGGATTAACCATTGCACAGTAACAACAGTAGTAAATGATAAGAATGACATTTATTGAGCACTTACTGTGTGCCAAGCGTCGCACTGGTGTTTCATACACAGCATTTCGAACTCCAGAGTCCGGGCTCTTTCTCAGTGCCATGTTACCTGTCTTGTAAAGATAAGATCTTATTCACCACGAGTGCAGTCAACAGCAGATGACACTGGGCCCTCCTCTCTGGAGAGCAGGGAGGAGACATTCTTGACAAGAGGGAATTTCAGGTTGGGCCAACTAAACCCACATCCTACTGTCTTCCAGAAACTCTCAGCTGCTCAATTAGAATTACAAAGGCAAAGATTGGCCCATTGGCCAAGGAGTGTCAGAATCTATCCTGCTGGAGGTAAAAGTGGTTCCGATCTTTGTCTTCTTTTAACCATGACTTTACATGGATGGCATCTGGAGGACTTACTGCCTCCAGATGTTGGTAAGCGTAAGCCAATGTCCACTTTTTTCTGTGTGTATAGTCATCATTTTTTGTATTGCAAGCTACCTGAGGGCTTCCTGGTACTTGTGTCTTCAATTTGTAATAGTGAAACTAGCTAACATTGAGCACGTCCTACGTGCCAGGCATTGTTCTAGTGCTTTACATGGCGGAATGTCTCTTAAGCACCCCGTTACTATCGCTGTTATGCAGATGGGGAATCTGAGGCCCATAGAGGGTAAATAACTTGCTCAGGGTCACACAGTTGTCACATGGCAGAGCTGGGCTGTGAACTCAAGCTGCTTGACTTCAGATGTTATGCTTAGCCACTCCCCTACATGGCTTCTAGTAGCAAAAATTCATCTGGGAATTTCCTGGTGGGGACGGTCAAGTCAGACTGGGCTTTGGAGGAGAGTGCAAGGGGGTGCTCTGTGCTTCTGCCTTTGCTGTCACCTGTCTTTGCTGTCACCTGCCTTTGCTGTCACCAGTTGAGTATCTACAGGCTCTGAGCTGGGAGCTGCCTGGGAAGCCACACATACTTTCTCTCTCTCTTTCTCTCTCTCTCTCTCACACACAGTGGCCATCCTTGTCACAGGAGTGAAGACCCCATCAGGAACACTATTATGCAGGGGACTGGAGGTAGTAGGACACAGTGGGAAAGCCTCCAGGATGTCAGGAGACCTGAGTAGGAATGATGGAAGTGTACACTGATGTCTAATCAGATGAGCTGGTATGAAACAACTGACAACTGGTAGCTGTCAGCATCTCCACCCTGAAAGGAGAGATGAACTTGGCTGTCTGAGTTCATCAGACCCTTCCACAGAGACTGTACTCCATCACCCCGTGGCATAGGGGATAGAGGAAGGGACTGGCCAGGCTCGAGACCAAAGCTGCTGACAGCACATGGGGTCGGGGAGTCCCCAGCTGGGAAGCGGATGGGAGTCAGGGTTTCAGGAAGAGCAGGACCTGTTGCGGGGCCTCAGAGGACGAGCCAAGTGATGCCCAGAAGACATCAATGTGCAGAGCCCAGTTCATGAGGTCCCAGGTTGGCTAGACCCACCTCAGGCTGTCTTGGTATTAAAGTTGCTGCTGTCCGAATTTACTGGGTAGAAGACAGGGACTGGGGCCATAACCCAGCTGTAGAAGGTAGACTGAAGACTGAAGAGCCCTTTAATGTCCCCACTGGGAAAGGCTCCAAGGCCCTTGCTTATCTCTGCTGAAGTGAAGCTTCCTCCCAAACAACACTCAGTGAGGAGACTTGGAACCAAATTACCTGGCTCAGAGCAATCAAGGATTAGGACGGTGTATTAGTGTGTGGGACCGCCGTAACAAAGTTCTGCAAGTGGAGTGGCTTAAACATCAGAAACTTATTATCTCACAGATCTGGAGGCTGGAAGTCTGAGAGCAAGCAGGGTCCCTGGCTGGTTGGCCCAGTGGTAGAGCATGAGCATGGCGTGTGGAAGTCCTGGGTTTGATTCCCTGTCAGGGCACACAGGAAAGTGACCATCTGCTTCTCCCCCCCTCCCCCCTCCCCCCCAGCCAAGGCTCGAATGGCTTGAGCAAGTTGGCCCTGGGTGCTGAGGATGGCTCCATGGCCTTGCCTCAGGTGCTAAAATAGCTCAGTTGCTAAGCAACGGAGCTAGCCCCAAATGGGCAGAATGTTGCCCCATAGAGGGCTTTCTGGGTGGATCCTGGTAAGGTGCCAGTAAGAAGAGCCTGTCTTGCTGCCTCCCTGCCTCCCACTTAAAAAAAAAAAAAAAAGATGTCAGCAGGACCATGTTCCCTCGGCAGGCTCTGTTGCAGGCCTCTCTCCCAGTTTTTGGTAGTTCTTGGCTTGGGGCCACAAAGCTCCAGTCTTCACAGGGCATTCTCCCTGAGCACATCTGCACCCAAAGTCTCTTTTTTCTAAGGACACAAGTCATATTGGAAAAGGAGCCATTCTACCCTAGTATGACTTCATCTGGAACTATGCTGTTTCCAAATAAGGTCACAGTTGGAGGTACGGGGAATTAGGACTTCAACATATGAATTTTCAGGGAACACACTTCTATCCTTAACGGATGGTCTCAACATCCCGAGATTTGGGTTACCGGTCACATGTTCTACTTATGCTGACTCCTACACTGGCCTCTTGTGTCACCTTCTTAGCACCTGTGAGACCAGGCGGCCAAGCTCATCCCTGTCAGTGAAACAGGTATGCAGCACTTAAATGGCTGTGACCTGGGCAGTCACCTCCTCTACACTGTGAATTGGCAGGCTAACAGGTGTCTCCGAAGCTCCCTTGTGGGAAGGCTGATATGGGTCTGGAGCATGCGGCTTCGGGCCTAAAGCAAAGTGGGTGTTCCAGGGACACTAGTCACCCTCCCCCAGTCTCCCTGTGCGACTCTAGTAGAAAAATGTCCCTTTGGGTTGAGCTGAGACCCAGCCGAGGGCAGGGATTGAGAGGGTAAATGACATATCCAAGGTCACAGTGTTCAACTTTTCCCTCTCATAAGAGTACCATCCTGGCCAGGAGTGGGTTCCCTCTCCCGGGCCTGGCCAGTTCCACCTTCCTGGCCATCAGCTCCACCCCCATTTCTCCCCTGACATCCTCTTCTGTGTTCCTAAGGATTCAGGACGTGGCCTCAAGGCATATTGGAAGAGGAGCTGTGACCTCAGGGAGCGGGAGACCGGGAGAGGATTTATGGAAACAGCCACAGAATCTCAGAGCCATGGAACTTTGGAACGCTCTTACTCCAGGCCCTGCTGGCTACAGGTGGGGAAACGGAGGCTGGGGCTGGGGCTGGGGCGGAGGGAGTGGGGAGCGCTACTGTACCAAGGTCAATGTGGGGCGGTGCCTGGCGACAGAAGCCAGGTATATGGGGCTATATTGGGACTGAAGGGGGAGGTGGTGGGTGCTTCCCTGTGCTGTGAACTCCGTTCTCAAGGTTGGAGGGGCCTTTGTCTGCGGAGGGGTCGCCTCTGGGGCTCTCGAGAGGAGGGTAGGCTAAAAGCAAGGTGGGGGAGGGAATCTGGGGATTGTGGGACAGGAGGGACGTGCCCCCACCCCCAGCATTGGGTGGGACACCAGGAGAAAGGGCTGGCGGGGTGCTGGTGCTGCGGGGCCAGTCTGCCGGGGGCGGCCACCGTGGCTGGGGCGGGGTGAGTCAACGCCCGCCTGCTTCCATTGTGCGGCCCTGCGGTGGGGGCAGCGGCGGCGGCGGGGCAGCGGCGGCGGCGGAGCCGCGGAGCCGAGCGGCGAGGAGGTGGAGCCGCGGGCTGTGGGCTCCGGCGCCTGCGTCTGCCCGGCCGGCCCGGCTCGCCTCCGCTGCCCGCTGCGGGCGCCCCCGGCCGCCCGGCCCTGCGCGGTGACAGGCCCCGGAGCGAGAGCGGGAGGGAGATGGGGTGCGGAGGCCTGCCGGGGCCCCACATGCCCTGGAGCACCGAGGTACCGCAGGGAGGGGCGGGGCGCCGCCGGCCCAGGGTGTCCCGGGCGTGGCAGGGCCTTGGTAGGGCGCTCGGGTGGGCGGAGGATCGGGCTCCTGGGATGGGGCGAGGATGGCCCAGCGAGGATCCTGACCCTGCCTTCCTCCCCAAGGGCTCCCCACTAGGTCTCCGCAGCGCCCCCTTCTTCTCACCCGGGTCACGGGTGCCCCAGTGAGCAAAAGCCTCCCAAACCGCCTCGCCAGCCATGGCCAACGGAGTGATCCCGCCGCCCGGGGGCGCCTCCCCCCTACCGCAGGTGACTGACGTATGGGGCTGGGGGCTGAGGAAGGGGAGAGACCCCCAGGAGGAGAGGGGTACCCTCAGGCTGACTGTTGGACCCCCTAGGTCTAGGGTGGAGCTGGGCTAGGTGGTATGAAGAAAGAGGGGGTCTTTCGGTATTTTTCAGGTCTGTTGGCCCATCTCCCCAAGCTGGGAGCCTGGGCCCTGGAGGAAGGGGTGGAAGATGGAGACTGCTGGCCTCCCAGGCATCCACCTTTGGGCTTGGAGTTGGGGCGGGTGTGGGGCAGCCATGGATCCAGGTTCCTTAGGAGAGCTCTCTGAGCCTGCAGGTCCGGGTGCCCTTGGAGGAGCCCCCTCTGAGTCCAGACATGGAGGAGGAGGACGATGACTTGGGCAAGACCTTGGCTGTGAGCAGGTTTGGGGATCTCATCAGCAAGCCCCCAGCCTGGGACCCCGAGAAGCCCAGTCGCAGCTACAGCGAGCGGGACTTTGAGTGTGGGTAGCCTGGGGACCCCTGCTGTGGCCACCCTCACCACCATCACCTTCATTGCCACCATCACCGTGCTCACCACTGGCTTGGTCACCCAGTGCCATCTTGTGCTGGATGCTGTGCTGGACATTGTGCTGGGCCACCATGCCATGTTAAGTCATCCTGCCTCGCTCACCCATTGCCTGTCCACCTGCCAGGGAAGCCGGGTCTCAGTCGCAGAGGAGATGTAGGGAATGGGCCCGAGGCCTCCCTAGTGACCTTCATCTTCCTCAAGGCTCTGCCATACCCTTAGCCCTCCCCCACCTCTCCCCCCACCTCTCCCCCACCTCTCTCCCACCTCTCCCCTCACCTCTCCCCCACCTCTCCCCCCTCCTTTCCCCTCACCTCTCCCCCCACCTCTCTCCTACCTTTCCCCCCACCTCTCCCCCACCTCTTCCCTCACCTCTCCCCCCACCTCTCCCCCCACCTCTCCCCCACCTTTCCCCCACCTTTCCCCCCACTTCTCCCCCACCTTTTCCCCCACTTCTCCCCCACCTCTCCCCCACTTCTCCCCCACATCTCCCCCACCTCTCTCCCACCTCTCTCCCACCTCTCCCCCTACCTCTTCCCTCACCTCTCCCCTCACCTCTCCCCCACCTCTCCCCCACTTCTCCCCTCACTTCTCCCCTCACCTCTCCTCCCCTCTCCCCCACCTCTCCCCCCACTTCTTCCCCCTCCCACCTCTCCCCCCACTTCTCCCCCACCTCTCCCCCACCTCTCCCCCTACCTCTTCCCCCACTTCTCCCCCCATCTCTCCCCTCACTTCTCCCCCCACCTCTCCCCTCACTTCTCCCCTCACCTCTCCTCCCCTCTCCCCCACCTCTCCCCCCACTTCTCCCCTCACCTCTCCTCCCCTCTCCCCCCACCTCTCCCCTCACCTCTCCCCCATCTCTCCTCCTCTCTCCCCCCACCTCTCCCCTCACCTCTCCCCTCACCTCTCCCCCATCTCTCCTCCTCTCTCCCCCCACCTCTCCCCTCACCTCTCCCCCCACCTCTCCCCCCACTTCTCCCCTCACCTCTCCTCCCCTCTCCCCCCACCTCTCCCCCACCTCTCCCCCACTTCTCCCCCCTCAGCTCTCTGACTGCTTCCCCTTCTTTGCTGTATTATGTCCTCCTGTTCCCCCACCCACTCTTTCATGACTCTCCCTCTCCATTATTCCAGTTCCCCCACTCCACCAGGCCTCACCAATGACAGAACAGGGACACAGGTGTTAGGGGCAGCCTGGCTCTGGCAGAAGGACTAGGGTGCCCTTGTTTAAGGCCTTGAACTAGAATAAGGTGTGTCTCCCTTGGGTGGTATGGGGGCCCCTACTGCTACAGGGGCCCCAACTGGCTCTCCTGCACCCCCAGTTCACCGGCACACATCCCACCACACCCACCACCCGCTCTCGGTGCGCCTGCCTCCATCCCACAAGCTGCGGCGACTGCCCCCCACCTCTGCCCGGCAAACCAGGAGGAAGAAGAAGGAAAAAACTTCTGCTGCCCCCTCGGAGGGGACCCCTCCCATCCAGGAGGAGGGGGGAGTTGGCATGGAGGAGGAAGAGGAGGAGGAGGAGGAAGAGGAAGGGGAATCTGAGGCAGAGCCTGTGGAGCCCCCTCCCTCAGGGTCCCCACAGAAAGCGAAGGTAAGGCTCTGCCCTGAAGGAGGGCTGGCTGCTCAGGGGGAGGGCAGAGGGAGGCCTGGGCCAGCCTGTGGCTGCGTCGGGCCAGGGGCTCAAGATATGTCTGGCTTGTCCACAGTTCTCCATTGGAAGTGACGAGGATGACAGTCCCAGCCTGCTCGCGAGGGCTGCCTTCACCAAGCCCCTGTCCTCAGGGGTCCCTCGTTCTGACAAAAGCCCCCAGCACTCTGTCAGGTACTGGCTTCCAGCCCAGGGGAGGTCCTAGGCTCCTTCCTGATCCGGGGAGTATGTTCACCTCTGTCCCCAGAGCAGATGGGGAGGGGGGGGAGGGGTACGAGGGGTGCCCCTCCCTGTCCACATGGTGGGCAAGGAGGCAGAATCAAAGGGCCAGAAGGGAAAGTGTTTTCTAGGAGAGAGGGAGGCCGGGGATCAAGAGGAAGGGGGGCCAGTGTGATGGGGCCAGGAAGGTAGAAGTGAGCTTTCTGTTGTGCCAAGAGGAGCCTGTGTCTAGTGCCCAGGGGGCCACTCTAGGCCTTGCCCCAAGCTGGAGGCAAAGGAACCCCCTAACCTGGTCCATCTCCACTGTGGTTCCCTATCAAGTCCAAGGCTGCCTGTTGCCTCCCCAGCTCCGCCAGCCCCCGAGCCCAGGCCTCCCGGGTCGCTGGAGAGAAGAGCCGGCCCTGGAGCCCGTCAGCCAGCTATGACCTGCGGGAGCGGCTGTGCCCAGGCAGTGCCCTGGGCAGCCTGGGTGGCCCAGAGCAGCGGGTGCCCACCGATGAGGCGGAGGCCCAGATGTTGGGCTCCGCGGACCTGGACGACATGAAGAGTGAGTGACACCCTGGGCCAGCCCCCTCAGCGCACTCCCGTGAGCACTGAGCCTGTGAGGGACCTTGGAGAGGCTCTGTGTTTTCCCCACCCCGGGGCTGAGCCCCCCTTTTTAATATCCCTGTCTGCTGCAAAGTGGTCAGTGACGGGGAGCTCACTCCCTAACCAAGCCAGAGCTCACTACTTCTGAGCTCTAGTTTCCAGAGCTGAGGTTTCCCTTTACGACTCCTCTGCCCTTCCATCCTGATTCTGTCCTCTGAGTCGGCCCCAGAATAAGGCAGCCCCCTGGCCATGTGATATTTGGAAATATCATTATATTTCCTGCTTCTTCTCAGGGTAGACTCCTCTTACCCTTAGCCAGCCCCCCGGGTCTGAGCTACCCTGTCAGGCCCTACTTCTCCCGTATCAGGGGCCCGCCCTGTCACCCCGACCCACCACCCTTGGCGGGCCTGGCTGTGATCTCGGCACATTCTTTCCGTCTTATCAGGCCTGGTTTCTGTGCCACCTGTCAGCACCCACAGGGCTCTGTGCCCAGGCCAGAGGCATTACAGACCCGCCTGCCTGCCTCTTAGAACCCGTGTGTGGGTGGGGGCGGGGAGGAGGGCTTTGAGCTGAATACGTCATGGAATGTTGCCAGAGCCTGAGGACAGGGACAGGAACAATCCGATGGCAGGAGCAGTGGTGGCGGGGGTGGGGGTGGGGTGGGGGGTGGGGGGGGGTGGGAGGGTCAGGGGGAGGGCGTGTTTACAGATCCAGGTTGGGGCTGAGAGCGGCCTGGAGTGGTCTGGAGACCTAGGGAGCTGGGATCCAGAGACCCGGCTGTCTCCAGCTCTGGCTGTGCAGACCAGTGCCGCCTGGGCTCCCGCCTCTCAGCAGAGCCGTGGCTCTGGGCTGGAGCAGGGGCTGAGGCCTCGACCACTGTCCGGGGAATGACGAGCCAGCTGCGGGGGGTCACAGAGCCCGATGGGGTGCTGAGCCCCGGGCCTCGGGATGCCGAGGGCTGGGGTTCCGGGGTGGCTCCAGCTCTGGGCCCTCGGGACTTGCTGGCCTCAGAGGACTTAGAGATGTTTGTGCTGGACCTTGAGGACTGTGACCTGTGGGAGTCTACCAGGGACCAGCTGAGCCCCATGGCAGGGGGACCAGCTTGTGAGTAAATGGGCTGTTGGCCTGGAAGGGGGGGGAGGAAGGGAGAGGGCCTGCTTGACTCTGGCTGGCTGTGTCCCTACGGGGTTAGATGTGGGAGCAGAGAGAGGCTTGGGGAAGGTGCTGGGGGCTTGGGTCCTGGCGACTCAATGTGGGTCGTGGCACTCCAGAGTGAGAGGCAGTGGCCATGGCAGGGCCTGTGGACTGACTTTCTGTGGCTTGGTTAGTGCTCCCCTGTGTGACTTTGAGCTAGTCCTTCTTCCTCTCTGGGCCTCGGTCTCCTTATCTATGAAATAGGTACATTGAACAAGGTGGTCACACTGGCTGGCCCCTGGGTGACTGGCTGGGCAGAGCAGGGGGCTAGAGGGGCTGCTCATGACCCCATGACCCCAAGGCCCCAAGCTAGACCCCCGGGACTGCCAAGCCCACCTTCACCACAGGTCACCGGCTGGAGGACAACCCTGGCGTGCGGCGGCACCTGGTGAAGAAGCCGTCTCGGACCCAGGGTGGGAGGGGCAGCCCCGGCGGTGTGGCCCCCATCCTGCACAGGAAGAAGAAGCAGCAGCTAGACCGGCGGCCTCACGAGGTAGAGGACCTGGGAGCGGGAGCCTGTAGCTTCCTCTTGCCCTTGTTCCCCGGAGACTCCCTTGCCCTGCCCTGTCGCCGTGTCCCACCCGGTGGCCCCTGGCTCCCACCCCAGGTGTTTGTGGAGCTGAACGAGCTGATGCTGGACCGCAGCCAGGAGCCCCACTGGCGGGAGACGGCGCGCTGGATCAAGTTCGAGGAGGACGTGGAGGAGGAGACAGAGCGCTGGGGGAAGCCCCACGTGGCTTCGCTCTCCTTCCGCAGCCTGCTGGACCTTAGGAGGACCCTCGCCCACGGTAGGGGCCCTGCAGGCTGGCCCAGGGGCTGCATGCCCTCTTCAAAGACTACGGAGCCTGTGCCAGGCTGCCCAACTCCTGGGGACTACTCCCTGGAGTCCTAGGCCCAAGTGAGTTCCGGCTGCCGCTTTTGGGATGTGGAGTCCAAGTGCTCGCAGAGCTGTAAGCTCTGAGGGGCAGGGCTGGACCCCTGGTGCCTGGCACTGTACCTGGGGCATAGTAGACATCAGTCTACGTGCAACAAACCAACAAATGACTTCCCTCCCTGGGCCGTGGCCGCGTGGAATTGTGTATCTGCCTGGGTGCACGTGTGTTTGGCTCTCCCAGCACGTGTGCCCTGGGGAGAAGGCAGCTGGGGGCTGGTTGCTTCCTGTCCGATGGGACCATGTCCCCTCCTCTGACTGTGCCCCCAGGAGCTGCCCTGCTGGACCTAGAGCAGACCACGCTGCCGGGAATCGCACACCTCGTGGTGGAGACCATGATTGTGTCTGACCAGATCCGGCCGGAGGACAGGGCCAGCGTCCTGCGCACCCTGCTGCTGAAGCACAGGTTCCAGGGTGGGGTGCCCGAGACGGGGGCTCTCGTGTGCAAAGACCCTCTTGTGTGGCTTTTCCAGCCTCGGCTCGAGTACCCAAGGGACGGGGAGGTCATTCCTGACTCATCTTTGGACAGCACTCACCATTAGGAAGTTCTTTCTTGCACTAAGGCAGAGGGACAGAGACCTTGACCTTCCACTTCTCCCTTCCTCCTGACTCAGGCCATCAAAGCCTCCCCTCCTAACCTGCCTTGCCCCTCCGCCCTTTCTCCAGCCACCCCAATGATGACAAGGACAGTGGCTTCTTTCCCCGAAACACGTCCAGCTCCAGCATGAACTCGGTCCTGGGGAATCACCACCCCACTCCCAGTCACGGCCCTGACGGGGCGGTGCCGACCATGGCCGATGAGCCCGGGGAACCAGCCCCACTCTGGCCTCATGACCCGGATGCCAAGGAGGTCAGTCGCCTTACTCTGCCCTGGCTTGGGGGACTGAGAGGGCTTCCAGTTTCAGTGCAGCCCAGTGATGCCTCGTTGAGTGGGTCAGGCAGGTGGGCTGCCTGGCCCCAGACTAGGCCTGAGGGCGCATCTTTAGGGGCACATGCCCGAGGAGCCCCTGCTTGGGAGAAACAGGAGGTTTCAGTGGGAGCTGCTTAAACAAGAGAAGGCTGAAGTGGTTGTGGGGGCTGGGAGGAGGGGTCCAGACCCTGGCTGGGCCTCCTTCTGGTGTGAGGTGCATCATCAACAGTCGCTCCCCTGGCGGGCGGGATAAAGAAGATCCAGGGGCTGGAGGGCAGAGTCCAGGGCTGGACCAAGGGAAGGGAGGGCCTGCCACGGCCTCGGGTCTGGGTCCCAGCCCTATTCCAGTTCTGCGTCCTCAGAAGCCCCTCCACTTGCCCGGAGGAGACAGCCACCGGGGGAAAAGCCTGAAGCTACTGGAGAAGATCCCCGAGGATGCTGAGGCTACGGTGGTGCTCGTGGGTAAGGAAGGACAGGTGCGGGGCTCCGGGCACAGGACGCCGGGGGCGGGGCACAGGACGCCGGGGGCGGGGCACGGGGCACTGGGGTGGGGCACAGGGCACGCAGTGGGGGGGGGGGCTGTGCTCCGCGTGTCTATTGAGCTCTGGCCCGCGGGCTGCCTCGTCCATCCACACTCTGGCCCCCACCTGCCCCTCCCTGCCCCTCCCTGCCTCTGCTTGCCCCTCCCAACCTGTCTTGTCTCCAGCCCTGTCTTCCCCAGTCCTCTGCCTGCTTCCCTTCCAGTTTTTGGACAACTGCTTGTCCGTAGAGCACTTTTATGAGAATTAGTAAAAGGCGCCCTTTCCTTACGACCTTTTATTTCCACCTGTTGGTAAATTGTGATAACTACACAGACATATAAGTGAGTAAGTCTCCTTTAGAATGGGGTCTCCTTGTGCAGTGCACAACTTGCCCCGCTGGACACAGCGGCCTTGACCGCTCCCCGAGCCCAGCGCCCTACGCCTTCCTCTCCCCACAGGCTGCGTGCCTTTCTTGGAGCAGCCAGCAGCGGCCTTCGTGCGGCTGAATGAGGCCGTCCTCTTGGAGTCTGTGCTTGAGGTCCCTGTGCCGGTTCGCTTCCTTTTCGTGATGCTCGGGCCAAACCAGACGAGCACTGACTATCACGAACTTGGGCGCTCCATTGCCACCCTCATGTCTGATAAGGTTGGTCCTGCAGCCCCCGGGCTGGGCATTCCAGGCCTGTCCCCCTGGGCCCTCTGTGTCCCCTGTCCCTCCGTGTCCCCTGTCCCTCTCACTGCCCTCAGGGTACCCATGGGTGCAAGGGTGCTAGAGGCCCTCCTGGGTGGCAGCAGTGCTTTGGAGTGGTACAGAGGGCTGTTGGCCGAGGGCAGAAAAGGGAGCCTCCCACAGCGGGTGCTGTGGGAGGGGGGAGGGGGAAACAGGGGAGAAGCAGCCCAGACCGCCAGGTTTTGGATGTGACGTGAGACCTGAATGGGCTGGATATGTTGGTTTTTGCTGTGGCTTCTTTTGGGTTTTGATAGGAGAGTGATGTTTGAAATACTTACCAACCTGCCTGACGGTGGCGCAGTGGATAGAGCGTCGGACTGGAATGCTGAGGGCCCAGGTTTGAGACCCTGAGGTTGCCAGCTTGAGTGCGAGCTCATCTGGTTTGAGCAAAGCTCACCAGCTTGAGCCCAAGGTTGCTGGCTCGAGCAAGGGGTTACTCAGTCTGCTGTAGCCCCACGGTCAAGGCACATATGAGAAAGCAATCAATGGACATCTAAGGTGTCGCAACAAAAAACTAATGATTGATGCTTCTCATCTTTCTCCATTCCTGTCTGTCTGTCCCTATCTATCCCTCTTTGACTCTGTCTCTGTTAAAAAAAAACAAAAATACTTACCAACCTACAGGACATGGGCACTCTCCGATCAGCATGGTCCCGGAGGCCCCTGCAGTGCCTGGTGTTGCCCCTGGTAGTTGTTGCATTGTGGAAAAGTCTGGAGGCTCCCACAAGAATAGAGGGCACTTGGAGGGGACAGTGTTCAGGGCTGTGGCTGCTTGCTGGCCAGCAGGACCCGTGAGTGAGTCGGAATTTTGACAGCTGGACTGGGCCCGTGTATGTGGCCGAATGTTCTGACGCCCCTTCCCCGAAGCCCCTGCCCAGGGGCTCCCTCGGTCAGCTCAGTCCCTGCTTTCCTGCCTCCAGCTGTTTCATGAGGCCGCCTACCAGGCCGATGACCGGCAGGACCTCCTGAACGCCATCAGCGAGTTCCTGGACGGCAGCATCGTGATCCCCCCGTCCGAGGTGGAGGGCCGGGACCTGCTGCGCTCCGTGGCCGCCTTCCAGCGCGAGCTGCTGAAGAAGCGGCGAGAGCGCGAGCAGACCAAAGTCGAGATGACCACTCAGGGAGGCTATGTGGCTCCTGGGAAAGGTCAGACTCTTTGGGGTCCTGGAACTCCCCCTTTTCTTTCCCCCTCCACCCCCCTTTCTTTCCCCCTTTCTTTCCCCCTTTCTCCCCCCCTTTTCCCCCCCTCTCTTCCCCCCTAGCTTCTAAGGCTATGACCCCAGCTCCGTCCTGACTCCCGGAGTCCTGACGCAGCTCCCAGTCCCTTGCCCCAGGGGCCAGGCTGGGAAGGATTGAGGGTCTCCAAGCAGCGGGGGAGTGGTCTGTGTTCCAGCAGCCCCTTGTTCCCCAGAGCTGTTGGTGGAATTGGGGGGCTCTGAGGTGACCCCTGAAGATGACCCCCTGCAGCGGACTGGCTTGGTGTTTGGGGGGCTTGTCCGGGACGTGAAGCGCCGGTACCCGCACTACCCCAGCGACCTGCGCGATGCTCTGCACTCCCAGTGCGTGGCCGCCGTGCTCTTTATCTACTTCGCTGCCCTCAGCCCTGCCATTACCTTCGGGGGGCTGCTAGGTGAGGGGGCGGGGGGCACAGGCAAGGGGGCTCAGTGTCGCCTGCAAGGTTCCTGGGTCAGGGTGTCCCAGTGGCCTCTTTAGGGGCTTACAGGCGAGCAGTGGTAGTCTTCAGTGCGACCAGCCTGAGCTGCTGGGTCAGGAGATTCCCAGGACCACTTTTGGGGGAGTATACAGTGAGAAGAGGTGGAGGTCCCATGATCGCCTTGGGGGACAGGTGGTGAGGGGCAGGAGGTATGGGGTCAGTGAGGGGGCCCTATGCATCACTCCGGGGAGCTGCTCCATTCTTGTTGGGTCTCCTGGTTAGGGTAAGCTAGATAAGAGGGGGCAGGTAGGGCCAGGCCGGAGCCATCCCGCTGACCCTTGCCCTCCCCAGGGGAGAAGACCGAAGGGCTGATGGGCGTGTCTGAGCTTATTGTGTCCACGGCTGTGCTTGGAGTCCTCTTTTCTCTGCTGGGGGCCCAGCCCCTGCTTGTGGTTGGCTTCTCAGGGCCACTACTGGTCTTTGAAGAAGCCTTCTTCAAGGTGACAGCCCTTTCCCGCTCCTCCCCAGGGATCACCTGCCCCTCCCTGGTCCCTCAGCCCAGGTGATAGGTCCTTGCTCTCTCTCCCGCCTCCCCCTTGGAGTTAACTGCCCCCCCCCACTCCTCATCCCACGGGACCCTGATGTCCAGGGCAGACAGCTGTGGGTAACCACCCTTCCCTCCTGGCTGCCAGTTCTGCCAATCCCAGGACCTGGAGTACCTCACCGGCCGGGTGTGGGTTGGCCTCTGGCTGGTGGTCTTTGTCGTGGCTCTGGTGGCCGCGGAGGGCAGCTTCCTGGTCCGCTACATCTCGCCTTTCACCCAGGAGATCTTCGCCTTCCTCATCTCGCTCATTTTCATCTACGAGACCTTCCACAAGCTCTACAAGGTGGCGGGCCACAGAGGTCCTGGGGGCGGGCAGGTGCAGGTGGCGGTGGGCAGGGCCCTGGGAGAAGAGTGTGGGAGGGGTGGCATGGAGCATTGGGGCAGTGGGCTCAAGGAGGGGACTCTGTGGGGTGTGGGCAGGGGGGTCCAGGACACCCTGGTTTAGATCTGAGCCTAAGGGGAAGGAATCAAACCCATAGGGGTTGGTCAGAACTCCAGGATTCACCTGCACAGGTATGGTCCCTGTCAGTACTGTGGGGCTGCGTGTCCTTGGATCACCTTTCGTAGAGGGGTGTGTGTGTGTGTGTGTGTGTGTGAGAGATGTAGTTGGACGTCCTGTGCTGCTGTTGTCTGGTCAAGCAGGTGAGGGGCCAGCCTTTTCCCCTGCAGGTGTATGGTGGTGATGAACTCAGGGTTACCTGTCCAGGTGAGCACGAGGGCAACCTTGTAATCCACACAGGTGTTCACAGAGCACCCGCTGCTGCCCTCCTACCCCCCGGAGGGGACACTGGAGGCTAGGCTGGACCTGAACGGGAGTGCTCTGACCCCCACTGAGGGGCCGCCAGGCCCGAGGAACCAGCCCAACACGGCTCTGCTGTCCCTCATCCTCATGCTTGGGACCTTCCTCATCGCCTTTTTCCTGCGCAAGTTCAGGAACAGCCGCTTCCTGGGGGGCAAGGTGTGTGGCTGCCTGGCGGGGGCCTGTGGAGCCCCTGTGGGACTCCTCTCGTCCTGCTGTCACTGTCAGCTCCACTCCAGAGCAGGGCTGCCCCCTTCTCCTGGGCAGTCCCTGGGCCTAAAGCAAATCTGTGTAGCCCCCCCCCCCTCCCGAAGCCTCAGAGAAGTGTAATCAGAAGAGGTACGCCTGCCCGGGCTGGCTGGCACTCACGGGGCTTAAAGGGACAGGTTGGGGAACTTCCCGACCAGCGTGGACCCAGGAGGGGTTGGGGTCAGCAGCCCGTGCTCGTCTCTGCCCTCACCTCTGTCTCCCCCCTCACCTCTGTCTCCGCTCGTCTCCCCCCTCACCTCTGTCTCCGCTCCTCTCCCCCCTCACCTCTGGCTCCGCTCGTCTCCCCCCTCACCTCTGTCTCCGCTCCTCTCCCCCCTCACCTCTGTCTCCGCTCTCCTCCCCCCTCACCTCTGTCTCCGCTCGTCTCCCCCCTCACCTCTGTCTCCGCTCGTCTCCCCCCTCACCTCTGTCTCCGCTCTCCTCCCCCCTCACCTCTGTCTCCGCTCGTCTCCCCCCTCACCTCTGTCTCCGCTCGTCTCCCCCCTCACCTCTGTCTCCGCTCGTCTCCGCCCTCACCTCTGTCTCCGCTCCTCTCCGCCCTCACCTCTGTCTCCGCTCATCTCCCCCCTCACCTCTGTCTCCGCTCCTCTCCGCCCTCACCTCTGTCTCCGCTCGTCTCCCCCCTCACCTCTGTCTCCGCTTGTCTCCGCCCTCACCTCTGTCTCCGCTCGTCTCCACCCTCACCTCTGTCTCCCCCTCACCTCTGTCTCCGTTAGTCTCCCCCCTCACCTCTGTCTCCGCTCGTCTCCGCCCTCACCTCTGTCTCCACCCTCACCTGTCTCCGCCCTCACCTCTGTCTCTGCTCGTCTCCCCCCTCACCTCTGTCTCTGCTCGTCCCCACCTCACCTCTGTCTCTACTCCTCCCCCCCTCACCTCTGTCTCTGCTCGTCTCCCCCCTCACCTCTGTCTTCACTCGTCTCCCCCCTCACCTCTGTCTCTACTCCTCCCCCCCTCACCTCTGTCTCTGCTCGTCTCCCCCCTCACCTCTGTCTTCACTCGTCTCCCCCCTCACCTCTGTCTTCGCTCGTCTCCCCCCTCACCTCTGTCTCCGCTCGTCTCCCCCTCACCTCTGTCTCTGCTCTCCTCCCCTCAGGCTCGCCGCATCATCGGGGATTTCGGCATTCCCATCTCCATTCTGGTGATGGTCCTGGTGGATTACTCCATCACGGACACCTACACTCAGGTGAGTGAACCCCGACCCCCTCGGCAGCTGGTTCTCACCCCAGGGCCTTGAGAGGCGGGCTTTGACATGTCCCCATTGCCCCGGAAGCCGAGATCAGGGCTGGAACCCATCTTTCCTAGTGGAGTGGCAGTGACCCGCTGGGGCCACACTGGGATGGATGAACGGGGGCTTCAGAAGTGGCCTGCTCAGGAGGCCACCCGGGGGCTCTGAGGCCATGTGTGACCCTTAACGCATGACTCCTGGGAGAACAAGTATGGCGCTGGGGGCAGAAGGACAGGTGACATCATGGTAGGTTTCCTGGCAGTTCTGGGGGTCTGGGAGAAGGTATGTCATGTCTCTGCCCTATACCGGACCCTTGAAAGCAGCTTTGGAGGATATAAAACTAGTTCGCCTGAACCTGTTCACACCCGGTTCCCTGGAGTCCTGGTACTGGGGGCACACAAGTTGGTGGGAGCAGCGACTGCGTGGGTTCCTAGCACGAGGAGGCAGTGTCCCTGAGCCCTGTCTTCCTTCTGGCCGTGCAGAAGCTGACAGTGCCCACAGGGCTCTCCGTGACCTCCCCCCATAAGCGGACATGGTTCATCCCGCCTCTGGGCAGTGCCCGCCCTTTCCCGCCCTGGATGATGGTGGCAGCGGCTGTCCCCGCCCTTCTGGTCCTCATCCTGATCTTCATGGAGACACAGATCACTGCGTGAGAGGGCTGGGGGACACTGGGCAGACGGCTAGAGAGTGATGGGGTTGGGGGCTAGGGGACAGGCTCCCTACGGCGCTGTGACATGCTATCTGCCTGGTGCCACCACCTCTGGCAGGGTGGCACTTGACAGTCCCCAGGAGACTCTGGCAGTTTGCTCTCTCACTTAGTGATGCTCACATCCTCTTGTTTTGGTTCAACCACAATAACGTGGTGAGACCTGGCATCTGGCTTTTGTGGTGGTTTAAACATCCACACTCGAGATTTGGCTTAAATCTGCTGCAGTGTGAGAACTTGAATTTGGGAATGTGAAAGAGGAAGCTGGCAGGTCCTGGGAGAGCTCTTTTCTGTGTGTGCTTCTCCCACTACCGTCCCTGCAGTGTGTGCCCGGCCCGGCCACTGGCCCGCTCACCCCCTCTCCGTCCCCTCCCTGTAGGCTCATTGTCAGCCAGAAGGCGCGGAGGCTGCTCAAAGGCTCTGGCTTCCACCTGGACCTGCTTCTGATCGGCTCCCTGGGGGGACTCTGTGGGCTGTTTGGGCTGCCCTGGCTCACGGCTGCCACCGTCCGCTCGGTCACCCATGTCAACGCACTGACTGTGATGCGCACCGCCATTGCACCTGGGGAGAAGCCCCAGATCCAGGAGGTGCGGGAGCAGAGGGTCACCGGCGTGCTCATCTCCAGCCTCGTGGGTGAGAGCGTCCACCTTGCAAGGTCCTGGCCTCCTTGGACCCTGAGCCCTTAAATCAACTCTGTCTTCCCGGCTTGGCCCAGGTCCCTTCTGAATCTCCAAACGTGGCCTTTCTAGCCCCTGCCCTGCCTGCCAACCCTGCTTCTTGCCCCTCCTTGTGCCGGAGTCCTTTCCTGGTTCTCTATCCTGTTCCATCTTCTCTTGTTCATGGTGATGAGGCTCAGCGGATCAGTTAGATGGCCCATGTCCCCTCCCCACAGGGCCCATCTGCCCTCACAGGGCTGTCCCGGGGGTCAGGCAGGTCTGTGTCCCCCTCTCCAGGCCTGTCCATCGTCATGGGGGCGGTGCTGCGCCAGATCCCATTGGCCGTGCTCTTTGGGATTTTCCTGTATATGGGGGTCACTTCACTGTCCGGTATCCAGCTGTCCCAGCGTCTGTTGCTCATCTTCATGCCAGCAAAGCACCATCCTGAGCAGCCCTATGTGACCAAGGTATGGACAGGAGGGACGGAGGTGGGGAGACGGGTGATGGCAAGGGACTTGGAGGGTCCCTGTGTTGGACACGGACAGGGTGACTATGAAGTTACGTTGCGACCTGGGGAGCCAAGTCTCCAGGGCTGGGGGCGGGGGAGTGTGGTGAGAGCTGCCTCCCATTCCAGGTGAAGACATGGCGGATGCACCTGTTCACCTGCATCCAGCTGGGCTGCATCGCGCTGCTCTGGGTGGTCAAGTCCACGGCGGCCTCGCTCGCCTTCCCCTTCCTGCTGCTGCTCACAGTGCCTCTGAGGCGTTGCCTTCTGCCCCGGGTTTTCCAGGACAGAGAGCTGCAGGCGGTAAGGATGGTACTCCGGGCAGGATAGGGTGGATGGGGCCTGGAATCGGGGAGACCTGGGTTCCAGCCCCTGCTGTGCTGCCTGTTAGTTGTGTGAGTGCATGCAAGTTACCTAGCCTGAAATTCTTACTTTCATCTATGTAATGGGGCTAATAGTAGGCGCTCCCTTGTTGGGAGGCTTAAACGCTAGTCCAGGTAAGGCACTGAGGACGATGGTTCGGCGTGGAGTGAGCACAAGGCTGCAGACAGCTGTGCTGACTGTGCACAGAACCAAACGCGTAGCTGAGGGACGAGGAGGAGTGTGGTGGCGCTGAAATCCACCTGAGCCTTGTTTTTGTCACATAGAGGAAGGGACATCTTTTTTGCAAAATCATCCATCTAATCACGGTCTACAGAGGTATACTGCCAGATCTAGGGGTGGTCTCAGGAAAGTCCTTCACATGTGGTACCTCTTATTATTATTGTTACTAGGTGTTGTCACTGGAGGGGTGGGTGACCTGAAGTTTTGGCCGAAGGGAAGTGCTTGCATCGGGGATCACTGTCCCTGCAGACAGTGCGGGCTGCTGGCTGGGGCAGGAGCTGGGGAACTGCGGGGTGTGAGTCAGCTTCCCTGCCTCTGCCGACCTTCTGCTCCTTCTGCAGCTGGACTCGGAAGATGCTGAACCAAACTTCGATGAGGACGGCCAGGACGAATACAACGAACTGCACATGCCCGTGTGACCCTCCTACATGGTGCCCTTCAGAGACACTGACACCTTAGTGACTGACACCCGGGCTCGCTCAGAGCCCGCCCCAGGGCCAGCGGGCTCCTCACGACCCAGAGACATGCCTGGAACCATACTGACGCCACAGCCAAAGGAAGCCCCGGACCCTGCCGGAGGCTCTGATCTTGTCTCGCGCAGGCCCTTTCGCAGACCAGACCGGCACCGGCTTTGAGCTCATTATAACTACACCCCTTGTCTTGTGTCTGTCTCACTTTCTTGGTTCCGTATCTGGTTTCTCAGGTCCTATTTATCCATCTGGAATTGGAAGAATTGGAAGAATTCTGTTTTCAGGGTCATCAAAACCAGAGAAGAGGTTTGAGGCGAGGACAGAGTTCTTGAGGGAAAGGGAGAGAGTCAAGACCACAGAAGGTCGGAGCTGGACCTTATCACCCTCCTTAGCCCCTTCCAAGTGCAGCTGAGGAGTGGGGAGGCTCAAGGCCTGGCTCAAGGTCACATGCCTTTCACCTGGCCCCTGTTTAGAAGGGCTGGGGTGGGGGGTGGGGTAAAGAAGAAGGCGATTGCTCTGTTTTTAGCCACTAGGGAAATCAGAGCTTGCCCAGTGGCTGTGGAGCTACAGAGGGGAATGTGACATGTTTATCTTCTTTTTCTGATTCTTGGCATTCAGAGGAGCAGGGACAGTAGCCCAATCCCCGAGACGCCAGGGTGGTGCTGGACTTGGGGTCCCTGGACCATTTTAGATTCTCCCGGCTTAAAAGAGAAGCAGTTCTGGGATTCCTGAGGCCACTCCTTGTGCAACAGTCTGTTAAACCAGAAATAACCTGGGGGCCTTGAGGAGGGTGCAAACTGGGAGCCCTTTGCGTCACAGTTGCTGGGCAACCAGAGCGTGGTGGCGGTTGTCTCTGCGTTGCCCTCTGGTGGCCGCCCTCTCACACTACAGGCCCTACCACCTGGTGGATTCTCTGTGGTCAAAGATCCCATTCAAGCACGTTCAGATCCTCGTTGGAAGACACGGGAGGCAGAGAGGTTCCTTTGGGTTTCCCAGCCCTAGGCGGCTGTGAGCATCCAGAGCGGGGATTCCTCATCTCCATTAGCCATTTCTGCAGGAGCCAGCTTCTTTCTTATCCTCTTCCCAGTTTCCTCCCAGGTGTTCAAGCCAACAGCTACAGGGTCAGGAGAGAAGGGACAGATATCACTGGGAGGCTGTTGTGTTCATAAGAAAGAGCTGCGCCCTTCCAGCTGTTTCGGATTGTCACCCAGGTTTAAGCATCTCATTTCAGTCGCCCAGGCTCCCATGGTCTCTGGCGCCACCATGGTTTCTAACAGCATCGGGCTTCTGATGGACTCCCCTCGCCTAAGGACCTAAGGACAAAATCCCTTTTCACTGAGATTGGCCGAGGCCAGGCGGAATTTCAGAGGAACTTTGATAAGAAGCCAAGTTAACCCAAATTAAAGCAAATGCAGAAACCTAGAACATAGACGTGTGCAGAGCAGATGACAAACACAGATGGCAGAGGCTGAGCAGAGGATCCTGGTGGAAAGGCTTTGCACGGAGGACCCTATTCCTTTCTCAGAGTCATCGATTAGGTGGCCTGGCTCCCCTGTGGGACTCAGTGTTGGTGGGCTCTCCTGTTTACTCTGGGGGATGCCAAGACCCCCACAGGAAGGACCTCTGCTTGCTGAACCTTTGAGAGAAAGAGGCAACCCAAACCAGGAATACTTGGCTCTTCATTGGGCACAGGTTGTGTCAGTCATCTCCACTTGGCGAATAGCTGAGAACTGTGGGCGTTCCTCAACTGGAAAATGAGAAATAAGAAGGTGGGGGCTTTGAAACAGTAATGAGTCCTGGTCCTAGCTGGTGTGTTGTCTGGTGTAACTAGACCCTGAGGCCTCTGAGTGATAGGTGAAAAAATTTCAGTGTGAATGGTAGAACCAGACAGAACCTGTGGCTAGTGAACATGTCACCCAGTTGGGTGGCCTTGAAGACCACCGCTATTCCTACCTGCCTTTATCCCCACCCCCCAAGAGAGAGCAGCAGCAGTTAAGCGCCTGAGGCCAGAGCTGGGCAAAACATGCTGAGCCGGGCCTGCTTAGGGGCGGAGTGTCCTTACCCAGGTGGGTCCTGTGGAGGCCCTGAGAGGACGGAGGAGGTTGCCGTGACCGGAAAGCTTCCTGGAGGTGGCACCGTTAGCGATGGGCGAGGGGGTGTCAGTGCGGCCCAGGCCTGTGTGGGGGAGAGCCAGACAAGGGATAATGGGAGCAGACCCATAGTCGAGCAACTGGCCTGGCCTGGGAAATCAGAGACCATTTCATTTGGGAACATTTGAAGTTTGCCCTAAAGCCATGGTAGCCCCTGTATTTCCTCAGCTTTCTCTTCACTGACCTAACCTTACTTATCCTTCTGGGAGGCGGGCAGCCTGATGGAGGCCTTCTTCCAGATACTGGGGGCAGGGGGATCAGAGAGGCCCCATTCGGCCCTGGTGGACTAAGGGGTGGGGGAGAGGCCGTGGTATTTTGACTGGAAGTAAGTTGAGAAGTGGGCGAACGCAAGGTGGCACAGCACCTTTCCTGTGACGAGGATGCCAAGCCCACTGCCGTCTTGCCCCGCCCCTTGCAGCTTTCTGAGTGGGGTTAAGGCCACATCTTGGGCAGTTGCCCAGAGCTTTCATTATCTTTGGACAAGTTCAAGCCCAAAGAAATGCTAACTCGTTCTTCTACTTTGAGCAAAAAGGGCGGCTGGCATTTCCTGTCCCATACTGAGGATTCAGCTCACTCATGATGTCTGAGGCCCCTGTGAGAGCTCCTGACTGTTCAGAAGAGCTCAGAGACCATCTGCCTGGATGGGTTGCCCTGGACCTCTCCTAATTTAGGGCACAGAACCTGGCAGTGATGTGTCTTGTTTGGCAGCTTGTGTGACATCTCTTCTTGTATCAGGTGACTCAATGATCATGCCTGTTGACACTTAGAGCTCTCAAAGGGAATTCTGAGCAGCAGTAGAAGGGCAAAACAGAGCTCAAGGGCACTTGTGCCAAACGCTGCCCACACAGCTGGTGCTTAAGCTATTCTGACAACAGCAGAAAGAGGTGCTGGGCAAGCACTGAGCAGGGGGTGGGATCCAATGCGGCCGGTAGGAAACCCAAAGTGAGGAGTTTGGTTTCCAGATACATGCATTATGTAATTGAGAGAGAACCCGATTGCTTGCATGACTCACCACTGTACCAAGTGCAAACTCTAATGTTCAGCAGGTTTCTGTTCCAGAGGGAAGATTTAATATTTGAGACCTCCATTGGGATTATTTCTACTTTAGTTGGAAAGACTTCTTTTTATTGAGCAACTGTTTATCAAGTGCCAACTAAACAGTTGTTGGGTTGTTCTTGGGTGGTGGGTGACTTTCACTTGGATCTGGGGGCCTGGAGGAAGAGCAGGGAACCCTTGGGCCAGGGCTGCCAGGACCAGGGGAGGTGAAGGGCAGAAAGGAGGTAGGGCAGATCTGGAGATGGAGCAGGAGTGAGGAGCCACTGGGGTGGTGGGGGTAGGGAAGGGGGCACTGAGGAGCGTGCCAGGCAAGACTTTTTTTTTTGTATTTTTCTGAAGTTGGAAACGGGGAGGCAGTCAGACAGACTCCCGCATGCGCCCAACCGGGATCCACCTGGCACGCCCACCAGGGGGCGATGCTCTGCCCATCTGGGGTGTTGCTCGGTCGTAACCAGAACCATTCTAGCGCCTGAGGCAGAGGCCATAGAGCCATCCCCAGTGCCCGGGCCATCTTTGCTCCAATGGAAGCTTGGCTGCGGGAGGGGAAGAGAGAGACAGAGAGGAAGGAGAGGGGGGGGGGTGGAGAAGCAGATGGGCGCTTCTCCTGTGTACTCTGGCCAGGAATCGAACCCGGGACTCCTGCACGCCAGGCTGACGCTCTACCACTGAGCCAACCTGCCAGGGCCCCAGGCAAGACTTTGATTTGAGGATCCCCGGCATGCTGACCATGGCCCGCCTCTCACCACACGCTCACGACTGGTACTTCTCTTTCCAGACCATAGTAAGATGTGAGTGGCTCAGCCTGAGCTCTTTTTCTATCCCTAACAAAAAACACCAGTGCCTGGTCTTAGGGCTGTGTGGAGGGCACAGGGGTGAGCAGGTGACAGAGAAGGAAGGGCTAACAGGTCAAGCATGCTGTCCCATGTAGGATCCAGTGAAAGCCAACAGTGATATCAGTAGGACTTTTAAAGAATTCTGGAAATGTTTTATTATTTTTGATAGCTTCAATTACACTGTCACTTTCTCTGTGTCTGTTAGTAACAGTACCCTCAAACCCAAAGAGGCACTGCGGGCTTCTTTCCGAGCCAGCTGGATGGAGCAGGAGATGTTGGTGATCCTGCGTCCCAGGCTGCTGCCCAGACAGTGGCAGGTGGGGAAGACAAAGTGCGCTCAGAGGTCCCAGGAGCCCTAGGGGACAAGCTGGTGACGGATGAGGAGCCTGAGAGATGGCACTGGGACTCGAGCCAGCCGGAAGCCTCGTGTTCCCTTAGCTGTTGGTTCCTGTTCCACCAGTGGTTCTTCACAATGCTAATGATGGAGGGACCAGAGCAGCTACTTTGTTTGGCTTTTAGAGAGCCCATTGTGTACAGGGCTTTTTGTAAGAACGTTTCCCAAGGACAGACCCCCTCTGGCCTCCCTTCTTTCCCACTTTCTCTCCTCTAGCCTCTGCTTTCTGGGACCCCCCTCCCCCCCGCCATCTTCCCACTATAGTTGAAAGTTATTTCTTATTATCACTTCTCCTTAATATGGAAATACAAATACGTGGTATGTATATTTATTTTAGAAAGGGCAAGAACGATGCCCGTTTCTATCCTGTTTACCAAGCAACTAAAGGGCTGTATGTAACACACTGTGACGTTTGGGCTGGTTGGTTGGGGCTGTGATCCATGAGCTCTCTTCTGGCTCTGCTGACCTGACCTTCACTGACAGCCTGTGGTTGAGTGGCCAGAACACAGGCTGGAGTTGGGAGTCCTGGATTCTACCACTGGCTGGTGACCTTGGCAATGGCCCCTCATCCTTTGTGGAGATTAGGAGTTTGCTTCCAGTGCCTTTTATGCAGACAGGGTTCTTCCAACAGACCTTGACCATTGCAGGGCCTGCTCCCAGAAGGGCGGAGAGCAGGAGGCTGTAGTGCCGACCGTCTCTGGGTGACGTTACCAGGGTTTGGAACCTTTGCCCTGGCTTCCTAGGTGGAAGGGCACAGAAATCTCGGAGGAGCCTCTTTTTTCCTTTCCCAGGAGATTTAGGAACTCAGGGACCCTAGGGGGTGAAGTAGGGCGAGGATCTGAGCAATGACCTTGGAGAACGACTTTGGGAGTCGTGGTCGAATAATCAGACAAAGCTCCAAGAGCTGAACAGAATTCAATTAGGTCAAAGTTTATTATCCATAAGAACTGTGCAGCCCCAAGAAATCAGAAGCGTATGAAAAGAATGCAGGATTCTTTAGCATTAGGTGGAAGAATATATAGTTACATACCTTAAGGGTCAAATGAATGCAAAACCAGGTGTGGGCCCTGGATGGGTGTGATGAACTGGACTCTGGTTTGAAAACTAGTAATCATTAATAATCTCTGTGGCTACTTCCACCGTTAAGTTAGAACGCTGGAGACAGGAGATAGGGCTTGACTGCTCCATAGCGTCACCAGTTAGGATCCAGTTGGTCCCAACACAAAATTTCTCACTGAATAGCATCCTCAGAAGTGTATCATCTTCCGTATGGGTAGACATTTTAGTAGTCCAGGGGACATTTGAAATTGAGCTTACAAATGTTTAATGGAATCATAACTATAGTTTTTTTTTAAATTGAAAATATATTTTATTATGAACAGATGGTCCCTGACTTACTTAAAATTTCTTGACTTTATAATGGTGCAAAAATGATATACATTTAGTAGAAACCATTCTTCAAATTTTAAGTTTTGATCTGTTCCTGGGCTAGGGATATGCTTGCTGTAGGATACTTTTGTGATGGTGGCCAGTGGCAGGGAGTCCCACTCCGTCTCAGGCAGGCAGTTACAAGGGTAAAAACTGATACTCTGCAGTGTAGTACTAATTGCATTTAGACCTATGATATTTTCCAATTACAATGGGTTTATAGGGATAACCCATTGTAAGTTGAGGAGCATCTGTCTTTTCAAGTTAAAAGAATTTGTGGCCTGACCAGGCGGTGGCGCAGTGGATAGAGCGTTGGACTGGGATGCCGAGGACTCAGGTTCGAGACCCCGAGGTTGCCAGTTTGAGCGCGGGCTCTTCTGGTTTGAGCAAAGCTCACCAAATTGGACCCAAGATCGCTGGCTCGAGCAAGGGGTTACTCGGTCTGCTGTAGCCCCCCGTTCAAGGCACATATGAGAAAGCAATCAATGAACAACTAAGGTGTCACAACGAAAAACTGATGATTGATGCTTCTCATCTCTCTCCATTCCTGTCTGTCTGTCCCTATCTATTCCTCTCTCTGACTCTCTGTCTCTAAAAAAAAAAACAACAAAAATTGTGCATATATTATTGTCTTAGCCTGTTCAGGCTGCTGTGACAAAAGATACTATAGATTGGGTGGCTTATAAACAAGTTCTTGATGGGAAGTCCAAGATCAAAGTGGTGCAGATTTAGTGTCTGGTGAGGACCTGCTTCCTAGTTCATAGATGGATGTCTATCTTCTCATTGTGTCCTCATGGTGGAAGGGGCAAGGGAACTCTCCGTGTTCTCTTTCATAAGGGTACTAATCCGATTCATGGGGCCTCCACCCTCATGACCTAATTACCTCCCAAAGGCTCCATTTCCTAAATACCATCACATTGTGGGTTAGGATTTCAACATACAAATTTTGGGGGGAGGAGAGATAAGTATTCAGTATATGACAATGATACATTATATATGTGAAATTTTAAAGAGAATTTGATTATTAGAATAATAGACCACTCTTTTTTTTTTTTTTTTTTTTTTTTAAGTGGAAGGAGAGGAGGTAGACTACCTCATGCTCCATAACCAACCGGGATCCACCTGTAGACCTCTGTCTGGGGCCGACACTCGAACCAATCAAGCCACTGGCTGTGAGGAGGAGAGAGAGAGAAGAGGGAGAGGGAGGAGAAGAGAAGCAGATGGTTGCTTCTTCTGTGTGCCTTGATAGGGGATCAAACCCGGCACTTCCTCATGCTGGCTGATGCTCTATCCACTGAGCAAACTGGCCAGGGCCAACATTCTGCTTCTATGATTGTACTTGAATCATTGATTGAGATTTGTGATTTTTTTTTTTTTTTGTATTTTTCTGAAGCTGGAAACGGGGAGAGACAGTCAGACAGACTCCCGCATGCGCCCAACCGGGATCCACCCGGCACGCCCACCAGGG
This sequence comes from Saccopteryx bilineata, assembly GCF_036850765.1. Lineage (NCBI taxonomy): Eukaryota > Metazoa > Chordata > Mammalia > Chiroptera > Emballonuridae > Saccopteryx > Saccopteryx bilineata. Next base: position 17,310,055 of record NC_089494.1, on the reverse strand, counting down.
GCGAAGCTCTGCCCCTCCAGGGCGTTGCTCTGCCATGACCAGAGCCACTCCAGCGCCTGGGGCAGAGACCAAGGAGCCATCCCCAGCGCCCAGGCCATCTTTGCTCCAATGGAGCCTTGGCTGCGGGAGGGGAAGAGAGAGACAGAGAGGAAGGGGGGGGAGTGGAGAAGCAAATGGGCGCTTCTCCTATGTGCCCTGGCCGGGAATCGAACCTGGGTCCCCTGCATGCCAGGCCAATGCTCTACTGCTGAGCCAACCGGCCAGGGCCAGAGATTTGTGATTTTTAAGTTGAAATATTTCTAAGTTTACATACAGATTGGAAATTTAAGGGAATTCTAGCCTCACTGTTTTTTTTTTTTTGTTTTTTTTCTGTATGCTTAATTTTTTTAAATTACAAGAGTTACTTTAGTACTTGGGAAGGTTCCTCAGTCAGATGAAGTACTTCCAAAGGAATTGAATATATTAAGTTTATTCATGCTGCTTAAAATGTTAAAGAGGTTTAATTAACTAAGTGTTTAAATGGGACTGAACATTAATCAAAAGCCCTCTCAAAGTAATTGTTAATATTTGCTAGACTTACAAATAGGATAATAAGATTCCTAATCTGATTTTAAAAGCTTAAGGAAGAGCCATAAATTTCTGAAACTATTCATTTAATAAATCAAATACTAATGTTCAAAACCCATGTAAAGCTACGAGTGGCCTCTTCTGCCCACAAAAGCCCCCCCTTGAGGATGTGAAAGCTTTCCGTGTAACCAACGAGTGGTTCTTCAGTGGTGCGGGAGGCCGGAGGGTGAGTGAGAGGTGGAGAATGGGAGAATAAGGTCTCAGTGTCGTCGGCATCGTGTCATGCCCAAGGTCGAGCTAGGGAGTGTATTCTGCCCGGTGTCAGATTGCTCATCTCATGGGGAGAGAGTAGAATTCAGCCTATGCCAGCCACGTGGGGGATCAGGATAGCTGACAAGGGTATTTGGCGACGAAGACAGCAGGTTGAATTGTGATGGCTTTGGGCTCCTAGCAGCCCCTCTCAGCAAGTCCTTCTACGAGGACTTCCACTGTTCTGGTTGCTCTAAGTTATTCCTCAAATCCTCTCCCCTGAGAAAAAATAGGGATGTTGTGTGGTAGAGCCTGAGGTTTTTGTGTCCCAGAGGGGTCTGAGAGTCAGACTTCTCACTTGCATCTGACAGAAGGCCCTCTCTGGCCAATGTAAGTACAATTTAAGCAGTTTAACAGCGCTGTGAAAGAGTCACTCACAGAACCAATGGGAAAATCCAGTTCAGAAGCAGTATAGGCCAGAATTATGGTCAAAGATGTGGCGTAGAAAACGTTTGGAGAGAACACTGCTCTCACCAGTGAGCATGACATGATACGGTTCGAGTCCCTGGTGGTGGAGAGTGACGTGATGTTGCTGCCACACTGCCCCTGGAACGGCCGCCAGAAGGAGTCTCCACTCCCCTGCTTCTCTGCACTGCTGGCACCCGGTCCAGATCTCAGGTGCATGTGTCTGACCGGGTAACTCAATGCACTTGTGCCCAACGTGCAGGGAAGACTGAGAAGAGTATGTGGCATTTAAGCTTCCGTGATGGGAGCTGGGCTTTGACTCCCTCTGAGACTCATAGCTGTGGTGCGTTGCAGCCAGCTTACAAGAGTCCATTATTAAACAACCGTTATTGAAATGTAAGTTATAGTAGGTATACTTCTCCCTATTCCTCCTACAAAGTACAACTGAGAACCCTGCACTTAGTGTGCCCTCCCTCCCAGGAGCACGCCCACACCTCTTCTGCTCCCACCTTCACCCTACAGTTACACATCTCTTAAACATTAAGGGTCCTCACGAGCCTTGCAGCTGGGGGAGCAGCGGGTAGTGGCAGCTCGTCCTGGGCTCACCCTCTGAGCCTGTATCCAAGGCCCCCTTTTCTTCACTCATTTTTTCCCCCCATAAGGCTTCTAGAAGGCCAAGGCAGCCCCACCTAGGTTCTCCTGTTGCTGCTTCTATTTTAGGCCCTTCCTTGTTTCACTGTCCCCAGCTTTAATAAACGTGCTCCCAAGATTTAAAAAACAAATAAACTCTGGACATTATATATAAGAGAAACACAAGAAGACCCTGAAAGGAGAAGGGAAGAACGCAGACCAGCTAGGGACCCTGGGGCCCTAAGGACAATACATTGGTGAGTTCCTTGAGATTTATTTTTAAAAATTTTTTATTTTTAGTTACAGTTGACATACAATATTATATTCATTCTACTTGTACAACTCAGTGATTCGACGTTTATATAACTTATGTATGAAGTAATCATCCCGATAAATCTGATACCCACCTGACAACATACATAGTTATTACAATATTGACTATATTCCCTGGGCTGGACTTACACCCCCATAACTATTCTGTAACTATCAACTTGTACTTCTTAATCTCTTCACCATTTTCATCCTCCTCCCGCACCCCTTCCCATCTGGGAACCATCAAAATGTTCTCTGTATCTATGAGTGTTTCTATTCTGCTTGTTTATTTATTTTGTTTTTCAGGTTCCACATATAAGTGAAATAATATTGCATTTGTCTTTTCCTGTTTGACTTATTTCACTCAGTACAGTACTCTCTAGGTCCATCCATGTTGTGGCAGATGTACGATGTCATTCTTTTTTATGGCTGAGTCATATTCTATTGTATATGGGCACCACTTCTTCTTTATCTATTCATCTATCAATTGTCATGTAGTTTGCCTATACCTTGGCTATTATAAATAATTTTGCAATGAACATATGAATGCATATGTCTTTTCAAATTAGTGTTTTGGGTTTCCTCAGATAAATATCCAGAAGTGGAATTGCTGAGTCCTTCTTTGTTTCTTGTTATATAGTTTTTATTTTAAAGTGTATTTTATCTGGTATAAGTACTGCTACCTTAGCTTTTCTTGCTGTTTACATTTTCCTGAAGTATTGTTTTCCATCCCTTTAATTTTAGTTTGTTTGTGTCTCTCAGTCTGAAGAGAGTCTCTTGCAAACAGCATACGTGAGGGTTGTTTTTTTAACCATTCAACCACACTATGTCTTTTGATTGGAACATTTAATCCATTTGCAATTAAAGTAATTGTTGACAAATATGTAGTTACTGCCATTTTATTGTTCCTGTATATATTTCTTCTTAGTAAAGAAGATTCTTTAATACTTCTTGTAATATTGTTTTTTTTTTTTTTTTTTGTATTTTTCTGAAGCTGGAAACGGGGAGAGACAGTCAGACAGACTCCTACATGCGCCCGACCGGGATCCACCCAGCACGCCCACCAGGGGGCAACGTTCTGCCCACCAGGGGGCGATGCTCTGCCCCTCTGGGGCGTCGCTCTGTTGCGACCAGAGCCACTCTAGCGCCTGGGGCAGAGGCCAGGGAGCCATCCCCAGCGCCTGGGCCATCTTTGCTCCAATGGAGCCTCGCTGCGGGAGGGGAAGAGAGAGACAGAGAGGAAGGAGAGGGGGAGGGGTGGAGAAGCAGATGGGTGCTTCTCCTATGTGCCCTGGCCGGGAATCGAACCCGGGACTTCTGCACGCCAGGCCAACGTTGTAATATTGTTTTGATGGTAATAAATTATTTTAGCTTTTTCTTGTCTGGGAAGCTCTTTGTCTCTCCTTCAATTCTAAATGATAGCTTTGCTGGGTAGAATAATTTTGGTTGTAGGTCCTTGCTTTCCATCACTTTGAATATTTCATGCCAATTTCTTCTGGCCTGCAAAGTTTCTGTTGAGAACTCAGCTGACAGTCTTATGGGAGCTCCCTTGTAGGTTTTTGCTGCTTTTAAGATTATCTCTTTGTCTTTAACCTTTGCCATTTTAATTATGATTTATCTTGGCATGGGCCTCTTTGGGTTCATCTTGTTTGGGACTCTCTATGCTTCTGGATTTGCATGTTTTTTTCCTTTATTAAGTTAGCTAAGGAAGTTTTCAATCATTATTTCTTTAAATAGGTTTTCAATCCCCGGCTCTCTCTCTCTCTCTCTCCTTCTGGTATCCCAATGAAGCAAAGGTTGTCACACCTGATGTCCCAGAGATCCCTTAGACCAGTGGACCCCAATCCCCGGGCTGTAGACCAGTACTGGTCTGTGGGCCATTTGGTACCAGTCCGCGTGCCATTTGGTACCAGTCCGCAGAGAAAGAATAAATGACTTACATTATTTCTGTTTTATTTATATTTAAGTCTGAACAATGTTTTATTTTTAAAAAATGACCACATTTCCTCTGTTACATCCATCTAAGACTCACTTTTGATGCTTGTCTCGGTCACATGATACATTTATCCGTCCCACCCTAAAGGCCGGTCCATGAAAATATTTTCTGACATTAAACGGTTCATGGCCGAAAAAAGGTTGGGGACCACTGCCTTAGACTATCTTTATTTAAAATTTTTTTTGTTCTTGGCCTGACCTGTGGTGGCGCAGTGGATAGAGCATCCACCTGGAACGCTGAGGTCGCCTGTTCAGGGCCCTGGGCTTGCCTGGTCAAGGCACATATGGGAATTGGTGCTCCCCCCCTTCTCTCTGTCTCTCTCTCTCTCTGTTCCTTCTCTAAAAATGAATAAATAAAATATTAAAAAAATTCTTTGTTCTTCTTCCTTCTTTGCTACCTTGTCTTACACATCACTAATTTGTCTCTTCATTTAATCTGCTGGTGATTCCTTCTAGTGTTCTCCATTTCAGTTACTGAATTATTATTCATTTATGACTGGTTCTTTTTTATGGTTTCTATATCATTTTTTAAAAAGATTTTATTTATTCATTATAGAGAGGGGAGAGAGAGAGAGAGAAAGGGGGAGGAGCAGAAAGCATCAACTCCCATATGTGCCTTGACCAGGCAAGCCCGGGGTTTTGAACCGGCAACCTCAGCATTTCCAGGTTGACACTTTATCCACTGCGCCACCACAGGTCAGGCTATATCATTTTTTTAATGCTGTTGAAGTTCTCACTAAGTTCCTTGAGCATTCTTATAACCATTGTTCTGAACTCTGTATTTGGTGGTTCACTTGCCTCCATCTCATTTAATTCTTTTTCAAAAGATTTCTCCTGTTCTTTTATTTGGGACATGTTCCTCTCTCTCCCCACTTTGGCTGCCTCTCTGTGTTTGTTTCAATGTATTAGGTAGATCTGCTGTGTCTCCCAGTCTTGGTACGTCAGCTGCTTACGTAGTAGGTGTCTGTAGGGCCCAGTTGGCACAACCTCCCTGCTTACCTGAGCTGGGCACTTTAGGTGCATCCCCCCCCCTTTGGGCTGTGTGCACCATCCTATTATAGTTGAGCCTTGATTGCTGCTGGCATATCGGTGGGAAAGATTGAGCCCAGGCCAATCGGCTACAATGACTGGTCTTGACTACAAAGGAGATGCTGCTGTGCAGGGAGCTGAACTCACTTCAGCGAGCCTCTGGTGCCTGTTGACTCGGCCCCTTGAGTGTGTGGCATGTAGGGGTGATTGTGTGGTCCTCCAGCATGGCCTGTGCTGGCCACCAGGTGTGCTGGCTCTGGGCCTTCTTGGAAGTGCAGGCCAAGGTCAGCCATTGCCTGTGCCCTTCCAGGGGCCAACCTACATGAGCTGCAAAGAGATCTGCAGATGGTAGCTACTTGTGCTGGGCCTGGAGGTGCCTGGGAGAAGCCAAGTGTGAACTGAGTCTGGCTATTGCTAGTGCTGGGCCTGGGGCTACTTACCAAGAGGTATGGAGCACAATAAGGCCAGATGCTGCTTGTTTGGGGCTTGTGAACCTTAGAGAGAGTTTAGAGAAGTTTGAAGCATGAGCCAAGGCAAGCCACTTGCATATAAAAGTCACTGGAAACAGCTTGGATATGCCCTCAATTTGGATGGGGTGGGATTACAGGGAATCATCAGGAAAGGGTTCACCAGGTTGATGGAGACTCAGCTGTGGCACCTGCCTTCACCCACAGCAGCTGCCTTCACCTACAGCAGCTGCCTTCACCCACAGCACCTGCCTTCACCTACAGCACCTGCCTTCACCCACAGCACCTGCCTTCACCTACAGCACCTGCCTTCACCCACAGCACCTGCCTTCACCTACAGCACCTGCCTTCACCCACAGCACCTGCCTTCACCCACAGCACCTGCCTTCACCCACAGCACCTGCCTTCACCTACAGCAGCTGCCTTCACCCACAGCACCTGCCTTCACCTACAGCAGCTGCCTTCACCTACAGCAGCTGCCTTCACCTACAGCAGGAGAGCTCAAAGGAACAATAGCCTTTGTCAGCACTTCTGTCTAAGAGAAAGCTGCCCCTCTAGACCTTATTTAAAAAGCCAGACAATTTAGTTCCTCCTCACATGTCCCTGGTATCTTTCAGGCTGCTGCCTCAGTGCTGGGGCTCCGAGTGAGTCTAAGTGTGTGCGTGAGCCCTTTAAGAGGAATGCCTGGGACTCCAGCAGCCCGTCTTATTCAGTCACAATCCCTGCTGTTTTTCACAGCCAGAAGTTAATGGGGATTTTTCTTCCTGGCACTAGAACCCTGGGCCTGGTGTGGGGCTTGGACCTCTCACTCCTCAGGGGGGACCTCTGGAACTGAGATACCCCTCCTGATTTTTAACTGCCATACGTGGGTGTGGGACCAGAGCTAGATTTCAGCAACGGTTGTTCTGTAATTTAGTTATAATTTTAATGTGGTCGTGGGAGGATGCTAGTATCACGTTTACACTTCGCTCTCTTCTCTTGGGATTTCTGTTTGCCTCGTATTTCCCAGACTTGCAGCTGAAGTGGCTGGCAACCAGAAATGCCAGTGCATGCACACAAAAGACCTCCAACAAAGCCTGCTATCTTTAGCCAAAGGGCCAGGAAAGAAGCACCATAGCAAGACAGGAAACTTTCAGACAATAACTGCCAAACACCACAGAAAACTGCGGCCTCCATCCCTACTCATGCTAACAAAGGCTAAGTGGGGAGCCTAGAATTCCAGCCTTGAGAGACTGACAAGTCACCTCAACACCCTGACTGGGGTGGGGTCATAGATGGTCAAGGAGGAGGTGGGGACTTCCATCTCCATGTAGTAGCAGTAATGGGGCAGCCCTCCCCCTCCCATCTGCATGGTCTCAGAGGAGGCCTAGTGAAAAGCCAAAACTTTCACCATTGCCCAGCAAGCTGAGGCAGAGAGGGATAGTATATAATGTTAAAAGAGTTGGTTCAGCCTGACCAGGTGGTGGCGCAGTGAATAGAGCGTCGGACTGGTATGCGGAAGGACCCAGGTTCGAGACCTCGAGGTCGCCAGCTTGAGTGCGGGCTCATCTGGCTTGAGCAAAGAGCTCACCAACTTGGACCCAAGGTCGCTGGCTCCAGCAGGGGGTTACTCGGTCTGCTGAAGGCCCACGGTCAAAGCACATGTGAGAAAGCAATCAATGAACAACTAAGAAGTCGCAACGCGCAATGAGAAACTGATGATTGATGCTTCTCATCTCTCTCTGTTCCTGTCTGTCTGTCCCTGTCTATCTCTGCCTCTGTAAAATAAATAAATAAATAAATAAATAAAAGAGTCGAAGAAGACTTAGCAATGCTAAATGTGTATGCCCCAAACAACAGAGCTGTGAAATATGCAAAGCAAAAACTGTACTGAAAGGAGAGACAGACAAATCAAAATTATAGCCAGAGACATTAACACTCCTATCTCCTCAACTGCTAGAACAATTAATAGAAAATCAGCAAGGATACAGAAGAACTCAACATCACCATTAACCAATAGGATCAAATTTACATTTCTAAAACAGTTACCCAACAACATTAAAATACACATTTTTTTCAAGTGCTCATGGGACGTATACCAAGATAGACCATATTCTGGCCAATAAAACAAATAAAAAAATTTAAAAAATTAAAATCATAGTAGTCAGTTTGTTCTCTGTCTGCAATGGAATCATGCTGGAATATTGACAAGAGGAAAATCTTTGAAAACTAAATAACAGACTTTTAATAATCCATGAGTCAAAAAGGAAGTCTGAAGGGAAATAAAGATTATTGAACTGAGTGAAATTAAAATACAAAGTAAAAATTTGAGAGACACAGCTAAAGCAGTGCAGAGAAGGAAATTTATAGCACTAACTGCATAAATCAATAAGCTAAGCTCCTACCTCAAGAATCTAGAATTAAGATAGGCAAAATCAACCCAAAGCAAATGGAAGGAAGGAAATAATAAAGATAAATAAACCTTAAAACATAAAAACAGAGAAAATCAATGAAACAAAGAGCTGGTTTTATGAAAAAGTCAATGTAATTGACAAATTCTTAGCAAGACTAACAGAAAGAGAAAGAAAATGCAAATTATCTCAGGAATGAAATGGGAAATCACTGCCTATCTGTGGACATCAAAAGACTAAAAAGGGCCTGACCAGGCGGTGGCGCAGTGGATAGAGCGTCAGACTGGGATGCAGAGGACCCAGGTTCGAGACCCCCGTGGTCGCCAGCTTGAGCGCGGGCTCATCTGGTTTGAGCAAAAGCCCACCAGCTTGAACCCAAGGTCGGTGGCTCCAGCAAGGGGTTACTTGGTCTGCTGAAGGCCCGCGGTCAAGGCACATAGGAGAAAGCAATCAATGAACAACTAAGGTGTTGCAACATGCAGTGAAAAACTAATGATTGATGCTTCTCATCTCTCTTCGTTCCTGTCTGTCTGTCCCTGTCTATCCCTCTCTCTGACTCACTCTCTGTCTCTGTAAAAAAAAAAAAAAGGCTAAAAAGGGACTACTATGAACAAGTCTGTACATGTAAACTGGACTTAGATGAAATTGACCGTTTCTCAAAAAACACAAGCTACCACAACTCAATGTAAAAGAGATAATTCAAATAGCCCTAGAACAATTGAGGAAATAGAATTCTTAATTAGAAAGTTCTCATAAAAGAAGTCTCCAGACCCAGGTGGTTTCACTGGAAAATTCTACTGAACATTTAAAAAAGAACACCATTTCTATATGATGTCTTCCAGGTATCAGAAGAAGAGAGAACATTTTAAATTTCTTTTATGAAGCTAGTATTACCCTGATACCAACACCAGACAAAGATTTTACAAAGAAGGAACTAGAAAGACCAGTATCCCTTATGCATAGAGAAACTAGAATTCTTTTTTATTAGCAAATATAATTCAGCATATATAAAAATTATAGCCAACTGGGGGGGTTTAGTCCAGAGATGCAAAGTTATTTCAGTATTCAAAAATCAATCCCTGAATCACCATATTGACACATCATCATAACAATTGATACAGCAAAAAGCATTCAATGAATTCAACATTGATGATCAAAACTCTCGTGAAAATAGAAATAGAGGGAAATTTCCTCAATGTAATAAAGGACATCTACAGAAAAAATCTACAGCTAACATTATACTTAATGATGAAAGACCGAATGTGCTCCCACTAAGATTGGGAACAAGGTAAGGATGTCCCCTCTCACTATAGTGCTGGAAGTTCTAGCTAGCACAGTAGACAAGAAAAAAGAAGAAAAGGTATATGGAGCAGAAAGGAAGAAATATAATAGTCCCCTTTGTAGATGACATGATTGTCTACATAGAAAACCCTATAGTAAGAAACAAAACTTCTAGAAATAATGAGTTTGACAAGGTCACAGGATACAAGATTAACACACTGACAACAATTGCATTTGTATATACTAGCAAGAAACATATAAGCACCAAATTAAAAAATACAGTACCATTTATAGCTACTAAAAAAAGAAATATTTAGATATAAGTAAAAAAATATAGGGGGTTTATATGCTGAAAACTATATAAAGTTGATGGAAGAAATCAATGGAGAGACATACTGTATTCATGAATTGAAAGACTCGATATCATAAGGATATCAATTTTCCCTAAATTGATATATAACTTGAATGCAATTTTTATTAAAATATAAGCAAGATTTTTTTCATAAATACAGACAAGATAACTCTAAAATTTATTAGGAAAGGCATAGGAGCTAATAGCCAAAACAACTCTGAAAAAGAAGAATAAAGTGGGATGAATTAGTTTACCTGATTTAAAGATATTACATAGCTATTGTAATCAAGACTGTGTGATACTGGTGGAGGGAGAGATGCACAGATTGAAGGAACAGAATAAAGACCTCAGATAGAGACCCACACAAATATGCCCAACTGATTTTTGATACAAAGGATAAAAGCAATTCAATAGAGCCTTTTCAACAAACGGTGCCAGAGCAATTGGACATCCATCAGTAAAAAGATGAACCCTGAGTTCAGTCTTATACCTTATATAAAAATGAACTCAAAATAGACTTCAGGTTTAAATGTAAAAATAAAGGAGAAAATCTTTGGGATCTAAGGGCTAAGCAGAGTTCTTAGACTTTTTTATTTATTTATAAATTTTTATTAATTTTAATGGGATGACATCAATAAATCAGGGTACATATATTCAAAGAAAACATGTCCAGGTTATCTTGTCCTTCAATTATGTTGCATACCCAACACTCAAAGTCAGATTGTCCTCCGTCACCTTCTATCTAGTTTTCTTTGTGCCCCTCCCCCTCCTCCTTCCCCTCTCCTTCCTTCCCTCCCCCCCATAACCACCACACTTTTTTTTCTTTTTTTAAATTTTTATTTATTTTAATGGGGTGACATTGATGAATCAGGGTACATATATTCAAAGAAAACATGTCCAGGTTATACCACCACACTCTTGTCCATGTCTCTTAGTCTTGTTTTTATGTCCCACTAATGTATGGAATCATGCAATTCTTGGTTTTTTCTGATTTACTTAGTTCTCTCCGTATAACATTATCAAGATCCCACCATTTTGTTGTAAATGATCCAATGTCATCATTTCTTATGGTTGAGTAGCATACCCTAGTGTATATGTGCCACATCTTTTTTATCCAGTCTTCTATTTTTTTTTACAGTGATTGAAGCATTTAAGCAAACTCTTGGCCAATACAACAACAATCTATAAAAGAGTAGTGACCTTAACATGTTCACCAAGTCCAAGTTGGCACCAACACCATTCCAGATCCCTGCAAATGCAACCCAACCCCAGTTGAGTCTGTTAGGAGCTGACACGAGGAGCAGGAGTCCAGGAAAAGTCCACATCCAGGAAAAGTCCGCATGGCACTGGAACTGTTGTCACAATTCTATACTTTGCAGCTCATGTCCAAGTCCCAATGACCACTGCTTCTAGCTGGTAATGATTCAGGTAGACTGGAAAAGCCATCTGCAGCATGTGTGGATATGGAGCTTCTGTTCTCCTATGCCTGGAGAGATGAGACCAGGTTGCTTTTCCCTGGAGCTCTGCAACTGTGGCGTGGTAAAGAGAACCTTGGGATACACTCAGCTGGGTGGCAAAGGTAAATTCATAATAGAAGTCGGCAAAAGGGGGAAAGAGAGCTCTAAATTAGGAGTAGGTCCCAGCCTGAAATATGAGTGGGGCATTGAGGTAGGAGGAATAAAGGAAACACTATATTCCTATATTAAACAAAGCAGCAGAAAATAGGACTATCAACACCCACAACAGAGATCTTCGAGGGAAGAATAAAAAACCTGACTATTCAGGCAAACATAGTTAAGTGGCCCTTGTGCAAATGAGATCAGTTTACCTGCTTCTTAGAAGAAATACCCTAGGCTCGTTCACAGTGTCGTAGATGGGGCCGTTGGCCCTGGGCACCTTCAGCCTTTAGTGGCAAACCCCAGCTTTCTGGGCAAGGTTAGGTCATAGGTGGCTGGAGCAGGGCTGGAAGAGACTGAACCCTCCCTTAGAGGAGCGAGGGGGAAGCCTACCTTCCAGTGTCCCTGTTTCCTCACAGCAGAGGCGTGTAAGCCTGGCAGGCTTTAGCTCAATGACCTTCCTTTTCACTATTGAAGCAGGACCCAGATGGAATCCTATGCGACCCAGAGTTCTTAGACTTGACAACAAAAGCATGAGCCATAAGGAAAAATGGATATATTTGTCAAAATTTAAAAATTTTGCTCTGCTGAAGACCTGTTAAAAGGATGAAAAAGTAGGGGAGAGGGTAGGAGAAAATGTTTGCAAACCACATTTTTGACAAAGGAATAGTATTTTGATTAGATAGAGAAGTCCCAATACTTAATAGCAAAAAGTACAATCTAATTCCAAAAATAGGCAAAACAACATGAAGAAACATTTCATTGAAGAGTATTACAGAAGGCAAATAAGCACATGGAAAGCTGTTTGACCTTAGTAGCCATTAGGAAAATGCAAATTGAAATTGGAATGAGATATCACTACACTCTTATCAGAATGGCTAAATAAAAACCAGTGACAACCCCGAAGGCTGAGGTGTGGCTGTAGATAAACCGGATCACCCACGCATTTCTGCTAGGGAGGTAAAATAGGACAGCGCCTCTGGAAAACACTTTGGCAGCTTCTTAAAAACCTAAATATACAATATGACTCAGCAGTTGCACTCCTGGACATTTATTTCAGAGAAACAAAGAATTATGGTCACATACAAACTTGTACACAAATGTTTATAGCAGCTTTATTCACAATCGGCCCAAACTGGAACCAGCCCAGACGTCCTTCAGTGGGTGAATAGACTAACTAGAATGTCAGCAATGAAAAGGAATGAATTTTTGGTACATACAACAACCTGTGTCTAGCTCCAGAGTATAATGCTGAGTGGAAAAGGCCAATTTCCAAGGAGAACAGACTGTATGATTCCATGTATATAATATTTGCAAAGTGACAGAACTGTAGAAATAGAGAACAGGTGAGTGGTTTCCAGGGGTTATGGAGGGGCTGTGGGTAGGAGGGAAGACTCTGGCTGTAGAAGAACAGCACGAAGGGTCATTATTGTGATGGCAGTGTCCTGTGTCCTGGCTAGGTCAAGGTCAGCATCCTTGTTGTGATATTGATCTCAGAATAAGAAGCTTAATTTCAAAAGGAAAATTCTATAAATTCAATGAAATACATTATATTAAAAAACAGCAGTGTTCAATACTCCAAATTTATCACTTCTTATTATTTTATTACTTTTACTGTTATCTGTGCAGCTCTTGAAGTTATCTATGCCTGTTGTATCTGTATGGTGGAGATTACTGTATTCTATTGTAGAATGATGTGCTACTGTGCGTCTCCTCCCAATAATGCGTTCAGTGACATCAGGCTGATGGCTGGAACCCAGCCACAGTGGGAGTATCGATACCACAGAAATGAGCAAACCCTGCAAATTAGGTCTCCTCTCCCTTCATAGGAAGTTGTTAACTTTTCACCAGGACATTACTGCTTAGAAGATAAGGAATTTCCCAAACATCAGAAGTAGGTTAGATACTGCATGACCACCTGAACCCAACCAAATAACAAATGTCCATCAAAAAACAGATAATGATGGATCAGTTCTGAGGAGAGGAAGAGGCTAGGCTCTTCCTTAGGCTATTTCCTCTCTACTCTATTGCTACTGCAATTTTACACATGGCAGTTGTGGACTGTGGGTGAAGTAGATATTGGAGAAAGGAATCCTGGTTGTTCATAATCTCGTTTTATTTTTTGAATATTCAGCAGATAATGAGCAGAATGGTAAAACTACAAAAAGAAAAATAGAGCTTCATGAAGGTTGAAATTTCTATATATTTTGCCCTAGACAATGTCCTTCCTACTGTCTCTCCATCAAATTCTAATCCTTTCTTTGGCACCCTGAAGTAGAAACCATTGGTTTTGCTTTTCTAGCAATGTTTTCTCCCATGCTTCTCTATTGGCTACAGGTGGGACAGGAGTGAGGCGAGGTGTGCCTCTGGATAGTGGTCTACAGTCAACCATCCTATCCCATGTTGCGGCTACGGAGACTGGTCCACTGGCACGCACGGACACGGACCTTGGGCACGAGGAGTGCTCTTCATCTGCTGGGGTTGCTAAACTGGCCCTGGAAGCGTACATGCTCCCTGACACCGAAAGTGTGCCTCTCTGCAACCAGAGTGTGGCCAACACAGAGCTGGGCAGAGATGAGAGAGACAGACAGAGTCTAGTCTTATTTGGGCTGAGTCCCTGGAAGCCCCTGAGGCCCTGTTCCCCGCAGCTTGTCCTTGCTTGCTAAATTCCATTTTTGGCTTAAGCAAATGCTAGCTGAGTTTTTTTTTTGGCTCATGCAGCCAAAGAAATTCCAGATGAGCACACCTCCCTCAAAGAGCCTCTCCTGGTCTCCGTGGCTTCTCTTCCCTCCTCTGGCTCTTGACCCTTCGCCCCTCTGTTTGGATTTTATAGATGTGATTTAAAACTGCCAGCCACCACCTAAGCCCACGGGAAACCCCTTTCTGCCTACAGATCTGATTAACTTACAGATCATCTTCAGCGGTCCCCTGAGCGGACGGCTTCTGTCCTCTGAGTGTCTTTGTATGCAGCAGCAGCCAGCCATGGGGTTGAGTCAGAGGCAGGGGAATGGCACGATTCTGCTGTTTGAGAGCCTGAAAGAAACATTTGGGCAGGAATACACTTTTATTTTATTTTATTTTTTCCAATATAGAAAAAGCCTCCCCAAATCAAGCTAAATGTTTTTGAAAAACATTTTATGGTGGAAACTGATTGGGCGCCAAGACACCTCCGTCTTCGGCCCCCGTGTTCCCTGATTGATTTTGGCTCCGGAACATCCGTAGCGTCACTATCTAGCCACATGTTTTTTTTATTTTTGTTTTTTTGTTTTTGTCTACGCAGGGGTGTAAACTGCATATGGTTTATTTCAATGAGCTTAATTGTTTTTGCTGTTTAATAGCGAATTGTCTTAATTAGCTTCCGAAGCACAACAGTGCTGACAATGGTAAAGAATGCATCTTGTCCGTATGGTTACAGAAGACAGATGATTCAATTTCCCGTCCTCGGGCTGCACGAGTCTCTGGAGGAGGGGCGGACAGATGCACCGGGAGGGAGATGGAAGTCCTCCAGAGGCCTGACCTGGCCTTGAATGCAAAACCTGAATATTAAGAATAAATGAGGAGGTGATGGACAGGGGAATAAAATAGGAGAATGAAGGATTTATGTAGGACTCAAGTCATCTATTTTCATAATGTATATACACCATGGAGTGATGCCGGGTGAATAATAACAACACATTTCACGGTGCCAGCCGGCTGTATTGGCTCCGAGCGGAAGAGGCAATGTTTGAAGATCAAATCTGGGGACGCTGAAAGTGAGGAATGCCCCGTGGTGCTATCCGTCTTAGGAAAAGCTGGTACCAGTCAAAGCCTGGGTGACATTTCTTTGGCAAATCTGGCTTAGATGAAGTTCATAGCGAGTGCCTGGCATATATTAGGAGCTTAATATAGGTTTTAATCAGCACCTGTCAGGAAATCCTTTGGGCTCCGTCTTCGAAATATATCTAGACCCTGACATTTAGCACCTTCTTTACCGCCACTCTCCTGCTCTCATCCTCCGCCGTCTTTGACCTGCCCGCCTCCAGCATCCTCCCCGCTTGTCTCCCTGCCGTTTCTTCTCCACACGGCAGCCAGAGGCATCTTTTTAAACATGAGCTATAGCATATCGCTGCTCCTCTCAGAACCCTCTAGTGGCCCTCATCTTGGAATGAAAGCGGGAGTCCTAGCACTGACCGGCAAGGCGTCCGACCCGATTCTCTCTCACCTTTTGAGCTCACCTTCCTCTCCTCGCCGCCTGCTCCCAGCACTGCATCTGCACTGCGCATGTCCACGCGTGTAGGGCCGCGTTGCCAGTTCCGTTCCCACCAGCCACCTGTGCTTAGTGACCAGGCTATCGGAGAGTGCCCATGTAGAACATTTCCATCGTTGCAGAATGTTCTCCTGGGCAGTGCTGCTATAGGGACTTGACACTGGCTGGACAGTGCTTTCCAAAGATGACATCCACATGGCAAACTCCCTCAGATCCCCAGTCTTTGCTCAAATGTCACCTTCTCCAAAAGGCCCAACCTGGTTTCAAAATTGCAGCTCACAATCCAGCTCACCCTCTGATTGTCCCTGCTCCCCTCCGTCGCCTCTGTTTTCTATAGCACTTAACATTTTACAGCTTATTTAGTTATTATGCTCATTGGCTATTGACACTCTCTGTCCATAAAATGTACACCCCAAGAATAGAGATTTTGGCTAGTTTGGTCCACTGTTGTATCCGCAGCATTTAGAACAGTGCTTGGCACAGAGTTAGCACTCATGAAATATCTGTCAAAGGAATGAATTAATGGATCAACATACTTGTAGAGCACCTATTGTGTTCCCGACTCCACGCTAGGCACCGGGGATACATAGAAGAACAACACAGACGTGGTTCCTGCTGTCATGGCATTTCTATTCTAGTGGGAGAGACAAGTAAACAAATGCTAATGCCAAATCTGAAAGCTCTATGAAAGAGAATTAAGGACCAGAAATAGACTATTGTGTGTGTATATGTGTGTTGGGTGGGGAGATTTTTTTCATGGGGACAAGCCAGCTATGTAAGGGGGGAAGGGGTTGCAGGGGGTATTGATGCTCTTTGTTCTATAACACTGTGCCCTCTATAGAATCTATGCATGCGATGGATACTGGATAGGTGTTGTTTGAATGAATGAATGAATGAATGAGTGAATGGGTATGTGTAACAACCACCACAGTGCCTGTCTTTTTTTGTGTTCTCACTCTTTGGCAGAAGCTCAGATGATAATTAGCATGGATTGCATAGTGATGCTTTATTTACTGAGCCAGAGGGCAATCATTTAAGGGAAGACTGAAAGAGAAGAAAATACCTGAGTATCACAAGAATTCAGAGATTTAGATTTAGAGTTGGGTGAAAGGATTCCTGTGGGGGCGGGGGGGGGGGGCAAGCAAAGGTTTGAGGCTAGAGGAGCATGGCTTGATTGTGGCAGAGAGTAGGGGGGGCCCCCAGCTGAAAGAGCAGGTTGTGTTAGAGGATGTGGAGACGATGCTGGAAAGTGGACAGGTCTCCACTGCTGGTGTAGAAAGGGGAGCTGGTCTCTGAATGACTTTAGGAAGGAAGTGTTGCCATTTGCAAGGTGATTGGAGTGGCTTTAGCCTTACGGAATTCCTTAGCTATGCTTTAATATTTAAAAGAGCAGGAAGATACTGTTACCATCTAGCATTTTCTACATACCCCACACTTTTCTAGACATTTTACAAGCATATGCTCCTTCAATCCTTACAGTTCAATGAGGTAACTACTTTTATGTGATCAATGAGAGGACTGTGACACAGAGATGCAACTTGCCCGAGATCACCCAACCAGTAAGAGGTCGAGCCCATATTGAACCAAGGCATTCTGGTTTCACAACGATGTTGCCTTGACTACACTGAGTCCAAAGGAACTGGGGACGTATGCTCTGCCTTCCTGTTCACCAGTCCTCTTGGTGATCCTCTTGAGGGGGAGGGTGGCCTCTCAGGATGTCCCTTCTTCCTGGCTCCTTTCTCCTCCCCCCGGTTCTGTCCTCTTTGTGGGTCCCACTCTTTCCTCCTCCACCCTGGTTTCTGTGGTCAGTGTGCCAGACAATCAGCTTCACATTATGCAAGCGGAGGCCAAAGCTGTGGGCATGTTCCCAGGTCTGGGCAGGGATGGAATTGGATCTTGGGGGCCTTCTTTAAGAAAAAGAATACAAAAATGTTTTACTTCTGCAAATTTTACAAAACCATTGACCTTGTTTGTCCATAGCGAGCCCTGCCTCCCATTTGGCCTCGGAGGGAACCGAATTAGTTTTTCAGAACACTTGTCTCTTGGGCCAGGCTGGCTTTTTGGGCCATCCCAGAGTGGAAGGGCTACAGGATGAGCATCTTTCTCTTGCTAATGTTGATCTCCTCTCAGAGCAAAAGTCAAGGGCGTGAAATGCTCCTGGACTCTTGCTTTCTCACCTCCCCAAAGGGGTGACCCTTTATCCTTCTCGCTTAGGGAGAGAGCAGGGATGGTCCCCTCTGCCTAATTTAGGAGAACAGGGATGTGTCAGAGGGTAAGGCCGGAGGTAGAGGGCTCTGCAGTATTGTGTACAAAGTTAGGACCCCGCTGCTGTAATCTGGGACCTGGGACCTGCTTGCCTAAAAGGGAGCCGCCATTCTCCTGGCTGGGCTCCACGGGACAGGCTGCCATCGATGCCATAAATGACCCCAAAGCCTTCCTTTATGCTGGCTTCGTTCTTATTTCAGCTCACTTCTGCACACATGTTGTCAACACGGTCCAGGCCGGGCATGGCCTGGCTGTAGCGCCATCAAGGACCTGGCTCCTAATGTACGTGATTTAGCAGGTAGCAAAGCGCGATGCGCTGCTTCTACAAAACAAATCTTTCTCCGGGCCCCCTCTGGGCAGGCAGGGCTACGTCGGGCACTGGTTCTGGCCTGTCTTTACATCAGGGACATGATCACGACAGCTTTAGAAGCATTAATTGAGAGGTTTGAATGGGTTTCAAGGCAGGAGAGGCAGAGACAAGCAGGGGGTAGGGGGTGGGGTGAGGATGGGGGGGTGGGGTGGTAGGGACCCGAGGGGGAGGGATGAGGGATGAAGGATGAAGTGGGAGTTGTGTGTTGGGAGGGGGAGATCAAGCTCACGCACTTCCCACCGTCAGGACCCACTAGATTCTCAAGAACAGGTGCACCACTCCCAAGGGGGCGACGCGTGGTCTCAGCGTGTTTCCCGTCAGCGTCACTGTGAGTCTCCCGAGGCTAATCTAGGCTATTGAACACGCTCACTGGATATTCACAAATGCTCTCTTTTCATTTCCTCCTCTCTCTCCATGAGGAAATTGACTGTAAGTGGCGACTTCACAGACAGTCCTGAGCGGCAAATTAGAGCTAAGCCAGCAGTCCTGGGATTTACAATCATAACCTCTGGGAACCGAACTAGTCCAGACATGAGTTTATTAAGTTGCCAACCTCGGCTTTAGCACTTACCGAAGGCACCTTGTCAGTCGATGATTCTAAGCTTGTTGGAATTGCTGCCACCCCTTTAATCAGGTTTCAAACTCGGGGAGGCCGAGGGGCTCCTAGTCTTCTGCCCCGTCATGTTTTCCTGGAAAGAATTGTGGGGGCTTGGGTGGGATGTCTTGTTTGTTTTTTTCCTCCTTTCCTTCAGGAATCATGTGTTGAAGGTCGAAGCCTGAAGATGGTAAAACTGAAAATTAAGTGCTAAATGTTCCGGTGTCTTGAAATGTGCCCATTCCTTTTAAGAACTGTGTTATTTGAACGGGAAGCAGAGAAACTGGCCGAGTTCATCTGGGGAAGTGAAAGGTTGAGTGAGTTGTCAAAGAAGTAGATGTTGAAGGGTAACAAGTTAATAAGGCAGATTGACCTTGAGAGCAGGATGTGTTTTCTATCAAGGTCATTGTGTAGAGAATACTAATCCTCACTCTAAATGTGTGAACTTGGGCTGACAGGCCTCCCTTCAGATTCTGGCTGGTCTTGAGCCACGGTTGCTGAAGGGTGGGGATTTTAGCTGGCGGTACACAACATTAATAAGGTCAGAGGAAGGGATGCTGCTTAGAGTTACACCTGACCTCACCACTGACTAGGTGAGTGACCTTGAGAAAGTTACTTAAACTCTCCATGCCTCAGTTTCCACATTTCTCAAGGGATAAGCTTGATACCGGCCTTTTGGGGTTGCATGACAGCTGTCCCTGGCACACAGTGCTGGGTTTATTGTTAAGATGAATTTGTTTCTGATACTTCTGATTAGGTAAGGGGAGGTCTCAGGTGGCTGCTAATAGGTCCTTCCCAGCCACTCTTGGCACTTGCTAATCTCTCTGTCACGGGGCTGGGCTTAGTTTCAGAGTTAGCCAAAATGTAATCATACTTTTAAAAAGATTAAAAAAAAATTATTGATTGATTTTAGAGAATGAGAGGAAAGTAGAGAGAGAGAGAGAGAGAGAGAGGGAAACATTGATTTGTTCTACCCATTGAAGCTTTCATTGGTTGACGCTTGTATGTGCCCTGATCGGGGATTGAACCTGCAACCTTGGCATAGTGGGACGACGCTCTAACCACCTGGACTACCCGGCCAGGGCCTACTGTTTTTTCATATTATTTTTATGGTTACTGCATTTTTACATGGCAAGTGAAACTGATTTTCTCTTTATAACAATGACAGTTTTTTTAAAAAAGTAACTTTATTTAAATACAATGAGTTGATTTAAACAAAAATATTAGGAAGATAGTAGATATAAGTGAGTGGAGAAAGCGAAAGTGATGAAGGTGAGGCTTGTCTGAAAGCAGTCATAGACTGGGCAGTCTCGTCCGAAAGGATTGCAGCACAAAAGCCTCAAGACTGATGACTCGTCGGGGCATTTTTATGTTTAGGTGGGGGCGCTTCGGCAGGGAGCTTCCTCTGGCTGCCTCCTGGCTGCCTTTCGCCCTTCTGTTTGTGCATGGGCACAGAGATGAGTCCCTGGGTCAGTCAAGTGACTGCCCCGTCCTGTGCCCACGCCCTCCCCAGAGTTTTGCCTCCTCTGACTACTGGCGGGTGGCTCTCAGGGGACTCCGATCATCAGTGCAGGACACACTGTGTGTGTGTGTGTGTGTGTGTGTGTGTGTGTGTGTGTGTGACATAACACTGGAAAGTGGAATTGTGAAAACCTGATCATTTTGATCAATTGTGAGCAACCGGTAAGGTTTGGTTGAGCCTGAACCCAAGGCTTCCCTTTCCAGACACCAGAGTCCTCACTCCCAAAAGAGGCAGAGCAGACCGGCCAGGTCTCGGGAAATGAAGGGAACGAACAGTGAACTACGGCTGTTACCATTGAGGGAGGAGGTCGGGTGAAGGCAGACAGACCTGAAGAACATGTGTTTTTAGATACAAATAGATAAAAAAAAAACCCCAGAAACATAAAATTTAGGAAATGACATCATCTGAGTTATTACAGAGAGGCAGATTTGGGGACAGTATAAAATTCTGGGTAACATAAGCCATAAATGAATGAATCAAGTGGGTGGTTGAAATAAAGGCCTTTAATACAACTTCTCTCCCCACTGTGAGAATTTCTATTTCTATAACTTCATACCTTGGACTTCCAGAATCCTCCCCTTGGGGCTGCCCTGGGGGTCAGTCCTAGGGCAGTTTGTGCTGGCTCTAGGCTAGGCTTGTATGAGGAGAAGTAAGGTACTCATTTCCACTGGAAGTCCTGCTAATATTATAAACTAAATTATTCGTGACTTTCCCCTCCAAATCTCCTCTGCATCCATGGTATTCCTGTTATATAAGGCCCCTGGGTATGAAACCTTTGGGTTCATAATTCAATTTCTCTTCTCTTTTATTTCTCCATCTAGTCATTAGCTCCTCAAAAGTTTCCCGAACAATTTCTATGAACTCAGTGTCTTTCTGTTTATTCTTCCTGTTCACACTGCTGACGTGACCTGTGTCATCTTATGCCTGGATCTGTGACCACAATGCCTGGAATATAATTGATGCTCACGAGGTATTTTGAGTTGATATAAGAATGTCTCAGCCTTTTCTCTCCTGCTGGGGTTGTTTCTTTTGCATTGGTGGGGAGAGAAATGTTCTCATGAGACCCTGGTCCACTCAGTATCCCTAAGATTTCCCTGAAACTGCCAATCTCCTAGGGATCGGGTCTGGGGATCCACCCTAGCACTTCTTTGAACTTCTTCCAGAGCCTAACCTGGGAGTATTAGAGGACAGCTGGACACCGTGGGGTTTAATTCACTGGCTGCCCAGACGGGCAAAGAAATGAAGGGACGAATCTGCAGGCAGCTGGGGGCCCGGGGAGCTGGAGAGGGACGTCCCCAGAGATGCTCTGCCGTAGGTCCTCGGTCTCGAAGCCTCCCTCTGCTTTCATCCTTTAATCAGTCTTCAGAGATTCCTTTTACATTGGGAAAACCTAAGTTGCTATTTTTTTTATTACTAAGGGAAACTGACAAACAATATGGAAATAATTCTATATTCAGACTCAATTCCTGTGTGGAGAAACAGCTTGTCGATATAAGGAAGGGTGCTTTATTAGAGATAGGTAAACTTGTCTCTGGCTTATTGAATACATAATCGGATTCTAAAGGTGGAGGTGCACATTGGAGTTTAGAAGAAGACAGCCCTTAGCTTTCCATGACATAGTTTTCCAAAGCGTTCCCTCATGGTAAATATTTTCTCTTTCAGAATAAGATGCCGTAGTGTTTACAGAAAAATTTCTTATTCAACAGTAAAAATGGCTGTGTTATTTTGATTACATTCTTAGTCCTTGGTAATCATCTCATTTTCCTTTTGTGAAAGGAATTCAGACCCCTAACGCAACTGTACCTTGACCCCAGTTCAGATCGCCATGGAGAATTTTGCAGTGAGAATTCGGGGAGCAGTGAATAATACCTTCTTTGCTCACATTTGGTTCCCCCAAATCGTCTGTGATTCATCAGTAGCACAGATGTTCCCAGCTGCTGGAAAATGAAGCTTGAAGCTCATGCTGATAAGGAGGGAAATATCTAATTCAAATTCCAAGAACTGTTTGACCAAAATCAATTTCTACTTGAGAAAATGGGGTCAACTCTCTGTCCCCCAGAAGAACCACCCTGGTGATTAAAAAATAAATCTTGAAGAATTAAATTATGCTGCTGTTCAACTTTCATATGCATACGTAGGAAAAAAAAAAAACACCCCAGCACATCAAAGGCTGTCGGAATAACTTAATTTAGTGATGGTGGCAAAGCATTACGAACAAAGGCTTTCTAGGCAGCGACTTTGCTCCAGGGAACTGCTACACACTTCAGTTGGTATCCGAGAGAAAAGGAGAAGTCTTTCAAATGAATAATTTTATGACTTTCAACCACACACGTACCACTTGAATATCAAATTATTTTAAACGAGAACTTCAAAAAGATGTACCTATTAAATGGATAAAACACCCTAAACAGCTGCCTAACAGAACAAAAAGATTTGGATTAAAATGCCAACCAGACGGATCTGGGCAGGGATATGATTATGATCAGGCTAGATTCCCAAGACAAGTACAGGGTAGAATTGACCTTCTGATGGAAACGGGGCATTGACCTCAGGATTTTATAATCAAATCCAGCCCTCCCTGGTTTTACCAGTGAAAACAGTGAAGCCAGGACACAGGTGTCTTGCCAGATGCTGCTCCCACCCAATGCTAGTGTCTAGTCTAGACACATCCAGAGTTACTGTTCTCTGAGTGACACAGAGAAAAATCAGTGATGGATAGACTGCTCTGGGCTGTGGGATTAATGAAAGGCAGTCGTTTATGTGTCAACTTTCCTAGATGGTATTTGCATTTAAAAAGAGACTTTAATGCTTTTCTTTCATCCTCAACTCATTGGTAAGGCAGGGGTTTTCAGGCAACTGGATCAAGATGGGAGATTCCTCATACCCCTCCCATCATCTTTTCTATCAACAAATAGATACATATTTATAAGGTTGTCTATTGAATGTTATAGAGGAAAAATGAATTGCTTTGGTCTGGTAGTTGGAAATTCTTATCCCAAGTCTGCCACTAAAGAGTCATGGGTGACCCTTAGTTAGTTGGTTTATCCAAGTTGAGCTTCAGGAAATGACCCACAGATATTTGTCCCCAGTTCTTCTTTCTCAGGGAAGTAGTGAAGAAGACACAGGCTCATTAAAGCCAAAATGCTCTGTAGATTGGGAGATACAATGTGTAGGTGTAGTCATTGTGTCTTTTTATTCCACATTTGTGATGCTTTGACATCTTGGGGCACTGCTGATGCTGGAGAGACTGCCCCTCTCAGGGTTAGCTAATTCCTACAGTTAGCGAACAGCTCACCTGCAAACCCACCAATCCCGATCCTACATGCCTAGCCACCTCCTTTATCAAATTGTTATTATACCCTAGCCACTATTCATCTGCGCTAACCACCCTGGGACCAGGTACCAGACACGAGGCCCTGCGTCCCGGGGGCCCGCTGGAACACCTCCGGCTAGCTCAGGCTAGGCCTGATGACCGCCTCACCTGTTTCTTCATGCAGAAACCACAATAAAGCCTCTTTCTGGGTGCTCCCTCTGCCCCCTGACTGACCCTGGGGCTCCTCTCTGTGGCCCTTGGCACACCTATTAGCATAACAAACTGTCTTTTAAAAATTAATTTATCATTTTTTAAAAAAATTAAGATACTTTTTAAAAAAGGGCATATTAAGTCCACAGCAAAATTGGGAAGGTGGATTTCCCACATTCCCCTTCCCTGCACATTTACAGCCTCCTCACTGTCAACGGGGCCCAGGGTGGTACATTTTTTACAATTGACACATAATCATTCCAAGTTTATAGTTTACATGATTGTTCAGTCTTGGTGTTGTGCATTCTGTGGGTTTGGACAAAGGTACGATGACATGGATTCGTTATTGAGGCGTCATATGGAGGGTTTTTTTTTTTTTTTTTTTTTTCTTCTGTATTTTTCTGAAGCCGGAAACGGGGAGAGACAGTCAGACAGACTCCCGCATGCGCCTGACCGGGGTCCATCCAGCACGCCCACCAGGGGGCGACGCTCTGCCCCTCCGGGGCTTCGCTCTGTTGCGACCAGAGCCACTCTAGCGCCTGGGGCAGAGGCCGAGGAGCCATCCCCAGCGCCCCGGCCATCTTTGCTCCAGTGGAGCCTCAGCTGCGGGAGGGGAAGAGAGATACAGAGAGGAAGGAGAGGGGGAAGGGTGGAGAAGCAGATGGGCGCTTCTCCTGTGTGCCCTGGCCGGGAATCGAACCTGGGACTTCTGCACGCCAGGCCGACGCTCTACCACTGAGCCAACCGGCCAGGTCGGGAGGTTTTTACTGCCCTAAAAATCCTCTCTGCTCAGTCCATTCATCCATCCTTAACTTTGGGGGACCACTGATCTTACCTTTCCCAGAATGTCATATAGTTGAAATCGTATGAGAAACTAAATATATGTCATATAGTTGAAATCCACCTTTTCAGATGAGTTTCTTTCATTTTCATGCATTTAAGGTTCCTTCATGTCTTTTCATGGCTCAATCAAGCAGTTCTTTTTAGCACAAAATAGTATTCCATTATTTATTTATTTATTTTTAAGAATTGCTTTATTAATACAATTTATTAAGTATTCCATTATTTAGATGTGCCCCAGTTTCTCCATCCATTCACCTACCAAATGATATCTTGGTTACTTCCAGGTTTTGGCAATTGTAAGTAAAGCTGTGATAAAAATCCACGTGTAAGTGTTTGTGTGGACATAAGTTTTCAGCTCTTTTGGGTAAATAGCAATGATAGCAACTGCTGGATCAGATTTGTAAAAGTATGTTTAGTTTTTAAAGAAACACCAAACTACCTTCTTTTTTTTTTCATTTTATTGCTAAATATCTATTTTGAGATTGCTCTGGAGCTCTTAGAAAATTTATCATCATTACTAATCATGCATACCTGAACATTACAACTTAAAGACCTCGCCCCCACGTGCTCCACATGCTGTCGCTGCCCCTCGCCCACGCACGCTTCCCGAGCCGTGGAACACCGAACTATTTTCTAAGTGACTGTACCGTTTTTGCACTCCCAACAGCAATGAATGAGGGTTCTTGTTGCTCCACATCCTCACCAGCATTTGGCGTTGTCAATGTTTTGAATTTTGGTCATTTTAATTGACGTAGTACCTTGTTATTGTTTTAATTTACATTTCCTTGATTACATAATGCAGAGCATCTTTTCATATGCATATTTGCATATACTTTGATGAGGTGTCTATTAAGGTCTTTGTCCCATCTTCTTAATTAGGCTATTTATTTTATTGTATGGTTGAGTTTTAAGAGTTCTTTGTATATTCGGAGCAAGTGTCCTTTATTAGATGTGTCTTTTGCTAATAGTTTCTCCCAGTCTGTGGCTTTTCTTCTCATTTTCTTGTCATTATCTTTTTCAGAGCAGAAGTTTTTAATTTTAACAAAGTCCAGCACATCAATCATTTCTTTCATGGGTCATGCTTTTGGTGTTGCTAAAAAGTTGTCACCACAAGGTCATGTAGGTATTCTTCTATGTAATCTTCTAGGATAACACAGTTTTATAGTTTTATGATCCATTTTGAGGTAAGTTTTGTGAAGGGTGTAAGATCTGTGTCTAGATTCTTTTTTTTTTTTTACACGTGGATGTTAAGTTCAGGCCATATGTTGAAAGATGCTAGTAGGATCCTGACCTGTTGGCTTCACCATTCCTGAATGACAATAAAAATCTAAATTAAAAAAAAAAATCTAAATTTTGACACAGAAAGTCTGATGTTCAGTCAGCAGGGATGGGATGTCACTTCTGCTAACAGCAATGCTTCTGCTGTGCAGTGGCCGCCTTTGCTAGCTTGTTATTCAGTCCCCAGGTTTGCCTCTAAGTCTTGGGGGCCTGGATGGCAACGTGTCCCCAGGGAAGAAGAGGTGGTAGCTCAGAGATGGCTGACGGGCATGCAGGTCAGCTCCTCCCCAGAACCACAGGCATCCCAGGAAAGCACCTGCAACCATATGTAACCGGCCAAGAATTCCATGCTCTGCCTTCCCACCCCTGCTTCCACCTTCTCCTTTATCTCGTTTCTCCGAGATCTCTCTTCTCTGGCACCATTTGTGTATTCTCCCACTCTTCCTTGTCATCTTCCCAGCTTTCACAAGCTTACGGAAGGACCGCATTAGAATTTTTAAGTTTTTCTTTTTTATTTTATTTTATTTTATTTTTTTGTATTTTTCTGAAGTTGGAAACAGGGAGGCAGTCAGACTCCCGCATGCGCCCGACCGGGATCCACCTGGCACGCCCACCAGGGGGCGATGCTCTGCCCATCTGGGGCGTTGCTCTGTTGTGACCAGAGGGGGCAATGCTCTGCCCATCCAGGGCATCGCTCTGTTGCGACCAGAGGGGGTGATACTCTGTTTTATTCTCTCACAGCCATGTCAGGTTCCATCCGGGGCATTGCTCTGTTGCGACCAGAGCCATTCTAGTGCCTGAGGCAGAGGCCATGGAGCCATCCTCAGCGCCCGGGCCAACTTTGCTCCAATGGAGCCTTGGCTGTGGGAGGGGAAGAGAGAAATAGAGAGGAAGGAGAGGGGGAGGGGTGGAGAAGCAGGTGGGTGCTTCTCCTGTGTGCCCTGACCGGGAATCGAACACGGGACTCCTGCACGCCAGGCCGACACTCTACCACTGACCAAACCAGCCAGGGCCAAGTTTTTCTTTATATAGGTCCTATACATTCTTTGTGCATTTAGCCTTAGCTATTTTTTGTTTTGTTTAGACTTCATTTGGTTGCTGCTTTTTAAATAGGATTTCTTTCTTTCATTATATTTTCATATTAGTTGTATATGTAGCAAGCTATTGATTTTCTTATATAAAGTTTTATAGCTAACCACCTTATTAGATTCTCCTATTGATTTTAACAGTTCTTCTTCTATTTTTTTTTTACTTGATTCTCTTGGGTTTTCCAGATACAGAGCCAAAACTAGCCACAAAGAGTGATCGTTTTTCTTATTTATGTTTCTGAGTTTTATTCTCTCACAGCCATGTCGAGTGGCAGGGGCGAGACTGAGCATCCTTCTCCTGTTTGCTTGGCTCTTCAGCTTGGTTTGTCATGAGGGTTCTGCTTCTCTGATTCCAGCTAGGATTCAGTCTACTGAGCCGAAGTTCCAACCTAGCACCCTGGGCTCTCGCTGGTTTGAGAAGGGAGAGTCAGGGGCTTTAGGGGTTGGGGGTTCTCAGTGCTTGGAATCCACAAGGCAAGGCTGATAGAACACTTAAGTCTTCCCGACTTTTTCTTGGAACCTCCTCTAGTTTGGCTTCGATTCTCAGGAGTTTATCAGGTACTATCAGGAGGAAGGAATAATAAAAAAGAAAGTCACTACTTTCTATCTCTCTCTTCCCCTCCCATAACCAAGGCTCCATTGGAGCAAAGTTGGCCTGTGCACTGAGGATGGCTCCATGGCCTCCGCCTCAGGCGCTAGAATGGCTCTGGTTGTAATAGAGCGACACCCCAGATGGGCAGAGCATCGCCCCCTGGTGGGCATGCCAGGTGGATCCTGGTCGAGTGCATGTAGGAGTCTGTCTCTCTGCCTCCCTGCTTCTCATTTCAGAAAAATACAAAGAAGAAGAAGAAAAAAAAGAAGTAGTCACAAAACTAGCATGATTTCATGGATTGTATAATTAGGAAAATACACGATGACTGTATTTCTAAGATATTTCCCCTTTAATTAAAAAAATTACTCAAGCACTTTTCAGATGCTAATGACTGAAATAAAAATTAAATCAGCTTACATGAAAAAGGCAAGTTTCTTATTCCTATAATCTAGCTCCAGGAAGGCTGAGTTACTCATTCCAGCCTCCTTTGGTGACTGACTTACCCCTGAAGCTGGTGTTGTGGTGTAGTAGCTCTTAGTAGGTGCCAGGCACTTTTCTGAACATATGACATATACTCTCCTTTAACCTTAACATGAGTTTTTGAGGTAGGTATGGTTATCCCCATTTTATAGATGAGAAAACACAACTCTGCTGAAGAACCTGCCCCGGCTCGCAAAGCCAGGAAGAGGTGGGTCCGGAAATGAGTCATTCTGACTGAAGAGCTTGGGCTCTTAGACCCCCCCCCCCCACTCTTCTGCTGGTCCTCGCAAGAGCAGAGAGAAAAGTGAGCCCTTCTCTCCAACCAGTTAGAAAGGTTATCGAGCATCTTTAATTATCCTAGCTGGGTCATTTGCCTATCCCTGGACCAATCGCTGATGTCAAAGGATTGGGTTGCTAGGATTAGCCCAGCCCAGGTTCCATGCCCATCCCAGGGCTATAGAGAATCAAATGGAAGTAGAGCTCTTTTCCATAGAATGAAGGGGTGCTGTTTGGGGCAGATGAAATGATACTGTCCCTTACAATTCCCAAACCCAAACCCTCCACTCCAGGGAGGCCAGCCATCTTGATGCTCTGGAAACAATGGCACATTCGTGCCTCCCCATGTTTGTGCACGACACACTCTCTCTGAAATGCTCTTTTCTCCTGAGTCCCAGGTGGCATGTCTCCTCCTTCTATGTGTAGTAAGTACCTTTCTTTCTTTCTTTCTTTCTTTTTTTCTTTCTGAAGCTGGAAACGGGGAGAGACAGTCAGATAGACTCCCGCATGCGCCCGACCGGGATCCACTCGGCACACCCACCAGGGGCGACGCTCTGCCCACCAGAGGGCGATGCTCTGCCCCTCCGGGGTGTTGCTCTGCTGCGACCAGAGCCACTCTAGTGCCTGGGGCAGAGGCCAAGGAGCCATCCCCAGCGCCCGGGCCATCTTTGCTCCAATGGAGCCTTGGCTGAGGCCATCTTTGCTCCAATGGAGCCTTGGCTGTGGGAGGGGAAGAGAGAGACAGAGAGGAAGGAGGGGGGGGGGTGGAGAAGCAAATGGGTGCTTCTCCTATGTGCCCTGGCCGGAAATCGAACCTGGGTCCCCCGCACGCCAGGCCGACGCTCTACCGCTGAGCCAGCGGGCCAGGGCAAGTACCTTTCTTTAGATAGCATCCAGCTTTCTCCCTTCCTGCTGATTTTTGGGAGTAGCTCTATAAATGTCTCCAATCATTTGATCGATGCGAAGGTGGTTCCATTTGCTTGAGGAAAAGAAAAAAGATTCTCCTACTCACTCTTTCACTCCTTTGAGCCTTCTAGCTGAGGAAGCTTTGCCGGGAGACCAAGGAGTTCAAGGTGCCTGTACCAAGACATTAGCATATACTGCCCCAGGCAAAGACACCACTGGGATGCCCCATCTGGTTTGCCAAGTTCTGTTATGTAAGTGACAGCTGAGAGTATCTTTAACATCGTGTTTGTGAATGATGTGTCTTAATAGAAGAACAGCGAGACACACCAGCGTGCAGAGTTCACTTTGTGGGAGCAGGCTTGTTGGAGGCTTAGGGGTGTGTAGGAGGGATGGCAAATGAGGGTGTGATGTGAGTTCCGGCGATGACAGGGTTCTTTTCATCTGTGAAGCACTGCTGGTGGCTGAGACTCCTCTGGGGGGCCGGTATTGGGGCAGAGCAGACGGATTCTTCAGAGACAAGCTGGGGGCTGGGCTGGGGGTTTGCATGTGAGAGAGAGACCACAGGATATAGAAATATTTTCTCTAAGCTTGGGAGCAGTAATGTTGGCTTGATCAGTGTAGTGGTTGTAAAACATGGCTCCAAAATTGTTTGGTGCTCTTCCTATCAAGGGGTGGGGTCCAGGTTCCTTCCCGGGTAGGTTGTTGCCTCCTTGACCAATAGAGAGTATGGTAGAAAAGGTCATGTGGCTTCCACTTGGTCCTCTCACTATGCTTGCTTTCCAGCGATCCCCTCCCACCATGTTGTGAGAAACCCAACCCACGTGGAGAGGCCATATGTAGGTGCTCTGGCCTGTTCCCAGACGTCCCACCCCAGGTGCCAGACATATGACTGCAAAAGACACCTTGGAAGCCCCAGACATCATGAAAAAGAGAAGAACTATTCCCACAGTGACTGAATTCTTGACCCACAGAATCCTGAGAAAAAAGAAAAAGTAGTTGCATTAGGCCATGCGGTCCTGGGTATTTTACTACAAAATAAAGATAACTAAAATGGTCGAGTTTCTTGATACCAGCTACTACTGGGGGGGCCAGAACGTTCTTTAGCTCCTCAGTGCTGAAGAGTTAGTAATTGTGTGATGTTCTAGGCAGACTGTGGTTCTTCACAGACGCTAGGCTCCTGGGATGCTCGGCACTGTTTTATCAGCTTCCCAGTACATGCAGAAATACTGCCATCTTGTCCGGGAGTAGTTTCCCAGCTTGGAGCCGTCTCTGGTTCCCATGATATCTGGGCACTCTGCCCTACTCTATTAGCCTTGATGGAAAATTCCAGTGGCTTTTTTGTTCTCCTACAGATATATTTAGTTTCTAAGAAGCAAGTACTGGCAACCCACGCCCAGGGTTTGCCAATTATATGGAAGATTCAATACCAGTACCTTTCCTCCTCCTGTCATATTGTTCTTCCTGGTCACTGAATGTGATGCTAGGATCAGACCATGGAAGCCTGAAAGAGTTCTATCAGTCAGTCAATCAACAAACAGTGGTAGAACGACTAATTTTTCAGGGCCTGTGGAAGAAGGAATGATATAAATATTTTTAAATGTTAGTACTTTTTGAAAATTATTGATTTGAAGAGGGACAGATACACGGTGATGGAAAATGATTTGACTTTGGGTGGTGGGGACACAGCACAGTCAGCAGCTTAAAGGCTATAGAAATGTTCACCAAAACACTGTGTACACTTGTTGACCAATGTCATCCCAGTAAATTTAATTTCAAGATAAAAAGCTTAAGAAAATAAATCATTAGTTTGAGAGAGAGAGAGGACGGAAAGAGATGAGAAGCATCAATACATAGTTGCTTCACTTAGTTGTTCATTGATTGCTTCTTACATGTGCTTTGACCAGGGGGTTCAAGCAGAGCCAGAGATCCCTTGCTCAAGCCAGCGACCTTGGGCTCAAGCCAGAGACCTTGGGCTCAAGCCAGCGACCTTGGGCTCATGTCAGTGATCCCATGCTCAAGCCAGAGATCCTGTGCTCAAGCTGGTGACCTTGGGGTTTCGAACCAGGGACTTCAACATTTTGGGTCGATGCTCTATTTACTGTGCCACCACTGGTAAGATGAGACCGATACTATTTAATTTATGTTCTCAAAGCCGGTAATTCACTTGGGGGAAGTAAGACACATACATGGAAAGTAAAATGGCCCAAAGATGGAAATATTTCCAGCCTCTAAGTGGCATTTTCACTATGAGAGTGAGTAGCAGATACTTTTTATCTTCTTTGTGATTCTGGGAGAACTCAGGGATTACTTTTATAATGCGCAGGATTACAAAATAAACCGAATATATTGAAATGTGGCTATCCAAACACACAAAAAAACCAAAACCAAAACCAAAGCCCAAACCAAACCTGTGACTGTAGTAACAGCTCATCTTCTGCATTACCCATTAAATAACAAGATCTAAAAGCAGTTTTATAATCACCATAACTGTAAAGGAGCAATGAGTATAGACTATATATTGGTACCTGGGAAACACCTGCAACAACTGTAATGTAGTACAAAATATCTGTGACTTCTACTGGTGACAAAATCACAGGTACTGTTAATACTTCCACAGAGGATGTCAATATTTAAGGTTGAAGGAAATGCTACATTTTAGTTAGAAATTACACAGGCAAAAAAAGGCACAGGGTCTGGAGCAAATTTATTTATGAAACTTTGAGAGTATGTTTGTTATTTAAAAAAATGTTTATTTTATTGATTTTAGAAAGGGGGGGAGAGAAAGAAATAGAGAGAAGAACACCAATCTGTTCTTGAATGTGCTCTGACCGGGGATCGAACCAGCAACCTCTGTGCTTCGGGATGATGCTCTAACCAGCTGAGCTATCTGGCCAGGGCTGGAGCAGATTTAAAAACCGCAACAAAATTGAAGATGGTCTTGCCTTTATTATTGCCATGCACCATTGATTTGAAACCACATCAGTGATAAAATCCATCCCTTCAAGGGCCAAAGATTCCCACTGCCCCTGTCGTCAACCCTAGCATGCCACTGAATAAATGTATAGTCCCCCCCCTTCAAGTTCACAGACCCCTGAATTCTACCCATGGGTCCCTTGGTGTTCTCAGACTCCGGGTTACAAATTCCTGTTGTTGTGTCCTGGCTTAGAATACGAGCTGGGCTTGAGCGTGCTGTGTGAGTCGTTCGTGATGTGCCTTTGGGAAAGTTGCTGAAGCTCTCGGAGGATCGGTTGCCTTCTCATCCCCTTCTCTGGAAAGTGGGCTGCAATAATGGCGCCTTTCCCACCGTTGTTGGGCGGCGTCCCCGAGATCGGTCAGCGGGTGAGGTGGTGAGCACTGCCTGTGGTCTGTGGCGAGAACTCCTCAGTGGCGGTGGAGCCAGTGCTCGCTGTAATGGTTAATCTTCCCAGTGGCTCTGGGAAAAGGGCTATGCTGCTGTGGTTTATCAGGCGAGAAAAACCTGTCTTTCTGTTGGTGGAAGGTGTTCTGATGGAGAGGGAGATGCCTGCTGTCCTGTGGTCAGCCACCTGCCAACGGTGGTTGGCCTTTCTGAAGGCTCTCCCTCCCCATCATCAGTGCCTGTCTGCTTTTTTTTTTTTTCCCCTGAAGCTGGAAACGGGGAGAGACAGTCAGACAGACTCCCGCCTGCGCCCGACCGGGATCCACCCGGCACGCCCACCAGGGGCGACGCTCTGCCCACCAGGGGGCGATGCTCTGCCCCCCGGGGCGTTGCTCTGTTGCGACCAGAGCCATTCCAACGCCTGGGGCAGAGGCCAAGGAGCCATCCCCAGCACCCGGGCCATCTTTGCTCCAATGGAGCCTTGGCTGCGGGAGGGGAAGAGAGAGACAGAGAGGAAGGAGGGGGGGAGGGGTGGAGAAGCAGATGTGTGCTTCTCCTGTGTGCCCTGGCCGGGAATCGAACCTGGGACTTCTGCACGCCAGGCTGTTGCTCTACCACTGAGCCAACCGGCCAGGGCCCCTGTCTGCTTTTGGTGGGTGTTGGCTCACAGACTCCAGGATGAGCTACCAGCCCTGCTGGCGTCAGACCTAACCTGGGATGGGTACCTACTGGGTTGGCAGCCCAGTGGGAAGGCTGTGCTGAAACGACCAAGCAAACTCAGGTCTCTCCTCTTGCACGCCGCCTCTTGACCTTGGGGATCACTCCCTTGTTAGGGTCCCCTGGCCTGGGGTGCTCATCTGGCACTTGAGTTATACGTGGCTGTTGTTTTTCTTATGTTGTCTGCTCTCCTTAGTGAGATAAATGGTTTGAGGTTCAGGGAACTGCAATATAATCCTCTGGATGGAAGGAGCTTTTATCTTCCTCCCTCTCCAGCTGACAGCCTTGCCCATAACAAGTGCTTGTTCGGTGAATGAACAGGCAAATTAATGGGCGAAGCAACCAACCACAGGGTCCTGGTGCACTTCTCAGAGCAGCTGGCTTTGGGCCCTGCTGCCCCGAGCCCGGTCTGTCTGTGTTGTCATATGTCACAGAGCCCTTCGGTGTCTACACAGTGTGTCGCAACATTGGTGCCACTGCTCCTGAGGTTGGCGGGGTGGGCTGACCGCGTCTTCGGGTCACACAGCCGGTCAGCTGTGGAGGCAGGGCCCGCCACTCCAGACGTCTGACTTTAAGTAAGGTGGCTTTTCCATTTCACTAAAACCCTGATGCAATCCCCCATTCCCAGAGGTTCAGATCGAATTGTTCTGGGTTGGGGTCCCTAATATTCTCACCACCCCTGGCCGAGAACCACCACCCAGCACTAACATGGAGGGGACCCAGGTGGGGGGGCGGAGTGCTGCCCCCCCATCTGCTGGCTGTGGCATCCTGGGTCGGCGACTGAACCTCTTTGAGCCTCAATTTCCTCATCTGTGAAATGGGGTTAATGACAGTACCCAGCGTCTACGGTGGTTGAGAGGACAGAACGAGATCGTGTGTGCTCTGTGGTCAGCACACCTAAGTGCGGGATGGGTGGTGGCTGTGCTTGGGGACAGGGGGCGTGGCCATCTCAGCCCCTCAGCACGCAGGTCCCGGAAGGCAGGAACTGGGCCGTGCCACCTATTATCCAGGCTGGAGGAGTGTAAAGGAAGAGACTCCTGCACTTCAAGCACTTTTACTTTAATAAGAGCCTCCCTAATGTAAAAAAAAAAAAAAAAAGTGCTCACACAGTCACTTTCCGGGGCAGCGGCATTACCATTATTTCCAACACTCAGGACAAAATGAGATTAGGTGTGGGGAAGGGGTGACGTAGGGCGAGCGTTTAAGGGCTAGATTTAAATCCAATTCCACAGGCTGAACCCGTGTTAATGCAATATTATAGGATCTGGAGGCGAGGGCCTCTGTGGCTTAGTCCAAGTTTCCTCCAACATCTGGGTCATGGGCAATGTCACTGCTGCTTTTATTTTAACTATGTTGGGGGGATAGAGCGAGAGAGCACTGATTCCCAATTCTCACAGTTATTTGCCTTCAAAGCACCAAATAGACACTCTTACCAAGGAACCTTTCTTGATGGTAACAGACCTGAAATAGACATGGTCTAACCCTCCTGGTGATTAGACAAGGCACAGGACCACACATACCTGGTGTCTTTACACTTCGTCCAGATTTATCTACCCCGCACAGCCACACATCTGCTCGGCCCTGCAGGGAGCCCCGAGAGCCAGAGCAGGAAGCAGCACACGCATTCACTGAGCATGTGTTTATCAGAGCGCTGTGTGCTGGGGCCTGTGAATGGGAGTGATTGAGATCTCAGTCCCCTCCCAGAGGGGGTTCAGGGTTTCGCATGCGAACAACTAATGAAAGATACCGCTGTGACCGGGGCCTGACGGGAACAAGGCAGATCCTCTTCCCAGGCTGACCTGACAGCCGCTGCTAACTCCTTTCTCCTGTTCCTCATCTACTCTAATGGCTGGGAGGTTATAGCCTCGTCAGCCTCTGTGGCCACGAGAAGTGGTTGGTGGTGCGGGTTGGGCTACGAATTGTTAAGTAGAAGACTGCTGGTGGGGTTCAGCATAACTTCTGTTCTGATAGAAGAGGAGAAGACGTGGGAAAGGGTACATCAGGGGTCCCCAAACTTTTTACACAGGGGGCCAGTTCACTGTCCCTCAGACCGTTGGAGGGCCGGACTATAAAAAAAACTATGAACAAATCCCTACGCACACTGCACATATCTTATTTTGAAGTAAAAAAAAATGGGAACAAATACAATATTTAAAATAAAGAACAAGTAAATTTAAATCAACAAACTGACCAGTATTTCAATGGGAACTATGGGCCTGCTTTTGGCTAATGAGATGGTCAATGTCCGGTTCCATATTTGTCACTGCTAGCCGTAACAGGTGATATGACGCGCTTCCAGAGCCGTGATGCGTGCATCCCACGTCACCGTAAGTAGTACTGTACGTGAGCCATGCTGCGCTTTGTGGCGCCGCCACATACAGTACTCCCGGAGCACAGGATGAGGATGGATCCTGTGCTCCTCTCACTGACCACCAATGAAAGAGGTGCCCCTATCGGAGGTGCAGCGGGGGCAGATAAATGGCCTCCGGGGGCCGCATGTGGCCCGCGGGCCGTAGTTTGGGGACCCCTGGGGTACATGATGATTTGCCTGGAAATTCAGCAGCCGTCTTGCTACCAGGAGGCAACAAGCCTAAGGCAGAGGTCACTGTAGAGAAGCTGTTCTTCACCTAAGCCAGAAGCTGCCGTCTTTAATATGCACATCCCAGGTTGTGGCAAGACGGCCGCTGGCCTTGCCCGGGTCATTCTGGATTGATGACGCACAGACAGGGAGTCTGAAAGAAGGGGTCTCTGATAAGACAGCTCAAAGAGGGGCCGTAGCTGCCATGTCCCTGCCACGTGTGACAACACCAAGGGGACCACAGGGTGTGAGGGATGAGTTCCCCAAGGACCTTGCAGAAGGGGGTAGACAAAGGTACAGTGACCATAGTCCTGGATAAGCAGTGTGTTTGGGTACAAGTACAGTGGGGAACAGCAGGGCACAGATCTGCCTGCCCTTGAGCACTTGTCTCAGGGTCACTTGATCCGAGAGACTGCCCTTCCTTGTCTGAAATTGTGAAGAATACAAACAGAGGCGGGGCTGGCCACGCTGTGCGTCCAGCAGCCCTCCAGTGGACACTGCGAGGTTTCTCACGAGGCCGGCCTCTGCTGGAAATGTCACATTTATCTTTTTTCCTTCCTCCGCACGCCTTCCAGTTGGATGCATGCCGTGGTGTTGCTGTGGAAGACACAGGTCTCTCTCACTGAAACAGAGAAAGTAGCAGGAGGGGTGGAAAAAGCAGCAAATTGCAGGCTGGTTTCATCATCTCTGGTTGAAGCAGAACCAAACGGGGCCCAGGGAGTGTGACTCCCAGCACAGCCTCCATTCCACATGGTTCCATGTGCTGGCCGTGGGCCCTGTGACTGCTCATCTCCCAGGAGCCTTGAGGAATCCCGCCCCGGGGCCTGGCTTCTAGGATTACCTGGAGCCTCTTCCTGGACTCAGGCCTCAACTGCAGAAACTAAACTGCGTGCTTCCTGACCAGCTGCGAACCTGGCGGGGCAGGAGCTCCAGGGGTTAGGTCATTAGGCAAAGAATGGAGCTTTGTGCAGCTCCGGAGAGAAACCTAATTGGGATGTGCTCAATTTCTTTGTTTCTGTTCAGCCCCCGGAACCCCCTACTCCCACTGCAGTCCTTTGCCAACGAACCAGTAGAAAAACCTGCCTTCTTCCTGCATTCATTCCGCAGCTGTTCACTGAGCTCTCCTTTCGTCCCAGACACTATTTATTTATTTATTTATTTATTTATTTATTTATTTATTTTGTATTTTTCTGAAGCTGGAAACGGGGAGAGACAGTTAGACTCCCGCATGCGCCCGACCGGGATCCACCCGGCACGCCCACCAGGGGCGACGCTCTGCCCACCAGGGGGTGATGCTCTGCCCCTCCGGGGCGTCGCTCTGCCGCAACCAGAGCCACTCTAGCGCCTGGGGCAGAGGCCAAGGAGCCACCCCCAGCGCCCGGGCCATCTTTGTTCCAATGGAGCCTCGGCTGCGGGAGGGGAAGAGAGAGACAGA
This sequence comes from Saccopteryx bilineata, assembly GCF_036850765.1. Classification (NCBI taxonomy): domain Eukaryota; kingdom Metazoa; phylum Chordata; class Mammalia; order Chiroptera; family Emballonuridae; genus Saccopteryx; species Saccopteryx bilineata. The sequence goes on along the minus strand of NC_089494.1, from coordinate 17,272,630 downwards.
GAGGAAGGGGGGGGGGGTGGAGAAGCAAATGGGCGCTTCTTCTATGTGCCCTGGCCGGTAATTGAACCCGGGTCCCCCGCACGCCAGGCTGACGCTCTACCGCTGAGCCAACCGGCCAGGGCCCCAGACACTACTTGGTTCCATTCTTTGCCATGCAAAGACCACCCCCCTCCCGTGCCAGGACTTTTGGCCACCACCAGCAGCAGACACCCCTAAACCCTGCTTTAGAGAGACAACTGGGTTTAGTGCCTCTCTGCCCCCTTCTTCCTACCTTCTGAATAGAGTCCTTTCCTTCCCTCTCATTTCTTTCTCTCTCCATGACCTCTGACTCCCCATTAGCCTTCTTGGGGAAAACAAATCCATCTGTATGTTTGTTTTTCTTTGTAATAAAAACAGATCTTTTCCTCTCGTTGTAGCTTGTGTTTTTACCTTTTGGGTCTTTGAGAAATACTTCTATTCTGGAGGCAGCAAATGTAGAGGAGAGGACCAGCGGTTCTGGAACAAGAAGGGTTTTTAGTTTCGAGTGCAGCCCCGTCACTTGCAATTGTGACCCCGGGCGAGTTCCGTAAGCTCCATGAGTGTTTCTTCATCTGTGCAATGAGTGTGATATTAACACCTGCCCATCGGTCTTTAAAGGAGGTTAAATGAAATGGTTCATGGAAAAAAGCATGATGCAGACGTTTCATGTTTGCAGACAGTGCAGAAGGTAAGCTGTAGTCTGACTGCCCCAAAGGGGTGTTTATCCTGCGCTGGGACCTGCCTTTCACACCCAGGTTTCAAGATCTGGGGAAGCTCTTCATTTCCACTGCTTCCCATCCTTGCCCCAGAGGCAGAGGATGTTAGAAGCTGACTGAGATGTTTTCTGGATTAATTTCCCCCAAACATTCAGGGTTTTATGTTTCGTAATGTCTGAATCAGCTGGAATTTTAATCTCCCTTCTGCCATTCCCAGTCTTATTTTGGAAATGGATTTAAAGTCACATTTTTGAGATTCTGAGTGTGTGACCCCTGAGCTATTTTGGGGCATCCGTTCCCTGCTGTTTATAACTCCGGGCTCTTGACCTGGCTCCGCCTGCCACTTGGGATGCACCCGACGACCCCAGGGCTCTCTCATGCCATCTTGGCTCCCTGGCCTCTGGTTTTGGGTGTCATGGTCTCAGTTTCTGATGGAGGTTCGGCATCTCTCAGGTTCCTTGGCTGCCGACTCTGTGCATCCCGCGACTCATGTCCTGCCTTTCCTCCCGCAAAGTGGTCAGTGGCCATTCAGCCTTCTAGAAGGTCCAGGACCTTTCTGGAACTTTCTGGTGGGAAGACCCTCAGGTACCTATTCCTCCTTGAGCATTAAGTAGCACTGCTCTGCTTTTAATTCCAACTGAACTCTTTGTGCTCCAGGGAAACTCACTTTATTTGCCTGTGCCTATAATATATTACAGAATACATAATATATAATATTATATTATATATATTATACATATGTATATGTATGTGTACATATATTGTACATAAGTATAATTATACACATGTATATATTACATATATATACATATATTATGTGTACAACTTTTCTCTGAATCTAACACATTGATTTTAGGGCTACTTGGGAAGCTAAAAAAGAGGTAAAACAATGGGTCATGGTACCCCCTAGTGGCAGAATCTGGCAACACACATCTCAGCAAATGGGAAAATTTTATAACCTTTTTACCCAAAACAGAAACTTAAGAGACCACACAGATGAACATAGGATTTGGATAGTTCCACTTACATTATAGATTTAAATATGTTTCCACTGCAACCTGTATTCACAGACATCAAGATTTTTTTTTTAGCTCTGTGATTTTAGTCTTTTTAAGGATAACAGAGTATCACAGCACAGCAAAAACCTGTTTTTTGGACTCACAATACTCTATACGATATTTAAATGAATAAAATAACATCCCACTCTATCATTTATGTGCTTCTTCTTCCCCCAAAAGGGCTTCTGTAAGATGGAGGCGTGTCTTACACCTCTGGGCATTTCACATGCCTACAGGTAAGGGATTCGGCGCACAGCCAGCCTCCGCGTGCTGGCCAGGGGACAAGGCTTCTGAGCAGCAGGCATCAGCTGGCCGGGAAACCTCTACAGGAGTCGTGCAGGCCACTGGGCAGTCCCGACTGGGGTCTGCCGTGGCGTGTGGTTCTCTTTGCTGGTGCTCCAGCTTCCTTAGGTCCCTTGACTCCCATTCCTTTAAGCACCGGCCACCCCTACAGGACCCCAGGCCCAGGATCCTGGCGATAGACATCAATGATCTTTTAGCTGCAGACAGCCCCCTGGTGGCTGTCCAGGGCTTTGACCACACTGAAGATACGTTACACAGTCCAATAGGGGGGGGGAGGTAGGGGAGGGGACAGACTTTTCCTGAGAAAGGCCAGAAAGTCAACATTTTAGACATGCGGGGCCGTACGGTGTCTGTCACCACCACTCAGTCCTGCTGTCATGGTGGGGAAGTAACCATGGCAACACAGAAACGAATAGGGATGCCTGTGTTCCAGTGAAGCTTCCTGAATGAGAAAACACTGAATTTCATAGAATTTCCATATGTCATAAAATATCATTCCTCTTTTGATTTTTTGCAACTCTCTTAAAATGTGCAAATTGTTCTTACTTAGCTTGCCGATGGCATGAAAACAAGCAACAGGCTGGGATTGGCCTGCGGGCCGGAGTTTGCTGGCCCTTGTGTTCGAGTGACCGTTCCACCAACTCTTTCTGGCAGAGAGGGCAATTCTTCGGCTAACCATAAATGACTGGACTCAGAACACTGTTCTCTCCGATTTTCTAAATAAACCACAATTCATAAGTGGTTACATTTTTTTGGAGGGGAAGTTGATTGCAAACAGGCATATATTTATTTAGGTGTTCGGAACTGCTTGGCCGAGTCAGCCTTTTGTTTCCTCAGCATATTTTTTGCTCTACTGAAAATTCTCTTTGAAAAGCGACCTTGCGGATGTTTTATAAAAGTCCAATTTAGAACCTTTGGGGCCTCACTCAGTCACCTCCAAATCCTTTTCTTCCCACATCCACACCTCTGTCCATTTTCGCCTTTCTTCTTCCTAATTAGTTGACTATATATAATTGCAGGTTTCCTTATTTAGTGGTTTGGAGCCCTCCCCGACACTCTAATCATCCCGAGGCCCTCCTGTGGCCTCTTCTATTTCCTGTTGAGATAAAGTGCCCAGAATTGAATGGCAGTCAAGGTCAAGCCGTCGGCATTTGTATTACATACGAGCACACCATTACCACGGTGTCCTCTGCTCCTTAATACAGATTAATAGCTCGTTCTCCTCCGTGACCTCCAGTGAGCACTGAGCAGCTGTCTTCAGGACTCTCTCTGTGATCATTTCAAGATCTTTTCCTTAGGAAGTTATCACTAATTCAGGGCCCATCACCAATCATAAATAGTTTAAATTGCCCCTTCGAGTGCGAACTGCCTCCCATGGGCCATTTAACCTGCCAGGTGTCCCCAGGCTGTACTTGTCCCAAGACCAGCTGCTGTCCCTGCTGTTACTAACTTGCTTTCCGTGCCTCACTTTGGCCCAGTCGGGAGAGGTGAGCACATTTGGGAGTGAGCTGTGCTCTGCTGTCGACCCACCTAACGGTGCGCTAGTGATGGATTTGATCAGATTTGAAGAGTTTTATAAGCCCATGGAGGTTATCTCTGGAGGATTTTCGAGAGGCCAGATGAATCCTGGAATTGTGCTAGAATGTGAGTTGCTTCTGGTCAGGGAAAACCCAGGGATTTTTTTTTTTTTTTACCTGAAACTTCCCCTGCTTTGGTTCTATGGGTTTTCATAATTCGCTGCTCTGGAGAACTTCGGAGACAAGGCTCTGCTCAGCGGACTAGTCTACGCTTTTAGCTGCTCTCAGTGTTGTGTGAGATGTTAAGTACATGAATTAAGTTGATAAACTTTGGATATGGATTATAATTAGATAATAATGTTGTATCAATGAATAACTTTTTTTTGACTTTGATAACTGCCTCTGTGATTATGGAAGAGAAAATCCTTATACTGGGAAGATGCATCTATAGTGATGTAGGGTCACGGTCACGTGTTGGCACATTTCAAATGCTTCAGAAAAAATACATAATGTTTATAATCGTGCATATATAATGGGGCACATACCTAACTGAGGAAAGATAAAGAGAAACGGCGACATGTTAACAATGACTTAGACCAGTGGTTGGCAAACCGCGGCTCGCGAGCCACATGAGCTTGGGCCCTTGAGTGCGGCTCTTTGGCCAGCTTAGGAGTACCCTAATTAAGTTAATAACAAGGTACCTATCTATATATTATAGTTTAAGTTTAAAAAATTTGGCTCTCAAAAGAAATTTCAATGTTGTACTGTTGATATTTGGCTCTGTTGACTAATGAGTTTGCCGACCGCTGACTTAGATGAATGAAGGGTGAATCTGGGTGAAAAGTATATGGGGGTTCATTTTGTCATATTTTTGCCACTTTTATGTTGGTCTGAAGTTCTTTTTTTTTTTGCATTTTTCTGAAGCTGGAAACAGGGAGAGACAGTCAGACAGACTCCCGCATGCGCCCGACTGGGATCCACCCGGCACGCCCACCATGGGGCGACACTCTGCCCACCAGGGGGCGATGCTCTGCCCATCCTGGGCGTCGCCATGTTGCGACCAGAGCCACTCTAGCGCCTGGGGTAGAGGCCAAGGAGCCATCCCCAGCGCCCGGGCTATCTTTGCTCCAATGGAGCCTTGGCTGCGGGAGGGGAAGAGAGAGACAGAGAGGAAGGCACGGCGGAGGGGTGGAGAAGCAAATGGGCGCTTCTCCTGTGTGCCCTGGCTGGAATCGAACCTGGGTCCTCCGCACGCTAGGCCGACGCTCTACCGCTGAGCCAACCGGCCAGGGCTGGTCTGAAGTTCTTTGCAAATAAACGGTTTAGTTAGGAAAGTGGCTCCATGGTAGCAGTAACACCTGAGATACAGCCTGCTGGCCTGGCCCCCCTGTCCCCCCGGCCCCATAGTGCCCCATGGTGCTCGGATTTAGTTATCCGCCCCCCCCCCCCCCCCAGTGTCTGCCCCTGCTCTCCAGGCCCCTGTGCCTGCTGGTCTGCCCCGTTCCAGGCAAGAATCATCAAACACGGGCTGAGCAGCAGTCTGTGCCAAGTAGGGACAGAGGAGTGGAGGGTGAGCCCGCGCTGTCCCCATCCTCGGGAGCTCCAGTCCAACAGGGAAGGCAGAGAGTATGAGAATCGCAAAGGGCTGGAAAGGAGAGGTAAGGTTGCGGAAGGAAGCATGTGGCAGGGTCAGATCCATTCGGGGGCTCGGGGAGCTCTTCTGGGAATGTGGTACTTGAGCCAGAGCTCTAGGATGGTGGGGATTGGCTTGGCAAAGAGAGGGTGGAGGTGCACGTAGACAGAAGGGCCAGTGGCACCTGAGGGGCATGTTGGAGATGTTGAGAGAAGATCAGCCTGGTTGGAGTGGGGCAGGGGCAGAAGAGGGGGAGAAGAGGGCAGGGCCTCGTAGTTTTCTTTGTTCTGAAAGTCATGGGAATGATGTAAGCAGTAATGTCATGATTAGCTTCACATTTTTTTTTTTTAACTTTTTAAAGATTTTATTCATTTTAGAGAGAGAGAAAAGGGGGGAGGAGAAGAAAGCATCAACTCCCATATATGCCTTGACCGGGCAAGCCCAGGGTTTTGAACCCGCAAGCTCAACATCCCAGGTCGACGCTTTACCACTGCGCCACCACAGATCAGACTGCATTTTTGAAATAATAAAAACCACCCTCTAGATGCAATAGAGAAAATAAATTGGGAAAAGCAAAAGTGGTGGGGAGAGAAGTTAGGAGGTTGTTGTAACAGTCCAATAAGCAGTGATGCTTTCTCAGACCAGATGGTGGTTGTGCTGATGAAGAGAACTGGGTCAGTCTCAGAGAGATGAGAGAGGTGGACTTGGCTGGCCCGGGAGACTGATTGGACTATCCATTCTGATTTACCTTTATTGAAAAATTTCTCTGTTTTTCCTTCTGGTTTATAGAACTGGTTGGAAAAGAAAATTTTTCTTTTTAAAAGTATTTACAAATATACCCATTTGCATGACATTGATTAATTGCTTGCTTATGTATGCCTAAGATAAATATTTCTTGCACAAAGATGATGGTTTATCTTATTTAATAAAACTATGCTAATTAGGAATTGGAACCTACCTTTTGCACACAATCTGGGAGGTTATGATGTGAGAGATAAAAATTAATGTAGTTTTAAAACAATCTATTGCACTTATGAAACTGCGTGTCAAACAATAGGGTTTATATGGGAAGATATTCATTTTGACAGGGAAGAGGCCATGCATTTTGCAATCACAATTCTGACAAATAAATGCTGTTGTACTTTTCCATGCCAAGGTTGATTTATTGATTTACAATTATAGTAATACGTGCTTCCCTTTGATTTATGGCATCCTGTTAGCCACGGAGTCACTTAGCAGAATCGGTTTGGCTTGACGTAAGATTTTTTTCCTTGCCTAGAAAAAATTTTGGCCTGAAGAAAAGATGACATTAATTTAGGAATAGTGGAGTTATCATTGAGTTATCAAAATAAGTCGGAGGAAGTAAATCAATTCTACTGCATGGAGAACACTAAATTGATATATCTGGAAAGACTTTATTGATTCCATGGCCATCACACAAGCCTTCTTCATTAGATTCCTCAGCTATATGTTTAATTGGAATGATGATGCAGAGAGCTTTGGGTAAATCCACAAGTCCTGACTTTGCTATGGGGTCGTTCAAGGTAATGGACACGATTTGGCTAGCCTAGCTCTCTCCTTCAGATGCAGGAGGGTAGATGTGGGAAGACTTGACATTTTCCTGTCTCCAGCAGCTTCTACTCTGGGCCCACAATGGTTCAGTAGTTGTAAGTCCCTCCTTTTAAGTTTAATTTAAAACAATGTGTGTACAAACCAGTCAAATATTAATTGAACATTAAAAAAAATGACTCATGGTTAATACCACCCTAACATATTGGCAACTCTTATGCTGAACTTTAATATCTATTTCTGTGACTTGTCTCTCACACTTAAAAGATTATGAGCAACTGAGGTCAAGAGTCGCTTAGTATCTCATAGATCTTGTTTAAATGAATGAATATTTTTATTTAGATGTAACCAGAATTGTGTCACTTAATTGTTGCTGCATAACAGCCCCAACATTTGGTGGTTCAAGACAACCATTTCATTTGCTCATGATTCGGTGGGTCAGATAGGTGGTTCTTCTGTTCTTGGCTGGGACTAGATAGTCTAGGATGGCTTCACTCACCTGTGTCACGGTACGTAAGATGACAACTGGGAGATGGTCGCCTGTCTCTCATTATCCAGTGGGCAGTTCACATGATGGCCAGAGAGGCCCTATCAGCAAGCCGGGAAGTAATCATCAAGTGCCTGTGCAAGTTCCTATCAAGCCTCTGCTTGGGTCACGTTTGCTAACAGTCCCTTCACCAAAGCCAGCTACATGCCACGCCCATATCTGAGCGGTGAACTCTACCCAGTGCTCTTTTCACTTAGGAGATGACAATGTTTCATAGAGCTCTGTGCCAGGAACTGGGGGCAGAGGCCAACACACTATCTACTTTTTTTTTTTTTTTTTCCTTATTTTCTGAAGCTGGAAACAGGGAGAGACAGTCAGACAGACTCCCGCATGCGCCCGACCGGGATCCACCCGGCACGCCCACCATGGGGCCACGCTCTGCCCACCAGGGGGCGATGCTCTGCCCATCCTGGGCGTCGCCATGTTGCAACCAGAGCCACTCTAGCGCCTGGGTAGAGGCCACAGAGCCATCCCCAGCGCCCGGGCCATCTTTGCTCCAATGGAGCCTCGGCTGCGGGAGGGGAAGAGAGAGACAGAGAGGCAAGCGCGGCGGAGGGGTGGAGAAGCAAATGGGCGCTTCTCCTGTGTGCCCTGGCCGGGAATCGAACCCAGGTCCTCGGCACGCTAGGCCGACGCTCTACCGCTGAGCCAACCGGCCAGGGCACACACTATCTACTTTTTAATATTTCACCATAGGCAACTCACCTAAGACCTAAACCCAGGCACAGGACTGTCTCACATGCCCAGCTTCTCGAAAAGGGCAGCCCTGACAGGTAGGTTTGGGCACACTCCAGGGGCGCACAGAGCTGGCTCACACCTGCCTGTCTGCCAGGCTAGCTGGTCATCAGAATTTCAGGAATCTTGTAAGCCAGTTGTTAAATGCAGCCATTATTAAAAATTAAATTGTATAAGTTTATAAATAAATAAATTATATTGAAAGATAGTAAATACATAAAACTCATCACATCCACTTATTTTACATTTTACCCTTCTCTGTGATCTTGAGGTTATTGATACGTATTTTATCCATATGATGGAAATATTCCGCCACGGTGTGCTACTGTGCATTTCTTCTCAACTGCACCCATGGCATCACGTTAAAAGCTTGGAATCAGCCCAGGTGGGAGCATTTACACCCTGACAATCTGCACATGCCACACAGCAGCCTCGGTTTATCGTTTTGTTGATTGCTTCGACGTGAGAAGGTCATGAAGACAATGTGAATAATGCCTATTAAACTTAAAAAGCATGTCATGTCTATACCTGTCACATCGATTTGAGGAAATTCTCCTGATATTTGTAACTATCTTCTGACTCAGCAAAGAAGTCACTTACATTGTTGGTGAGCAATTGAAATTCTGACATGTTTTTATTATTTCACATTCTTTTTAGTTGTTAATATAAAGGAAAATATCAACCAACACTCAAGTTGTAGCTGTACTTGTTGGTCAGTTGCAACTATTGTTGACTGTGGATACAAGAATTTGGCAAAAATCTACATAGCATTGTGAGAGTCCATTGGCTATTTAGTATTTATAACAGTGTATTGCACAACTTGTTATTACTGATAATTTGGTGCCACACATCTTTTGTATAGGGAAAATTTATATTAAACTTATATAAGTAGTATATCTACATCTGCACACATCCCATCCCCCCTCTCCCCCCACCCAGTGAGACATTGTTAAAGATTATTTGCACACCACTGGCACACTCCTACTGCCCTCTTAGGGGTCACATGTAAGAATTTGGGGGCTTTCCCTCTTCAATCTGTAGACTTGAAAATACCACCTTTCCTTTCATTATTTAAAAAAATATTTATATAATATTGCTTTAAATGTTTATTAATTTTAGAGAGGAGGAGAGAGAGACAAGAACATGCATCTGTTCGATCCTGACTTTGGAGATCGAACCGGCAACCTTGGTGCTTCTGGAAGATGCTCGACCAACTGAGCTATTCTGCCAGGGCCTTTCCTTTTATTCTGGATGAGGCTCAGTCACAAAGAGCCCCGCAAGTCACCAAAGTCAGCCAGACAGCAGAGGAAGTCCGGAGGGAAAACAGGACTTCTCTGCGATCTGAGGCCTTTCCTGGGAAGAGCCGTCCATTAGCAGGGAGAGGCCAGAGGCAGCAGTTTCCCGGGCTCCTGCCAGTGTGCATGTCGCTCATCACAAAGCAGCGTTTCAGAGCTGTTGCATTTCCATTGACCAAAGTGAGAATGACAATAAGCATTTATGTGCTTCATCATTTACAGAGCACACCCACGTTTATTAGCTACTTCATTCTTCTAGAGATTTCCCCGATTTTTAGTCATCCATGGGCAGCTGGAGAAGGGGAAGGTCTATTCCAGTTTGGGATGTTAGCTAGTTCACTTCTCTCCAGGATGTCACTGACTCTCGACCTGGTATTAAAGGCGTTTACTTGTATTTTCTACACTTGTCATTACACCCGATCTGCAGTGAACTCAGGGCAGGAAATAAACACCATGGGGGGGTGGTTAACAGTTCAGGTGGAAAGGAAGTAGACGCAGTTGTCTTTGACTCTGTTTCTGTGGGTGTCGGTGGGGAAGGGGATCGGAGTGCTGGGCGTGACGTGATGTAGATGAGCACAAACCCAGCTCCATCTCTGGGTCCTGGATTTCATTTCACTTTTAAGTTTCACGTTGTGACCTTTGACCAACCTCACACTGTTCTTAGCAAGCATATCGAAGCCTTCTAGTTGATTATCTGTGTTCCTTAAAATATAGTCATAAATGTTTTGCTTAGCAACACCGGAATGGCATGACAACCAAAATAAATGTTGAGCTGGTGATAGCATTGATTATGAACAATTATCTATCACAAGACTACCAGGAGGTGTGGTCTCTGGTGATACTACACTCGCTGTCCCTTTGCCTTGTTGATCATTATTACCTGAGTTAACTATTAAAAAAGTACAGTGACATGTCTTGGCTATTGTAAATAATGCTGCAGTGAACATAGGGGTACAAATATCTTTTCTTTTTTAAAAAAATTAGAAAATTAAATTTAATGGGGTGACATTGACCTTGATCAATAAGAGCACATAGATTCCAGGTGAACATCGCTATAGCACTGGAACTGCTGATTACATTGTGTGCTCATCACCCAGAGTCAAATCATTTTCCCATCACCGTATATCTGTCCCTCTTTACTTCTCTCCCTGTCCCCACTTCACTTCTAGGCATATCTTTCCAAATTAGTGTTTTGAATTTCTTTAGGTAAATACCCGGAAGTGGGATTTCTGGGTCACATGATACTCCTATTTTTAATATTTTAAGGAACCTCCATACTGTTTTCCACAATGGCTGCACCAATTTCCAGTTCCACTGACAGGGCACGAGGCTTCCCTTTCACTACATCGTCACTGATACTTGTTTGTGTATGCATGAGCGCCATCCTGACAGGTGTGAGGTGATATCTCATCGTGATTTTAATTTGAATTATTTGATGATTAATGACGTCCATTGATAGGCATTTGAATAAAAAAAAATGTGGTACATGTATACAATGGACAATTAACCATAAAAAAAGAATGAAATCTTACCATTTGCAAAGGCCTGGATATTATGCTAAAGTGAAGTAAGTCATACAGAGAAAGACAAATACCATATGACTTCACTTAACTGTGGAATCGAAAAAAATAAAATAAAAGAACACAACAAAAGCAAACTCGTGGATACAGAGAACAGACTGATGGTGGCCAGAGGGGGGTGGGGTAGGGGACTGGGTGAAAAAGGTGAAGAGATTAAGAAGTACAAATTTGGAGTCACAAAATAGTCATAGGGATGTAAAGGACAGCATAAGGAAAATGATCAATAATACTGTAATAACTATGTGTGGCGTCTGATGGGTACTGGAATATCGGGGGGAACACTTTGTTAGTTATAAAAATGTTTAACCACTATGTTGTACACCTGAAACTAATATAATATCGAGTGTCAACTGTAGTTGAAAAAGAAAGAACTGTAACAGGAGTCTGTAGCAGAGAATAACTTGCACAGAGCTGCTGAGCTGTCTGTCTGCTCTGACCCTACATCCCTGCGTAAGTAAATTACCCTGTAATAAATTCTGTTATAGTCTGTGGCATTGCTGAATCATGCTGTGGAGTGAAGTTACCTTCTTGTTGCGAAGGCCTTTACACCTTTGTCTCACTATCAGACAGAGGAATACACAGAGGGGAGCAAACAGTGGCCTCTAGGATTATGGAGAGAGTTCCTGTCCATTTTGTAAATACTGTACCTGTTTTAGCTTTCCTCAGATGGTGAATTAGAAAAATATATCAATATTATGATGGAGGAAAACACCATCCAAACTAAGTTTTTTCTTTTGTTATTGTCATCAACATCATAGCATGTAAATTTTTCTTGGGAAAGTTTTGCATAAAGTAAGATATGGGTTAATACAAAAGCATATCATGACTCATTAATAATAGCTCCCACCTGTTAACAACAATTAGGTGATGTCTGTGCAGACACAGGGCACTGAAAGTATGGCTATTATCCAGTTAGTATGATATATCTTCAGAGTTCCGAGGGATCTCTCAGGCCCCAAGATGGGCATTTGGGACTGAAAGAACTAATTTGACGTTCTCTGATGATCACACTAAATCACACTGTTATCAAATACTAACTCCACTTTATGCTGCATGAGCTTGGACTGTCTACAATAGCATCCTTGGCACACTTGGGAATGAAGAAATTCAATTTCAAAAGTAAATAGTACAAAAATAGTTCAGAGGACAGCTTCTACATAGAACAAAGATCAGCTAATTAAGGCTGACAAATACAACTGAAATTTGCAGAACTGAAGCAGTATTTTATCCAGCCAAAGATTGCCAAATAAAATTTTTACCAAGATTACTTTTTTTCTCTTTAGTTATTGATTAGTTTTGCGAAGAAGGGCATATTGACATGTGCAGCAGACTGTGACGAGTTGAAATAGTTTTAGATAGAGTATCTTTGGCAGGTCTTCGTGTTCTGATTTAAGTGGGAACCACTGTGGGTTCTGAAGTAGCTTCTATAACCCGTTTCATCACAGACCTAATCATCCAAAACATCATTCCCTGTAATTTGACTGAAAAGTGATGAGACAGCAAAAGCTTCAATTCTTGAAAAAGGATTTAGCAGCTGGCCAGGCTTACGCTTATTAGAGACGCTCTTACACTCTCTTCACTCCAACCACACGACTAAATAAACTCAGGGGCTCTAATCAAGTGTGGAGGTGGGAGGGGCAAAGGAGAGAATTAGAACAGACTTCTTGGGGAAAACAGTTTGGTTAAAAAACAAACAAACAACTAGACAAGGCTGTACTGCCCTATGGAAGTTCTAGTGTCAAAATATCGCGAACTTGAAAAGTGAGTCATTTTATTTTGGAGGACGGGCAAGGACATACCCTCAGGCCAGATGACAGGGAAGAACCCAGCACTTCATGGCTGGAGAACTGGCTCCTGCAGCCTCTTCTTTGCTGTGGGACCTTCTGTGAGATGCCTATCCTCTCTGAGCCTTGGTCCCTTGTGTAAGGCTGTGTTGGCTGTTTGCACTTTGATTTTTCACAGTAAAACTTTCCACTTTTAAGGTTACAGTGCCTTGAAGACTCTGCTCTCACATCAGGTTGTCTCAATTTTTATGCTTTGGCATTTTAGCAACATTTATTTATTTATTTATTTATCAGTGACAGAGACAGAGAGAGGGACAGACAGACAGGAAGTAAGAGAGATGAGAAGCATCAATTCTTCACTGCACACTTTAGTTGTTCACTGATTGCTTTCTCATATGTGCCTTGACCAGAGAGCTACTGCAAAGCAAGTGACCCCTTGCTCTATCTAGCCAGTGACTTTGGGCCGAAGCCAGCAACCCTGGGCTTCAAACCAGTGACCTTTGGGTTCAAGCTAACGACCATGGGGTCATGTCTATGATCCCATGCTCAGGCCAGTGACCCCATGATCAAGCTGGTTAGCCCACGCTCAAGCCGGAGACCTTGGGGTTTCAAACCTGGGTCCTCTGCTTCTCAGACCAATGCTCTATCCATTGTGCCACTGCCTGGTCAGGGGCAACCCTTATTGTATTTAGAAACTATATTGAGGATAATTGGGAAGGCCAGATGTTTCTGGAAAGTACAAACCAGAATGTAAGGAAAGTACTGGGTAAGCCTATGTTATCATCAAACCAGCCTTCATTTTGATTGTGCATGCGATAGCATTACATTTAAAAAAAGATACAAAAGCAGTGTATACAAGTTACCCAGGTATTTGCCTTCTTCCTTTGTACATATTAAATATGTTTTAGAGGTCACTTTACTCTAATATAGTATTTTTTGCCTCTGCCTCTGTTGACCCATGACCCCACACCCCCTTGGTCTTCCCTGCTCTCGCTACCTCTTGAGAGCAATTTCCCCTTATCCTGACTTCACTTTCTGCTGGAAACCACCCTTCCTCCTTCCTTCCCCCCTCCCTCCCTTCTTTCCTTCCTCCAATGCACAGGTGACACAGCCCAGGTAGCAGGTCTGCACTAAGTGTTTGAGGGTATTTGAAGATGGTTGTGGTTTAGGACAAATTCAATTCAGACTGTCCTTAGCAATTTATCCCCACGCCCTCTTTGTGTTGGGTAGGTAGTAATGCATAAAGGGTGACTACATGGGACATTTAGCAGCTGCCCTTTCTTCCCCTCCCCTTAGCAGGTCATGGAATTGGCACAATAAAATAGAGATGTAGAAGGCATTTCAGGGAATGGGAAGGAAAGGGGGCGAGCTGCAGAGAGCAGGGTGACTGGAGCAATAATCCCCCAACCAGAAGAAGAGCTTCAGAATTTCCTTTGGCTCTAACATCTCTGAGCCAACTGCACTGCAGGGCGAAGTCCGCTTCATGAGGTTGGCTTAATCCTCACACTTTTCTCTGCTAACTCTCCTACTGCCCTGCCCTCAGGCGTGTTTAGCCACTTAGTGACAGATGTGGGGATTTAACAGTTTAGGCCCCTTGATTCTCTTGATGGGATAAGGAGGCCCCTGTGCTGTCTGTCACTCATCTAATCCACCTTATCCTCAGATCATGGTGAAATTCCTTCCAGTCACAGCCCTTAGATCACAATGAAAAGGCAGATTAGCCTGATTCTCAAGGCCCATCGGCTCCATGCTTTTAGTTAAATGGTACCCGCCACAGACCCCAGAGCGGAGTTTGCAGGGTTAGCTGAGTGCATTATTATTACAATGACTTCATTTCACCAGCTTGCCGCCAGCATCTTAATCCTCAGTCAGGTCTAAGCATGAGAATGCTCGTTAGCCGTGATTAGGAGACAATTGATGGCTCACATTTTCTCATCCCACAGGATTCATTTTCATTAAGAGTCCAAATTGATTTAAAAAAATTTTCAACAAGAGCACCTGATTGACAGTGACTTCCTGGGCTTTCCTGACGAAGGCCTGGTTGTAAGTAAACCGTTCTATTTTGATTTGATTTTGCATTTGGGTTTGTGCTGGGATCTACCATATTTTTCACTCCATAAGATACACCTAGGGTTTTTAAGGAGGAAAATAAGAAAAAAAAATATTATGAACCAAATGGTGTGTTAAAATATTTAATAAAATATACCACAATAATATTTCAACAGTGTAAACTCAACAGCAGTATTAACAACTGTTAGCACTGTTATTAACAAACGAGAAGAGACTTTAGTGTTCAAATAACTCTTCTAGTTGTCCAGGAATCTGCAGCAGCTAAAAAAAATGAACATTCGCTCCATAAGATGCACAGGCATTTCCCCCTCCACTTTTGGGGAAAAAAAGTGCGTCTTATGAAGCGAAAAATACAGTATTTCCTGTAGGTTTTCTAATCCTTCCGCCTCCTCTTCTGCCTGACCTGTCCATGGGTCCTGCCCCTCCAGCTGCTTAGGTGTCTTCCACGTACATGCTGACCCACTCAAGGTGCAGACTGCTCCCTGGAGGGGATGGTACTAGCCATGGTCTTCTGTCTTCCGACCCGTAGGCTCTGAAGGGGAGCCGTGCTGGGCTCTTGGCTGTGGCCAGGGTTCTGATGGAACGGGTGGGTTCTGACCTGACTTGGAGCTTCTTTTTCACACCTGCCTCCTCCTGGGGGCGCTGTCCTGGTACCCCCACACCTAATAGCACCAGGCACACAGTGAGCACTCCACAGATTTCTGAGGGATCAAAGAATGAGGGGCCAAGGGTCCCTGGTTCTAAATATACAACTGTTGTGTCCCCTTTCTTTTTTAAATTTACTTTTCAATTATAATCGACCTACAGTATAATAGTTTCAAGTGTATTCAACACCGTGATTAGACATTTATATACCCACGAGGTGGTACACCATGAGATATATGAAACCTGACTTTGTAAATTATATAACTGTCTCTCCTTTATCGAGAGCAGTGTTCCTCTGGGTCCTGGGGAAAGCAGACACAGACAGGATTAAACAGGCAGCAATTTTATTAAGGGAAATGCCTATTCGGAAGAAAATGGGGGGGCAGAGCTAGATAGTCTGGCAGAACTCTCATGCTGATGCAAGTCTGAGTTGAGTGGGGAAGGGAGGGAAGGAAGGTGGGGTAGTAACACCCTTGGCGGCCATGCAGGCAGAGGAAGGTTCAGCAACGGTGCGGGGAGTCTTGGACCCCAGCCGGCCACCAGCCAGCCACGGGCCTGCCTCCGCGCACCTGCAGCACGGAGTCACGGGGGAGCAGCCCGTGGGCAGCGCGGCTTCGGTGCCAAGGTGGCGCAGTCTTTCCGAGTGCAGCAGCTGGGGCCTGTGGTGAGTTATGTATCCTGGAGTTGGAAGTCTGCAAGGGTGTTTCCATGGCTGCCACCGAGCCGATGCCAGAGCGAAGCCGAAAACCACAGCCCAGTACCTGCCTCCGGGTCTGCCTTCCGGTGGGCCCAAATGGAGCGTGCCTACCTTCTGTCTCGGGGATACTCTCCTGTGGGCATCTGAGGCTCACGTCTGGGCTTTGTGGCCCTTGAGGCCATTCATTGCCCGAGGCCGGCCGCTGCTGGCGGCCCAGTCTCCCCATACCTTCCTGCTGTTGAAGGCGCCACGTTAACTCTAGGTCGTCATGCCGGGGAGGCCCGTGCCGGGGAGATCCTTCCTGGATAGCCCCACTGGGGACTGGTCAGGACCCCAATAACCCGTCTCCCTGCTCTTGCCCCGGCACCAGCTAAACTACTCACTATAAGTTTTATTTAAGGTAAGCTCCATTTAGCTGTTGACACTGTTGGTCCCTAGGAAGTCAGGAGTATTTGGGGTGGAAAAGTCACCCCTCTGAGTCGTGCCATGGGAGCCGCCATGCTCCCCGCGTGGGTGAAGCTACCAGGCTCCGTCAGCCTCGATGCTCGTTTGTGGGTCCTCCCTGGTGGGAAGTTGGGGCTCTGTGCGCTGCTTGTTTCTTCAGTCTCAGTGTAGTAATTCCTTCTGTTCTGCTCCCTCTCAACCTCTCTTCTTCCCTTCTGGGAATTCTCTGTGGGAGGTGAGATCTCACTTTTTCTCAGTGGCTTCAAATCATCTCTTCTTGGGTTGGGAGTGTTTTAGACAGTCACACAGATCTTCCGTTTCAGGGTTCTACCCCCATGCCAGCCTGTTCTTTTCTAGATTATTCCTTTTTCATTCATTCACATCCCAAGTTTATCGGGAGGAGGCGCGCTCCATGGAGGGAAGGACTCCTGAAGCGGCCAGTTCCCTGCTGGTCTCCAGAGGTTTGTCTTCCTCTTGGGAGGCTGTTTGCTGCTGTCTTCACTACCAGCCCCTGGGCTCTACCCCCGACTACCCAGAGAAGACACAGACAGCTCTTTCCCTAGAGTGCGGCTGAGACTAGACTGGTGTGTG
Organism: Saccopteryx bilineata; assembly: GCF_036850765.1. Taxonomy (NCBI): domain Eukaryota; kingdom Metazoa; phylum Chordata; class Mammalia; order Chiroptera; family Emballonuridae; genus Saccopteryx; species Saccopteryx bilineata. The sequence goes on along the minus strand of NC_089494.1, from coordinate 17,255,428 downwards.
ATTTGAACATCAGCACAGGTTTGTTGGGGACAGCGAAGGGGCTTACACCCAGAGGGCTACTTAAACAGGTGGCCAGCTGTGGCTGCAGCCCCCAACTGGTGGCCCTAGTCAAAGACAGTTCTTCCACACTGCATGACTTGGGAGCACCGCCAGAGACTCTGCATTACTTAGGGTTCAGCCAGACAGAGCTATGTGCACAGGAGGGGTTATTCAAGCCGGCCTACTGAGCTTAAATGTCCTGTTCTGGGATCGCTGGCTTTGTGGGGGGCCCATCCCTTAAAGTAGACCCCACACTGCCACTCGCGCAGTGTGGCCTCACACTGTGGTCAGACAAGGAAATGTAATCAGAACTCGGTTGCCCAGGGACCTTCCACCTAGACATCTGCAGGAAACCTTTCAACCATAGCATCACAGCCTCCCGTCCTGTCCTTCGTGGCGCTCACCCTTCAGCCTGAGCCGCTTGTTAAATGCAGATTGCTAGGTATTTGCTTTTGGAAATTCTGACTCAGTAGGTCTGAGATACTCCACTGATGAGCCTAATGTAGCTTAAACCTACCATCTGGTTCCTCTAAGCTTGTGTGCCTGGCTCTATGCTGGTGTTTAGCAGGAGGGGTTCAACTGTGCACAGGGTTTGGCTTCCAGAGAGAAACACGGAGGCCAAGGTCAGGGGTGAAGGACAGCTGCAAACTGGACAAGGAGACTGCAGTGTTAGTGCCCAAATTCAGGGAGCTGGGAGCAGATCTTGTTACGTTTACTGCTATCTTCTGGGTGTCATATTTCCCATTTGGAATCTCAATTTTAAAGTCCACAGATTGTCAGAGAGTATTCAGTAAGGAGAAGGGGAGATGGACTGACTTGGGGAATCAAAAGTGGTGTCCAGGCTTCGTGGTTTCACTAAATTCGGTATTTCTGCCCTGAAAAGAGCCCCTCTTCTGGGATTAGATTGAATTTCTTTGGTGTAGACACATATCCTATAAGTACCGCTGTATTTTTTATTTTCAAATACTGTGCATAAAAGACCAACAATTATAAGGAACAGTCCGGAACAACCTTGTAAACTCTTCAGGGCAATCAGTGCATTAGTAAATTGTTACCAATTTTAAATGAGATACGCACCCAGAGTTGGTGTGACTATTAAGCTGCTGAAATAACAATTTACTCTTTTCCAATTGGCATTTCATAATAAAAAGAAACTAATTACTTTATGTAAAACATGTATTTAATTGTATTTTCTCTAGTGAGATTTTATCTGAATTAGCCAGCTGTGAACAAAGGAAGTAGGTTCTAAGTTGAGAGAAAAGAATAACGGGAAGGTTTTCTACAACATGTTCAAGGATTGCGCGGGGAGGACTCATCAGGGTCACACTGCATCCACTGCAAAGAGAATCAAAAACACGCGCACCACGTGTGTATGCAGCAGTATGCTTTACTGGAGATTAAATCTGTGCTTTCTCTGTTCTAGCAAGAGAAGGTCAGAGAAATACCTTGTTTGTCTTACGAACACTAAATCTTTGAATTATTGAAAACATACCCTACCCCACCCCCACGAAGAAATCTGCGACTCCTGTAGATACTGAGAAAGGTGATGGGTAGTTTCATTTTCCAGAAAAGGGGATGTGGTCAGACATTTTGGGATCAGGATCTGGGAGGAGAAACAAACACCGGCAGTCCCTGGATTACAAACGGGATGGGTTCTGTAGGTTTGTTTTTAAGTTGAATTTTATGTAAGTTGGAACAGGATATTTACCTACCTATTAAATGCAACTTAGAGGTTTGTCTTGACACCGTATTTATTTTTACCTTTCTCTGCATATAAATACTTAAACATTTTCAAACCTACAGAATCTGTCTCATTTGCAACCTGGGGACTGCCTGTACTGTCCTAGAAGGCTTGGGGAGGAGACGGTGCCGGGGCTCTGGCTCCCTGAGGCAGTGAATGCTGAGCTCACCTGTGTCCTGCATGCTACACGTTGACATGAGAAACATCCAAACCTGTAGAGAACTTTTGTGAGTTTATCTGAGCCAAACTGACAATTGTCAGGAAGCAAAAATCTCAATGGATCGAGAAAAAGCTCTGCAGAAAGGCTGTTTTGCAGCTTCTATTGTACATTAAAATGGAAGGAGGAGACAGAAGGAGGGTTACATGGAATCTCTTGGTGGTTGATTAGGGAGATGGGGAAAACAAAGTGAGGAAAATGGAGAGACACATCCTTGTTTTACGCTCATGGATACAGAGTTAACAATGAATGTTTATGGCACATAGAGGTGTATGGGGGAACAGGATAACATGAGGGGTCCCGTGGCCTCTTGCTCTGGAAGGGTTGTGCGTGGGAAGATCTGGAAGAGGAGATTGCTCTGATGTTTCAATGCTGTCTTATCTCATGCAAAAAGCCCACAGACAGGCTCAAGTAGGTAAGTTAAAGTTTGGTTTTTGTCAAGGAAGCTACAGCCCTAGGACATGACTATCCACCCACTTCTAGTTAGAAATGTTTATGTTCAGACCATCCTGTGTGGTTACTTTCGGTCTCCCAGTTTGTGGGGTCTGCCGAGCTGGCCTCCCCCGAGCCTGTCAGGTGGAGGATGTTGCCCTGTTTTGTCCGCACAGGGCTGGCTTTCCATCCTGTGTGTGGAGCAGGGTGGGAACAGAGCGGCAGTGTTGTGACGATGGGCCTCCCGCCGCTGTGTTCTTCGCTGTCCCTCGCACCTGCTGGGGCTGTGCTCCTTGGGCTCTGTCATGGATCCCTTGCAGGTGCTAACTTAGTCAGGGAGGGGCCTAAGTGCTTTCTCATATTCTGGAGAGAGGAAGAAGCATGGAAGTGCCCCTTGGGGTGTCAGAAGTACTGGCCGTCTCTTTACATAGAGCTTCACTGGGAGGCAGGGTTTTCTGACAATGAGGTGGGTCAGTCACTTGGATAAAGACCAAGTGTCCTTTCCTAGGGAAAGTGTACTTTGACACGGGAAAGGCTCATCTGTTTGGGGTGGATTTCGTGTGGTCTTGCCTGGTGGGGAATGGGGGTGGTGGTGAGGGGTGGGGGTGGGGGAAAGGGTAGTTAAGGATACCAAAACAAGGTCTCTTCTTCCACTGGGATTCTCTGTTTACTAATCTGCTGAAATCTGATGGGCCTCATTATTGTTCCTGCTTCCCCTGGTTTGCTAGAACTCCCCCAGGGCACATTGAGAAAGTACAGAAATCAAGTGCATTATCCTTGGTTTCATAAAAATTAATTATGGGAAAAACATATGCTGTGATGTACTCTTTCTATCCCACTGAGAGAGGAATCTGTAGCACTTTCTCTTGTGAATAGGACTCAATAGTACTTCTTTGTGCAGTAAATGGTATTATAGTCATGCTTGATCATGGCATTGCATGTAATTACAAGCCTGTTGGAGTTCTGCATTTAAGCCCAGTTTGGAAGGATGTGGAGCTCAGCTTTTTCTCAATCACACAGGATTAAACTTGGCACTCAAGTTTTTGCATAAAGCTGGTGTTTGCTGGTTAATGTACCTCTTGACCGCCAGTGTGAAGAAAAAGTAATCCCATTCAGTGTACTCAGCCAACACGCACTGGTCCTGTTGGACCAGTGTTTCTGACGTGTTGTGCTGGCTGTTAAAATCTTCAGAGTGTTGACTCTGATTTATATCTCTACCATTTTCACATGTAGGTTGGATTACCAAACTGTAAGCCAAGATATCTTGTCCAGCCTTGAAAATAAGTGTTAACTGACGTGTCTAAAATTTATGGGCAACTGATGAGGTGCAGTGGATTTACAGGGAGCTGCCTCCAGCTTCATCAGATGAGGCAACTGAGTCCTATTGAACTAATCATTTTATTTACAGTCCATTAAACTTTTAATGGGCCATCTTCCAAACTAGGGCTGGTCATACCTGGGACCATCGGTCAGTAACGTCCTTTCCATGTGACTGCTTCTCCCTGGGGTCCGGTGTAGTGCACATGTTCATCCGGCCTGGCCAGACTCTGGCCCCTGTGACGCTGTGACAGGTCAGCGTTCTGGGTCAGCTCTTGAGCTGGGCATGTGCTTTGATGTAAGATAATGAAAGTCGATCCCCTGGTCCCCCTGGAGTCCTTAGTTCCGAGTGTTGCGCTTCGGACTGAATTTCTGAGATGGACTACTCTGCCTGGGAGTGCTGAGAATTGCAAAGAAGATGGGAAAAAAGTAAAAAGCTTTGGGATTTATGTAATAGAAATAAAGTTGGAGATTGCATTTCTCACATCCAATTTTCCCAGGCTTTTGCACACTCTTATTGCCTAAGCAAAGCCAATCATATGTTGTACACTTGTCCTGACCTTTTATTCCAAACGTATAATTGTGACTTATAATAATAGTAATAATAATAAAAGATAATAGCTGTCACATAGTGGAGCAATGGCCATGTGCCAAACCCAGACCTGGTGGCTTTACATACATTATTTCATTTAATTTTTAGAACAACACCCCTGTAAGTAGGAATGATTTCCCACTGCTTGTGGGTAAATAACCCGAGGCTCTGAGAGATTTAGTCATTTGCCCATTTACTTAGCCTAGCTCTTCCCAGCACCAAGACCCACGGTCCACCCTGACCACCCATGCTGCCCCAGTGCCCCTCCCCATCAATGCATTTTCTAAAGTGAGGTCTGGGTAAGTATTTTATGTGCTCCGACTTTGTATGCAGAGTTCATATTTCCTTTAAAATTCCCATGCTGGCTCTTCCAGTCAAGGTTATCTTGGACACAGAAAGTTCTTCAAATATTCAGACCACCTCCGTTGCCCACAGAATGTTCTGAACCTTGACAGCCTCTGATGTGTCCCTTTCCTTGCAGGAAAACAGCACTGTAAGACTTGCAATTAGAAGTGCAATGATTTTAAATGGCTTCCACACGGCTCAGCTTTCAAAGCAGTTCCACTTCCAGACAACTTCACATAAACAGATAATCAGAGGCTAGAGCCCGAGAGCACAGTTCCTGCCTCCTAATTGGCCTGAAGCAGGGACATCCGCTCCGAGTGCAGCCTGGGTCAGGTGGCCCCTCTTATCGGGGACCTCCTGCAGTGGGGAGGGACTCACCCTGGGTTACATAAAGACTTCACAGGGGCATCGAAACATGGGATGGAATCAACTTGAACAAAAAACCTCATTGGTTTGAATCCTTCCTTAACCATCAGTAATTCTTTTGGGGTTGATAGCTCATCTTATATAAAATGAATGTTTCCATTCTAAATGTAGAATTTCTTGCCTTGGTTGCAAGTCCGAACAATTTCATATAAAAGACTCCATCAGAGGCCCTGGCCAGGTGGCTCCGTGGATAAAGCGCTGAGCCAGCACGCCAGAGGTCATGGGTTTGACCCTGGTCAGGGAACATACAAGAAGCAATCAATGAGTGCACAACTAAATGGGACAACTAAGTGAAACGAGTCGATGCTTCTCTCTCTTCTTCCTTGCGCCCCTCAAAGCAATGGAATAAAAACTAAAAAAAAATAGATGAACCTGATATGGTTCTATCTACTTTTCTTATTCAAGATGAATTTTGCAGATTGGAGAATATGAAAAACCACATTTATTCAACAGGTTTTATCTTAAACCTCCCTCCATCTCCTCAACACACACAAACTTTATTATTATTATTATTATTATTATTATTATTATTATTAAATTCCAAAACTGGATGGAAGTTTTGGGGGTGGGCAAGCTACAGGGCCTTGTACAAAACTTGAAACTGTCCTTGGTTTTCCAGAAAACTGGTTATTCCAAATGTACCTCGAACCTAAGCATCCTGAGATAACTTCCTTCAGAAATGTTTGAGTTTTTCAGAAGGCTTGTTAGAGCTGAAGGATCCTTGAGACAGGGCTCGATATGTGCTTGTGAGAAAGAGGGAGAATTTTTTTAGAACTGTAGTCTAGGATTCTAGTAACCCCTACTCACATCATTTTTCTCTTTCCTCAGCAAGTCCAAATTCTCTCCATTCTTTGTATGATGGTTTGGGGTCATAGCTTCTTCATGTATTCTTTTTGCCAACTCTGGTCTTCACTGATTTTATTACTCAATAAATTTCATCCATTTTAATAACATATTGGAGTGAGTAGCTCCTCATGTAAGGTATTGATCTAGATATGCATTGTGGGGCTATAAAGATGAACCAGGTTTAAATTCTCTCCTGAGCAGTTTAGAGTCTATCAGGAAAGAGGTCGAGTATAGCTTGCGATAAGGAGGGATGCAATTAAACAGGCAGTGACTACATGAGGTGTTAAGGTAGACAGCAATACAATGCAATGAAAAAGGATGTGAGGAAATGCCCCAAAGAACTCTCTCCTCTGAGGGGCAGAGAACCCCGGAAGGGTTCTCTCCAGCTTGAAGGCTCTTTGGAATACATATGATCACTCAAAAAAAAGAGGGATGACGTCAGAGTAATGGTGTGGTAGGAAGCGATACCGATAAATCTCCCCCAAAACTCAACAAGATCTTCAACCAGAAACAGAAAAACCTATCCTTGGAGCCTCCAGATGTTTCGCAATACACCTGAAGGTATGGTCGAGCGAAAAATTGGCTAAATATATAATCAAACCCCGAAGGAAATAGGGAGTAAGAAATGCTCTGCCTTCCTCACTAACCTAAACAGGGCTGCTTTCACTGGGAACTGACAATATAGAAACTAAGGCTTGCAAAGGGGGTGAATAGATCCAGGACGTGGCACAAACGGTCGAACCAGGCTGTGGCACGGAGATACATATGATCACTTAAGTCAGAAGAAATCTTGTGGGATTTAATTTCTACTTCTTTCCTACTTGCTGGGAAGAGGGCCTTCATGGAGGGTGGTGATGGCAGGTTTAACATGGGGTGGGGAGTTCGGTGAGTCACACCTGGAGGAATGAAAGCAAAAGGCAGAAGTCCAGTGGTGCTTGTGGCTGGCTTCCAGCTAAAGCAGATGTAAGAACCAGCAAGCAGGGACCAAGTCAGAAGAGCCTGTGATCTTCCTTAAGCCTGCGACTTGTCTCACATTCATCATGTTTGTTACCTCCCCTCCCCAAGGTTTCCTCCTAGGGATTTAGGGATTGAGGGTAAAGCCCTGAAGTGAATGGGCTTAGTGTCTCTATCTCTGGGGACTGAAAGGAAGGGGAGGGGCCGAAGAGATTGGGCCAGGCAAGGGAGAATAGAACCAAGACAGAAGGTGAGCAGGCAAGTTCTGGGACCAGGTGGGCAGGAACCGTGACCTGATGTTGACATAGGAAGGCTTTTGGGATCCTGACACAAGCCAGAGTGAGTGCCAGGGAGGTGCTGAGGACAGAGGATGACTCCTAGCTTGGGAGATCAAGATAGGTGGGCTCCACAGAGGAGGTCAAATGTCATTTGAGCCCTGAAAGAGAGTAGAGATCTAGGCACATCAGGTGCCTAAAAAGGAACAGAATATGAGTTAAAGACAGATGGGCAGTAAAGAATGGGGTGAGGAGGTGAAACAGGAAGTCATTGGGCTTGGTTGGGCAAGAAGAGAAGAGGTGGGAGTAAGGGAAGGTGGGTAGCTAAGAAGATTGGGCAGTGCAGCAGGGTCCTTTGAAGGATCTGTGGGGGTGTAGGACTGTGCTTCAGGGGGGCTGATATGGCAGTTGTGTGCAAGAGAGGTTGGATGGAGAGAAAAATCGGGAAGCCAATGCCATAATGGAGGAGAGATTGAGGTAATGGGGTCTGGATCAATCAGGACTCATTTCCTCTGCTGCTATCAGAAACTTTTACAAGTTAAGCACTTATTTCTCTCTCATGTAAAAGAAGTGGTGGTAAGCAGTCAAGAACTGATGTGTAGTTATCAGGGGTCTAGGCTTCTATAGTTTTTTGCTTGCCGTCCCTAGGGAGCTGCCATTGTTGCCAACACCCATCCAGCAGCAAAATAAAGAAAGTGTGTAGGAGAGTATTTTTTTTTTTTTCAGGGAAACTTCTCAGAGTTCTACATAACACTTTTGCTTACTCCTTGTTGGCTAGAACTTTGCACATGACCCACCTAATTGGAGAAGATTCTGGGAAATGGAGTCTTTTAGTTGGGTGGTCATATGCCTGGCTAAAGCTGAGGGTTCTTTTATTAAGAAAGAAGGGGAAGCCCTGGCCGGTTGGCTCAGTGGTAGAGCATCGGCCTGGCGTGCGGGAATCCCGGGTTCGATTCCCGGCCAGGGCACACAGGAGAAGCACCCATCTGCTTCTCCACCCCTCCCCCTCTCCTTCCTCTCTGTCTGTCTCTTCCCCTCCCGCAGCCGAGGCTCCATTGGAGCAAAGATGGCCCCAGGCGCTAGAGTGGCTCTGGTCACGACAGAGTGACACCCCGGAGGGGCAGAGCATCGCCCCCTGGTGGGCAGAGTGTTGCCCCCTGGTGGGCATGGCAGGTGGATCCCGGTCGGGCGCATGTGGGAGTCTGTCTGACTGTCTCTCCCCGTTTCCAGCTTTAGAAAAATACAAAAAGAAAAAAAAAAAAAAGAAAGAAGGGGAGAATGACTGGTAGACTGTCTCAGAGCCAGGCATCGATAGTGACAAAGAGAATGAGGAGCAAGGGGAGAATATGTGAGATACTCCATGACAAAGTGACTGGGCTCGAAAACAGATTAGAAACGGCATGAAAAGAAGAAAGATTTGGAGCCTGGGTAAAAGGAAGTGGTGGAAACGGTGGTTAATACGTGGCAGGCACTGTTCTAAGTGCTTTCACATGTATTTCACACGGATTCCTCATAACAACCCTCTGAGGTAGGTCCTGCTATTATTGTCTCTATTTTGCAGATGAAGAAAATTGGGCACAAGGGAGGTAAGTTGCTTGCCCCAAATGATTCTGTCACTAGCAGAACCAGAATTTTAACCCAGGCAGCCTGTTCCAGAACCTATGTCCTTGACCACCATGCTCATGGTGACAAAGAACAGAGAGAGGAGACCCCGCCTCATATGCTCATACCATGTCCTTTACCTGCATTCTTGCCCCTTTCCCCTGATATATTTAATGTCTCTAGTGCTCAGTGGTGGATGGTAAAGAAAACTAGTTGAATTGATATTTGCACATGGGCTTCGAAGAGCACTCAAAGTTCTGACAACCTGTCCCTTCTTTTGGTCATTGACAATTTCAAGCCTTGGCCTGGAGCGGGCCTGACCACTGTCAATGCCCTGTGGGGCCTGCGGGGTGGGTTCTGGGGGCTGCATCTCAGGAGATTGTTCCAGTTTGTCATCAAGCAGATTGCCGAAAACCTATGTTATCAGGTCCAAATGGGGCAGGAGAAGAAGAAACAGCTAAAAGGGAAGCTCAGCGACTCAGAACCTTGAAAGCCTGGGTGGGTGTAAAGCCCGTAGCCACGGTCACCATCACAGTCACCTGACCTGTGCAGGTTTGCATTTGATTTGGACAGATGGTAATGAAACAATGGAGCCAAGAACTGGTGGGCCATTAGCTTTAATCCTAGCTTGCACCCGGCGGGCAAGAAATACACACAGTGGGAAAACACTTCCCTTTCTATTCAGGGCTCCCAAAGGCACTGACTTATCCGAGTTTCCTAGAATCAAAGGTTTGTACCTCACCAGCCTTACTCACCTCTGTTCCCCATCTCCTTCTCTCTGTACAAACTCTGCACAAACTGGCTTCTCCTTCAGCACTCTGCCATCTTGGCTGCTTCTCCTCTCTTCCACCTGGCCTTTCTCTGCTCTCCTCCAGCATGGGCTCCTCTGCCCCATTTTATAGTATAGAAATCAAAACCTTTAATCCAATATACAAACAAGGAAGTCTCTGATACAAAGTCACTTATTTGAGGCATAATGGGATTCCTCATGAGAGTGCACCACCCCACATCGTGCAGCATTCAAGGGTGTGGGCAAAAGCTTAGTTTTGAAAGTAAGCCTTAGGCCAGGGGTCCCCAAACTACGGCCCGCGGGCCACATGCGGCCCCCTGAGGCCATTTATCCAGCCTTCACCACACTTCCAGAAAGGGCACCTCTTTCATTGGTGGTCAGTGAAAGGAGCACATTGACCATCTCATTAGCCAAAAGCAAGCCCATAGTTCCCATTGAAATATTGGTCAGTTTGTTGATTTAAATTTACTCATTCTTTATTTTAAATATTGTATTTGTTCCCATTTTGTTTTTTACTTTAAAATAAGATATGTGCAGTGTGCGTAGGGATTTGTTTATAGTTTTTTTTTTTTTTATAGTCTGGCCTTCCAACGGTCTGAGGGACAGTGAACTGGCCCCCTGTGTAAAATGTTTGGGGACCCCTGCCTTAGGCTATAAGGACCCTGCCTGCTTACAGCCTGTCCCCCACACCCAATGCAAACCTATACATCATATTTACAAACTTATTTGACTGACAGTGGGAAATCAGGAAGGTGGGCTCTGAACAGATTCAAAATGGGGAGCTCTTCATGTAGTTTCTGTGAAGCAGTGGGCAGCTCTGTGCTCCAAGGACTTGGGGATACAGTTCTAGAAAGGACAGAAGGGGTTTGTTTTGTGGCCAGCAGTGACTTGAAAACGATACTCTCTGTCTGCCATGGCTGTTTTGTAGAAAGCATGATTGAGGTCAAGTGTGTGTCAGGGCTAAAGACCAAGAACAGAGTAATGTCTGCAGAGAGAAGGACAGCTAGTGAATTCCTTAATTAGAGTTGGTTTCCTATTTCTCCAGTCAATTCTAATCACTTGTTAGGTTTTAAGTCAGCTCTTTGGCCTGCAGTGTGCAGCCACAGAGTTCAGACAATGAGGACTCAGTGATCGTGGGTGAGGTAAAACGGACCTGGTCTCCCCTTCTGTAAAAATATTATCGCAAAACTTATTTCTTGAGACTCTGAGGATCCAAAGAATTAATATGTGAGACTGTTGGCAAGCTCTCAAGTTTAGTTATTTATTACATTAATGATAACGATAGATATTAGTCAATGCCTGCTAGAAAATGATTCTGCACTTAAATTTCATGCTTCATTGGCTCCCACTGACTTCCATTTCTCACCAGGGCACGTACCTCACTGACACCTGTAATCAAAGCTTGGAGATTTACTTAGGCACCAAAAGATTAATCATGACAAAATTCATGAAGTTTCTCATTTTTTTTCCTGTTCACTGGGCATTAGCTATCATCCCTGGGAGGTGACCTCCTCATCTTATTCTGACGGGAATTTGTACTTAAATATATGGTTAGGAAATACCTTGTTGAAAGGCTGCAGTCAGTTGATTGTGGGAAAAGTGCTTTCTTTGAACAGAAATCTCACACTGGTACGGACCTGGATGTTTTGCTACATAGTGCCTCCAATCTAGGTTGCAACCCAATACTTCCTCTTTCCATTCCACGTCCTTTTCCTTTCCTTCAACCAAGATTTAATTGCGAGGGATCAAACTCATCCGTCATTATCCTGTCCCAATGAAACAGACAGGAATAAGATGTATTTCCGTCCTCAGTAAGCTCACCATCTGGGAGCGAAGACAAAAATGAAAATAAATAATTGTAATACAGTGAGACAAGTACCACTGAGTAGATATATTCAGGGCACAGAGGCGGCATTTCAATGGGAAGAAAATGCATTTTGGCATTATCCCCGTCTAAATATGCAACCCTAAGACTCAGCCATCACTCAGCAAAACTGACTCTCCTTGCTTGCTTATGTTAATTTAACAACCCTTTTAATTTCGGAGATTAGGAAATAATTTGTGCTTTTATGAGTTCAGTCTCTTCCTTCTTTCATCTCATTGTGCTTTTTAATCCCTAGTTTATGTATTTATTATGCAAAACACATTAGCTCATCCCTGTAGCCTCTGTTGTCTCTAGTGATGTTTGTATATGTTGTTTTTGTTTTTCCATTATAAATCTTTAATTGCATAACTGTGTTCCCTTTTTAAAAACCCAACCTTGCAAAAATTTGCAAGCTTGACAATAGACTTCTTGGCAAGGCTATGGGAAAACAAGCATTCTCACATATTATTGATGGGAATGAAAAACGGTACCATTTGTATGGAGGGAAATTTGGTAATATTAACAAAATTTTATGTGCATTTATTTACCTTTCACCCAACAATCTGACTTCTAGGAATTTATCCAGATACATTTCTAACAATATGAAAATACAAGTATACAATGTTATTCATTTACACATGCGAATGTTTATATTCATAGTATTATATTTATATGTCATAACTATTATACAAAACACCAAAATCACAAGGTAATATTATTTGTAACCACAAAACCATTGGAACCCACCTCAATATCTAAACATAGGTAACAAAAAACTGTGGCACTCACTCACAATGGAGCACAAAGCAACTGTAAACAGGAATGAGGAGGCTCTCCAGGAACTGAGATGGAGTGATTTCCATAGCATATTGTTAAGTGCAAAAAGCAAACTCAATAAAAAACATATAGATAATGTACCTTTTGTTTAAAAAGAAAGAATTTCAGAAAATTTGCTTATCTTTATAAATGAAATACAAGAAGGATGAATCAGGAAACATAAGTTGGTTACCTACAAGAGGTGAAGGGAATAGGGGAGGAGAGGTAGAGAGGGAATACTATTTCTCTGGATGTATCTTTTTTACATAGTTTTGTTAATGTTACTAATATTCAAAGGCAAAATTAATAAAGATGGGGAGGGGAAAAATCCATCCCTAAAACTGAAAGCAAACTGAAATAAATCACCCAATTTTATTCTAAATGAATACCATAACCATACTGAAGAGAAAAAAAAAAGACCAATTCAAGTTACTTATGAACATAGAATTTGATTATATGCTCTCAGCCGTTGGTGGGGAGCTGGTAGGGAGATTACACAGAAGTCTTTTTATTAAGCTTGTGTTTTCTTTGTGTTTTTTTTTTTTGGTAGTGGTAGGGAAAAGTGATTCTGAAGTAACTTTATATGTATTATAGGATGGAGCAAATGAGGAAATATATATTGTTGTATTTTGGGAGCCAGGTTCTTACTGGGAAGAAGGGTCATAATATGGAATAGGGCAAGGCAAGAAAGAACTCTGTTGGGATAAATTGAAATAGGAGGTACCACTGTGTACCATGTTTCTATAATATATGAGTATGTGGTTATGCATGTATGTGTATGTGTGAATATATATTTGTATATGTATTTATAAAGGTATATGCATGTATCTATATATTATCTAGCTTTGTCTGCTGAAAGGGCCAAGTACACCTCAGTAGCACTGAGCATACCCAGTGTCCAGATCTTGGTTTCTAATACCGTTCCAATACCACTAAAAGGAACCAAGGCTCCTGGGAGAACAGTTGATTCCTAGGCTGGAGCAGGGTAGGTATGAGATGAGCCTGGAACATTTTTTTATGTTAGAAATTAAGAAAGGGGCATGTCACAAGGACACAGGAGCCAGCTTGAAAGAAGTTCTACTGGTTAAATCTGAGACCATTTGAATATCAGAATAATTAAGTACAATAATGAATCATAAACCATTAAAAAATAAGAGTCCACACCAGGTTATGAGTCCATATCAATAATAAGTGGGTATATTAATAATAAATATACGGGGGAGAAGGGAAGGGTCTTGCTTATAATGAAATGCCAACGGCCAACTGGTAGACTGGGAGAAAGTTCTCAGGTTGGAAAGGTAGCATTTTACAACCATTACGGTAAAGATTAGAACAAGCAAGAATCATTAATGCATGCTAAATTTAGGGGGACATTTAGATGAGGAGCAGGATGTTTGTATGGTCTTAACGTATCTCCCACAGATTGATTTCCCACTTTGGAGGGAAAAACTAGCAATTATAAAGTGAAGAAATTTGACATCTTGACTGATCACAGTTTACATCAGCAGTGAGAACAGATGGACATCACGTGCCCCTAGGTGTGGTCCTGAGAGCGACATTACAGCGTTTGTAGTATTATGGCCAAGAATGTGTTGAATCTGAATCATGAGGAAACATTAGACAAGCTCTATTTACAACAGGCCCCTTAGCATTTCTTGCAGCCTTGGTTTGGTTGTAGTGAATTCGTTGAGTTTTTTTTTTTTTGTCTGGAAAGCTTTTTATTTCTCCTTCAATTTTAAACGATAGCCTTGCTGAATAAAGTAGTCTTGGTTGTAGGCTCTTGTTCTGCATTACTTTGAATATTTCTTGCCATTCCCTTCTGGCCTCAAGTGTTTCTGTTGAGAAGTCAGAAGTCATCCTTATGGGGTCTCCTTTGTAGGTGATAGCCTTTTTTTGTCTAGCAGCTTTTAATATTTTCTCTTTATCATTTAGCTTTGGTATTTTAATTATGATGTGTCTTGGTGTAGATTTCTTTGGGGTTTTCTTTAATGGAGTTCTCTGTGCTTCTTGAACTTGTGAGACATTTTCCTGCCTTAATTTAGGGAAGTTTTCAGCTGTGATATGTTTGAACAAAGTCTCTATCCCTTGTTTTTTCTCTTCTTCTTCAGGAACCCCTATGATGTGGATGTTATTTCTCTTCATGTTGTCACAGAGCTCTCTTAGAGTTTCCTCAGACTTTTTGAGTCTCTTTTCTTTTTTCTGCTCTCCTTCTGTGCCTTCATTTATCTTGTCCTCTAACTTGCTGATTCGATTCTCAGCTTCATTCATCCTGCTTTTAATTCCTTCCATTGTGTCCTTCATTTCTGATACTGTATTTGTCATTTCTGACTGATTCTTTTTTATTATTTCAATGTCCTTTTTAATATTTGCTATCTCTTTATTTATGTGTTTGTAACGACCATCTATTGTTGTCCTAACAATCGTTATTTTAAACTCTGCATCTGGTAATTTGGTTATATCTGACTCATTCAGGTCCTTTTCTGGGGATTTCTCTTGATTCATTTGTGTTGCATTTCTCTGCCTTCTTATTTTGTCTGTGTAAAAGAAGGTTTTGGCCACTGGAGTCTACTGGGTGTGGCCTCTGTGTTCCCTAGGTGTGGTCTGTCTGCAGGCCTGTCACCCCCTCTGCTGCTGCTGCCTAGGGTGTTCGGGTATGGGCATTGCTGGTGCCCTAGACAAGTTCTACATGAGAAACACTCTATTAAAAACTGGGGAGAGGGTAACTCTATACTTACAAACCATTGTTGCCATGAATGTCCAAGAAAGGCTCTGGAAGTGTTTCAGATTAAAGAAGGGGAAAGAGACACGATAGCTACATGCAATGTCAGCACCTAGACTAGCATCTAACCAGAGGGAAAATACCCTAAGAACATGATTCTGTGACCTGACACAAATGGATATGGACAGATTAGATAAAAGTATTGTTCCGATGTTAAATTTACTAACCATGCTGATACAGTATGATAACCACACTGTATTGTTCTGTTAGAGAATGTCTGTATTCATAGGCACTACAACTGATGTATTTAGGAGTAAGTGGCCATGATATTTGTAGCTTTCTCTAAAGTGATTCAAGGGAATATGCAGGGAGCGGGAGAGAGTGAGCAAATAATAAAGCAAATAGGCAAATTGTTAGCGATAGGTAAAATCAGGTAAAAGAAAATCAGGTGTTCTTTTACTATTTTTATTCCTGTAACTTTTCTCTAAGCTTGAAGTTATTTCCAAGTAAAAAGTTAAAAAAAAATCAATCTTGCATACCCTGCTTTGGTGCAAGAACATTTATCTCCCTACTGTTCTGTTTTCTGGTTTTGCTTCTGGGGATCATGTTGATGTCTACTTGTTAGAATAGATACCATCAGTAATCTAAAAGAAAAAGCACTTTTATTCTGATAATAAAGCTCTTTCTTTGCAAATGAAATAAAAGATTTTTTTTCCATTGATTTGAGACAGAGGAAAGGAGAGAGAGAGAAGCATCAAATCATTGTTTCACTTTGTTGTTCCATTTAATTGTATACTCATTGATTGCTTCTTATATGTGCTCTGACCAGAGATCAAACCCATGACCTCTGCACACTGGGTCAACACTTTATTTACTGAGCTACCTGGCCAGGGTGCACAGGACATCTTATGTGGAATGTCAAGCTTTGGAAGAGATGAGACAAGTACGGCTCTGATTGTTGGGGGCAGTATTAGTCTACCTCACCTTTCACTCTCAGTGGGCAGCCCTGACATGCCCTCGGAGAATGGAGCTTGACAACCACTGCTCTCAATTATACTGGGCATGGGCCAACTGACCTTGATAACCACTGAATGAGTGACTGTATTGTGATTGGGTGAAAACCTCAGGATTACTTCAGAGCCGTTGACTTGTGTTTTTTGGACATGTCCTAATGGGTTTTTTCAGTGATAAATGACCAGTTCCGTTCCTGCCTCTCCATGAGGTTATTCTCTCCCTGGCCTGTGGTTCACACTGGACAGCTCTTCTGCAACCAGACCCTGTATGTCAAGCCCAGTGTGCGACTGTTTTAAAGAATCGAGTTGTTTCTGAAGAACTGTGCGTAGATAACTCTCATGTAAACAGAATCGTGTTTTCTTGTGGCTGCTTCCCAAGAAATCTCAAAATGGTTGTTTGGGATTCATTTTCAAATGGCTGTGGTGCCTCCCAGATGGGACTCGGGTTTAGTCAACCATCTGCTTCCTTTTCTTCTCTTTCAGGTAGTTGACTCTTGAACACATTTGTTGAAGAGAATCTTGGCATTTAAAGAAATCTTTGGGAAATCCTTTTGTAAAGTGACTTAACACCCACCCTCCCAAGTTAACTGCTTTCAAAATTGGAATCTCCATATATTTATAACTATTTTAAAATTCAAACTCAAGTCAACCAAAATGTACAAGTATTATTTATTCAGCAAGCCTTGGGAGATTGTACATAACAAAATCATTTTGTTTAAGAAAATGTGGCCCAAACAGAAACAGAAACAGACACATAGATACAGAGAACGAACTGACAGTTGCAGAAGAGATGGTGGTTGGGGGCTTGGTGAGAAAAGGTGAAGGGATTCAGAAGTACAAATTGGTAGTTACAAAATAGTCACGGGGATGTAAAGTATAGGGTAGGAAATGCAATCGATATTAGTATAATAACTAAGTATGGTGCCAAGTGGGTGCTTGAAAGATTGGGGGATCCCTTTGTAAATTATGATTGTTTAAGCACTGTGCTGTATACCCAAAACTAATATAAAACATTATTCTTAAAAAGATGTGGCCATCTTAGTGACTTGCCTCAAGTTTCTGTAAGGCTTTTTGCAGGGCCACGACCCTAACTGCTACCTGCCCCATTGTTCTTTTCGTAGGAAGACCTCCCCTCACTCCCTAGGGTAACCTGCTGCAAAGCTGAGAGCAGAGATGGATTTCATCACTTGTAACAATTTCTGTTGATTGGTAGTGACTTCCTAGAGTCCTATGTTGAGAGATTTTGAGGTAGCATCTGGGCTTGATGAGAATGAGTGCCATGATTGATGCATGATGTCTGTTGAGGATACAGAATAAGGAAGTTGTCCAGATGTATGCAACTTATGTGGTGCTCCTGGACTAAAATAACTTTTGGGGGCTCTGGTTGGAAAGAACACATTTCCCCATTGGCCGTGAGCATGGGTCACAGGGGTCCCCAAACTTTTTACACAGGGGGCCAGTTCACTGTCTCTCAGACCGTTGGAGGGCCGCCACATACAGTGCACCTCTCACTGACCACCAATGAAAGAGGTGCCTCTTCCGGAAGTGTGGTGGGGGGCCAGATAAATGGCCTCAGGGGGCCGCATGCAGCCCTCGGGCCGTAGTTTGGGGACGCCTGGTCTATATGATATGCTTTCTTACTAAACAAGGAAGCTTAGCTCTGATCCCAGATTAGACACTGGAGGAATCAGAGAATCCAGACTGAAACTCTGAGGTGTTTTTTCTGTACACATCAGGCCCCCAACACCACAAAGGAAATCCTTAGTGGAGGGTACAGCAAAAAGCAATGTTAAAAATCCCCTGTACTTAGTTTGGATTCAATTGGTTGGCATGTTCATCTTGAAATGTTAGAATTCTAGTCTTTCTTTTTAAGATTTCAGAATGCCGTAATTTCTTTTACTTGGGCAAACTTAGTGATATTTCTTTGTGATTTAAGTGGGCAAGAAAAGTTGACCCTGGCAAAGCCCAACCTCTGTCAGAACTTTCCTCACGCCTGAGGCGTAGGAAGCAGAACAGAATGTAGAGAGAGCTTATCTGTGACTCTACGCCCGATCCTCACGGATGGCCTGAGAATGCTCTCCCTTTGAACCCCACGGCATTTTGTACCTCTTTTAGGTGAATTCTGTAGTGCTGCTTGACTGCCTTCCACTGAGATCCCTCTCAGCCGTGCCTTCCCCATTAGATGATAAGAACCTCCCAATAAAGCTTTAATCAGTAAGTGTTTTTGAAGGCCAAGGATTATGTCTTGCTTTATCTTTTCTCGCAGTTCCAGATAATGTTGCAAACCATCTAAGACCCCAGTAGACGTGTGCAAAGGGCATTGTATCAAACAGATGTGTTCTTGGAACTATTTTGCAAGGTGAGAATTACAAAGGGCTGGTTGAGCAACACGAATCCAGGCAATTCATGATAGAACTGTGCCTTCCCCACCCCGCCACGCCTTTCCTCCCTTCCCCAGGGGTCTATGTTTGAGTTCCTTTTGGAAATCTGCACAGACAACTTCCTGAAGCCGAACAGTTGGAGGCGTTCTTGCCGGGAGGCCGGGTATTAAAGGCAGCCTTCAGAAGGACTCAATGTGTGTTTTATTCACAAACAACCCTGAATAAGGAAGACTTTGTGTGAATGCTGTCACATTTCCCAGTAACACGCGCTTGAATTAGCCAGTGTGACCCTTCCTCCCTAAAGCAGAAAACAGCTCCCATTTATGTGCTCCTTTCAGGCCCTGTTGACACCAACGCTAGCCTGTGTGTGTTCTAACTTTGGGGCCAAAAATTCATGAGCACGGAGGCAAAAATACCTTCATCGAAAGAAGCTGTGGTGAGAGGGGGTCCCAAATAGCAGAATAGCTGCATGGAAATGGGAACGAGAGCTTCAAGCAGCCCTGTCCAGGGTGGAGGAGGGCCCACCTTCCTGTTTCAACACCCGTCTAAAACGGCTCTTTCCCTCCTCCCTTCCTCCTTCACCCTGCCCCCTTCGCCAAGGAGTCTGTGAAGGTCTTTCCATTTATAAGTTGAAATTAGAAAGAAAAAAAGAATGTGACCTACACTTTATTTCTTTGGTGAAAAAAAAAATTGGAATTAAAATTTGAGTTTCAGGGAATTTTGATGTGATTCTTCCTAAACATACTGTCCTGATGTTAGTCGATCCAGGTGGGTTGGCTTTAACATGACCATGGTTTGAGATATTTTGAAGAGTCAAGAGAATAATTTTATTGTTTATGGAAGATGTAAAAAACCCAAAAAAAGCCCTAAGGGATTTAATCATTTTTACTCTGGATAACTGAATGGCAATAACCAACAGGACCCCGAATCCTGATGGGTAATTTAGAACTCATGTTCCTAACCACAGTCATGGGCCGCCCGTGTGACGCTGGTCGATCACGTGGCCTAGGTGTGCAGCCGGCTGTACCATCCAGCAAGTTGGTGTAAACACACTTGATGATGTTCGCACCATGATAAAAATCGCCTAACGATGTGTTGCTTAGAACTTACCCTGTCATTAAGCGGTGCGTGATTGTATTCCTGTCACACCCCTGCCGGTCCCCCCAAACCCATCTCCAGTCTGCGATCCTGTCACCAGGCTTCAAAGGCTTACACATGGCTGTGGCCTTTGCCACCTCAGGGTCACTCGGAGAGCTGTCCCCTCCCTGAGGGTAGCTCCCTCCCGCCCGCCTGCAGGCACAAGGCCGGCCTCCAGCTTCCATCTCCCTTCCTCAGACAGCCTTCCCCAGCCACCCAAATAGAGGGTGATCGATAATACAAACCTTCTCATTCTTCACTTTAGCCTCCTTGTTATTTCCGTCAAAGTTTTCACCAGGAGTTATCATCACTTTGCTAGTTTGCTAGTATTTGGTTTCCCTGAGGTGGAACCTCTTTGAAGGTGGGGGCTCTGCTTTACAAGGGTTCCCAGTCACAACTATTTATTGAATAAACAGGCTTGTGAACTGTAGGAAGTCCCCATGTGGGGCTGGCAGGAACAACACACACACACACACACACACACACACACGGGGCCATCTGCCCACGGGAGCCAGGCTGCGTGGAGAGAGGCTTGTCAACAGCCTGGGTCCCTGCGCTGGCCCGGCCCGGCGCGGGGTGCCCCTGGAGGAAGGGCAAGAAAAGCCAAGCGCCTCTGGATTCTGGGTGCGCTCTCGCTATTTTAGTGGCGAGGTGGTGGGAGTCAGCCCAGGCGTGGACTTGAGACTCCGTCCTTTCTGGCAAAAGGTGGGGACTTGGGCCATAATTACTACTTTTAATATTAGGAATACAGCTTGGAGTTTTTCCTGGAAGAATGTGGTCGTTTAATAGCAGACGTTCGGTAAGCTGTGCACACCTACCTTCTCAGCCAGGCGTGGCGCTGGTCCTGCGGCGCGGGAGGAAGGGAACAGCCACTCACTGGCCCTCGGGGAGACCCACGTGGGAACAGTTATAACACAGTGACAAGTGCTGCTACTGAGGCTCGCGGGGAGGGCGGAGCAGCTTGGTGGCGGGAGTGTGGGCGGGAGACTTTCCAGAAGCGTCCACTCGGCAGGCTGTCTCCTTGCTAGTTTCCTAAAGGAGGATTTGGTGACCTCTGCTGGGAGATGGGGCTGCCAGCCTAAACCGAGCCGAGGGAGAGGGGACCCGTGCACACAGCTCAGAAGGCTTTCCACAGGGAAACATAGACTTGACAAGAGAAAGCTTGAAGGAGATGTGATAAAAGGTGAACGGATTTGGACCAATAGCACCTGGAAGATACTTTATGAGCCAGGCCAGAGAGTGGAAAAGGCTGGAAGGGTAGGTAGGGATGGGGAAACGAGAGGAGGGAGTAGCTCACTCGACGGGTGATGGAAATGGAGACCCCGCTAAGTGGGTTCAGTTGGGTGAGGATTTGGACTTGTAAGAGTTTATTCTCAGGAACCAATCAGTTACACACGCACAGATATCTTCCCCTTCATCGATGCTACACACGAGCGTAGCTGAACGCTGGCATGGATGAAATAATTTATGGTATACCCAGGGTATGATTGGGCCATTAAAAACGATGGTGTCCTTTTATTTATATTGGGATAAAAAGACATTTGAGAGATACTATAAAGTAAAAAAAGCAGATTATGAAATAATACTAAAAACATATGAAGGTCTACAAGTAAATACAATGGCGACAGTGTGTTGGGGGATTATGAACAGTTATTTATATTTTGCTTTATATTTTTATGTGTTTCTTTTTTTCTACCCCCAAATAAGCAGACATTGCATTTGCAACCAGAAAATCAGGAAAGTTGCTTCCGTTCTGAAAGGAAAACTCCACAGGGTTTATTTTATTTTATTTTGTACAGAGATGATTAGGGCTAGCATCTCAATTGAGGTAATAATTTTCCAAGGGGGTTCGCCATTAGGCAGGGGCCTCTGGATCTTGTGGGGTTTTTTTATTTTTTATTTTTTTTATTTATTTTTTATTTTTTACAGAGACAGAGAGGGATAGACAGGGACAGACAGACAGGAACGGAGAGAGATGAGAAGCATCAATCATCAGTTTTTCATTGTGACACAGTTGTTCATTGATTGCTTTCTCATATGTGCCTTGACCGCGGGCTTTCAGCAGAACGAGTAACCCCTGGCTCGAGCCAGCAACCTTGGGTCCAAGCTGGTGAGCTTTTTGCTCAAACCAGATGAGCCTGTGCTCAAGCTGGAGACCTCGGGGTCTCGAACCTGGGTCTTCCGCATCCCAGTCCAACGCTCTATCCACTGCGCCACCGCCTGGACAGGCGATCTTGTGGTTTTGACTCTGGTTGGAGAGATGAAACCTCCTTCTGGTTTGTTCCCCGATACTGACCTACAGATGGGGTGGCTCCGCTTTAATGGTCTAGAATAGGTCTGGAAAGAGGATACACCTTCCTATGCTCCCTGAGCTGGTGGCTACCCATGCTGGCTGCAAGTTAGAATCACTAGGGGAGCTGAAAGTAATACCTGTGCTCGGGCCCCACCCCTCAGACCAATGAAAGCCAGATTTCTAGGGTTGAGGCTCAGGTTAAGGGCCAAGGTGATGCTATTCTGAAGTCAGGGGTGACTATCTCCTGATTAGGGGATGAAGAATGGAAAACCAACAGCGTCATAAATTTGGTCCATTGTTCTTAAGGCAGGCCAGACCTGTGTGTTAATCTTCATAAAAGGATTCTTACTCAAATACTTCCATCGCTCTCTCTAGGAAAGTCTTAAAGCACACGAGCAAATCAAGGCTCAGAGAAGTCCCGCAGCAAAGAAATCTAATTTGTTTCCCTTGGTGTTTCCCGTTGTATTCACTACAGAAATCTTTGTCTCTGGTAATCCTTTATCTTGGGTCGCAGAGGGCTTCTTGCATGCCATGTAGTTTGGTCACCCTTGGGGACACTTGTCCACCGTGACCCTAGGACACTGGTAAGACCCAAGTGGATTCCTGGTTGTATAGCTGTGTAGGTGAGTGTGGAGCTCCCATTCTGGAGCTTTGGAACGTGCCTGTTGCTCACTAGAGCCCCTGACCTGGACAGTGGGGCCCCCTGACCTGGGACATGGGGTCGGGACACCCTGGCCACAGGGTCTGGAGTACGCAGGAGGACGGTGAGGTCAGTGGGGTTATCGAGCACGTTTTCCCAAATTCTGAAGCTGGGCAGGTGTCCAAAAGGGCCTTAAAATCCAGACTTTCTGCTTCTCAGTCAGAAACACCCTCATTTCCGCCCACCAAGTTAAGGACATACCTTAGGCATTTTATGATCTTTGAATAAAGGAGCACTGCCATGATTAATGGGAATTTCTGGCCTCTTTATCCCATTTTGTGTTCCTGTCTCCATCTGCTAAGAAGACACCCAAAGCTCTAAATATCACTGTGTTGTAAGAAATGTTTAGAATTGAAGCATGGGTTTGACACAATTAAAAGCTTCCAGAAGGCTGTTATGGCTTCAATTATTTACTTAGCGATAGCAAGCTATTTACATTTCATTACGGACTGGAGAATAGGGAGATAAGAACAAAATATGGTCAGGCTGACTACGACCTGTAAAACCTCTGCTCCTTGGTTTATAAAAAGATAGCAGAAGCGGAACATTCTGACTCAAGGATCGTTCTGTTAAACTGTGCGTTCTTTTACACGGAATTGTTTCTTAATCTCTTTGTGGGCTGCTAATGGGCCATTTATAGGGCATTCCAAGGCAAAGTGAATCTGGACCGAATAGGGCTGCCGGTTAGGGGAGGGGGTCCCCCTGTGTTGAAGGTGGTTGGACAATGACTCGTCACTCCCCAATTTGAGTGAAATGAGGTTTACAGCTCTTAAGTCATAAATGTCCCCCATCTCCAAGGCAATGAAAGAGCAGACTTGACTCCTTTATTTTCCTCAGTCCCTTTTATGTCCATCACTTCAGTTGTTGAAATGCTTCCTGCTCTTGCCCCAGTCCCCTGTCAAAGCTATTCTCTATAGCAACGTAAACTATAACATTTCCAAAGACACAACTTTTCCTTTTGTTCTTATAGCTGGTAGGAAGGGCTGGAGGGTATGGCGGGGTGGAGGACCTGGCCCAGGGCAGTGTCAAAGGGGTCACTTAGCCGATATATATACATGCGCGCGTGCACACACATGCATTTTAAAGTGAGGAATAATTTACATATAATAAAATTTACCCCCCCTTTTTTTTTTCCTGAAGCTGGAAACAGGGAGGCAGTCAGACAGACTCCTGCATGTGCCTGACCGGCACCTCCCCCCACCAGGGGGCGATGCTCTGCCCATTCAGGGTGTCGCTCTCTCGCAACCAGAGCCACTCTAGCGCCTGGGACAGAGGCGAAGGAGCCATCCCCAGCGCCCGGGCCATCTTTTGCTCCAATGAAGCCTCAGCTGCGGGAGGGGAAGAGAGAGACAGAGAGGAAGGAGAGGGGGAGGGGTGGAGAAGCAGATGGGTGCCTCTCCTGTGTGCCCTGGCTGGGAATTGAACCCGGGACTTCCGCACGCCAGGCTGACGCTCTACCACTGAGCCAACCGGCCAGGGCAAAATTCACCCTTTTTAATTACACAATTTTATGAATTTTGTAAAATGAATACAGTTATGTAATTACCACCAAAATGAACATTCATGGTGGTGAGAAAAAGGTTTACAGTTGTTTTTGTTTGTTTGTTTGTTTTTTACAGAGAGAGAGAGAGTCAGAGAGAGGGATAGATAGGGACAGACAGACAGGAATGGAGAGAGATGAGAAGCATCAATCATCAGTTTTTCGTTGCGACACCTAAGTTGTTCATTGATTGCTTTCTCATATGTGCCTTGACCTTTGGCCTTCAGCAGACCGAGTAACCCCTTGCTCGAGCCAGCGACCTTGGGTACAAAGTGGTGAGCTTTTGCTCAAACCAGATGAGCCCGCGCTCAAACTGGCGATCTCGGGGTCTTGAACCTGGGTCCTCTGCATCCCAGTCTGACGCTCTATCCCTTGCGCCACCGCCTGGTCAGGCTACAGTTGTTCATGTAGGAAAATAATACCTAAATAACAATACAAGAATAAACTCTGTGTTTCACGTACTCATAACTGTAAACCTCCTTTTGCCCACCCCTGTGTGACAGTCCCGTCACTTCAACATGGTCCCTTGTGCCTCTTTGGTGTTAATTCCTTCTTTCCACCTTGAGTCCCCGGCACCCACTGCATAGTTGCTCAACCTCCCTAGCTCTGCCTCTTGTGGGAAGTTCTCTACGTGGGATCACACAGTAGGCAGCCTTCTGAATCTGGCTGTCACCTAGTGTGATGCATGTGCGCTTCACCCATGTTGTCACCTGTCAGTTGTTGCTGAGCAGTGTTTCAGTGAGTCGGGTCAGATTCCAGTTTGTTCCTCTAGTCACCAGGTCGAGGATATCGTAGTGTTCCCAGTTCTTGGCAATTATGAATAAAGCTGCTGTAAACATTCACAGATAGGGTCGGTGTGGATGCGTTTTCCATTTCTCTTGAATCAATACCTAGGACTGGTATTTTTGGGTCCTATGGTAAGCTGAGGTATGACTTAATAAGAATGTTATTTTGAACTTCGTCAGAACTTTATATATTTAACTTTATAAATATGCTTTTGGTTTTAATTTGTTTTAAACTTAGAGTATCACGCTGAGGTAATCTTTTGGGGATTATTTTTTTTCACTTAGTTTCATGTTGTTAAGATTTATCCACATTGTGACATCTGGCTGTGCATATAATAATAGTCTAGCAGTTTATACATCCCCTCACCAACTGGTGGGTATTTGGCTGTTTCCAGTTTTTTTTTATTGTTTTGTTTTATTACTGGGCATTCTTGTCTGTGTCTCTTGTATTAGTTATCTACTGCTGTGTAACAATATTACCTGAAGTTTAGTGCCTTAAGATAGCACACATTGCTGGTCTCGCAGTATCTGTGGGTTGAGAGTCTAGGTATGGCCCAGCTGGGTCGGCTGCTGCAAGTCCTCAGAAGACTGCCGTCTAGGGCTGTGTGCTAACTGCAGAGCTGGACTGGGGACGGGTTCGCTTTCAAGCTCATGTGGCTGCTGGCAGGACTCAGGTCCTTGCACGTGGTTGCACTGCGAGCCTCAGTTTTTCGCTGGGTCTCAGCCAGAGGTCACCCTGCCTTCCTCCCCACCATGGCTGCTCTGTCAAAGCCAGCGAGGAGGTCTGCTTCTAATGACAAACATTACAATCTTATAGAACATAATCACACTTGCCATATTCTATTGGTTGGAAGCACACAGGGGTCCTGCCCATACTCAAGGGAGGACATGTGTCAAGGACATGAATACCTGGCAGCTGGGATGGTGGGGACCGCGTTAGAGTCTGTCCACTTCACTTGTTGCACATGTGCTCAGTTTCCCCTTGGGATGGTACCTCGGGATGGAATTCATAAATCCTAGGGAGTTTTCTCTATTTCTCATAAGGCTCTTTACTTAAAAACTATCTTTTTTTTCAAATGAATATATCTGAGTCAGCTTTCTTGTGGTTAATATTTGCTTAATATACTTTTTCCATTCTTTTGTCTTCAACCTCTGCATATCTTTATGCTTGAAGTATGTCTTTTGTAAACAGCACATTCCAGAATTAAAAAGAATAAATGAGTGTGTCGGCTTTTAACTGGTGAGCTCAGTCCATCTACCTTTGTTGTAATAAATGACACACATGGACCTATTTTTGTCATCTTAAGTTTTTAGTTTGTGTCACTTTTACAATGCTTTCATCTCCTTTTATTTTGAATGATACATTTCTATCTCCCTAATTTTGCCTAAGGTGAAAATTTAGGACTCCCTGCCCTCTCCTCCATTCACCCCTGTCATGTTGATATAACCTCGTCTTTTAAATCTGGATTGTAAATGATGTTGTTCTTTGGACTTAGCTTGCCTTTTCTTTCTTAAATGTATCAAATATGTTTATCAAGGTATTTGATCATTCTTATTCCACAACTTTCTTTCAGAATCTCCTAGATTTTTCTTTCCCATAGTACTTCAAGCAAATTTCTGATGCAGATCTTTCCACAGCATCTTATATGCTTGAGAATATTTTTATTTGGCTATAATATTTGAATGACAGTTTGCTTGAATATAAAAATATTAGGTTTGAAGTTCTATCTCTCTCACTTCTGTGAAAACATTATTCCATCTTTGTTCTGAGTCTAATATTGCTGATGTCAATCTAATTCTTGTTTTTTAGTGGTTTTGGTCTGATCTATGATAGCTTTCAGAATTCTTACATTTTTATGATAGCTTTTAAAATACTTAAATTTTATTATATTATATTATATCTAGGTGTGTGTTTTCCTGATTATATATGTATGTATATATATGTCCTGATTATGTATATATAATATATAAATGCAGAAAAATTGATCTTCATTATGTTCTCAAATATTTCTTCCTCTCCATTTTTATCTTTATTTTAATGGAGCTTCTATGATCTAGATGTCAGTATCTCTATATCTATCTTCCTTATTTCTAAGCTTTTCTTTTATATTGTCTGTTTGTTCATCTTTTTCTTTCTTCTGAAATATTTCTCTTTTTTAAAAACTTTTTTAAAAATTCACTTTAGAGAGGGGTAGGGGAGAAAGAGAATGAGAAAGACAGAGAGAGAGAGAGAGCAAGAAGGAGGAAGAAGGAGGAGGAGCAGGAAGCATCAACTCCCGTAGGTACCTTGACCGGACAAGCCTGGGGTTTTGAACCGGCGACCTCAGCTTTCCAGGTCAATGCCTCATCCACTGTGCCGCCACAGGTCAGGCTGGGATATTTCTTTAATTGGGTCTCCCAATTCACTAATTTGTTCTTCAGTAGTATCAGTTTTGCTCTTTCTTGTTATATTTGTTTGATTCTTTTTATGTTTTCTTATTATTAATTCCTTCCTATATCTTTTTATATATTTATCAGGCTGATTAAAAATAATTGATTCATATGTTTTGATATTTCTGCTTCTATTGGAATCTGCAATCCAGGAGGTTATTTTCATTTTGAAATAGCTGTGCTCCTCAAACATCTTGTTGTTTTGTTTTGTGTGCTATTTTCCCCCAGGGCACGGGCTACTCAATCAGGCAGTGCATATGGGGAAAGGCAGACCCTGGCTGAACCCAGGGGAGAGTGGTAGATGAACTCCAGGCTAAAGCTCTGACACCAGGGAATGGCATTCAATTGCTCCTGACCCCACAAAACAACCCTTCAGATCAGTCTTTGCTCTGTGTTTCCCAGAGTGAAGTAGATTCACAAGATACTCAGAATTCAGTGGTTCTACTGCTTGGTGGCACATTGAAATCACTTGGGAAGTTTTTAGAAGTCCTAACCCTAATCCCTACACCATGCTCTGGAGCAGGAGTAGTCAACCTTTTTATACCTACTGCCCACTTTTTTTTTTTTTTGTATTTTTCCGAAATTGGAAACGGGGAGGCAGTCAGACAGATTCCCACATGCGCTCGACCGGGATCCACCCGGCATGCCCACCAGGGAGTGATGCTCTGCCCATCTTGAGGCGTTGCTCTACCACAATCAGAGCCATTCTAGTGCCTGAGGCAGAGGCCACAGAGCCATCCTCAGCGCCTGGGCAAACTTTGCTCCAATGGAGCCTTGGCTGCGGGAGGGGAAGAGAGAGACAGAGAGGAAGGAGGGGGGGGTGGAGAAGCAGATGGGCGCTTCTCCTGTGTGCCCTGGCCGGGAATCGAACCCAGAACTCCTGCACGCCAGGCCGACGCTCTACCTCTGAGCCAACTGGCCAGGGCCTGCCCACTTTTGTATCTCTGTTAGCAGTAAAATTTTCTAACCAACCACCAGTTCCATAGTAATGGTGATTTATAAAGTAGGGAAGTAACTTTACTTTATAAAATTTATAAAGCAGAGTTACAGCAAGTTAAAGCATATCATAATAATTACTTACCAAGTACTTTATGTAGGATTTTCGCTAAGTTTGGCAGTATAAATCTTTATAAAACAACTTACTCTAGTTAAATCTATCTTTTTATTTATACTTTGGTTGCTCTGCTACTGCCCACCATGAAAGCTAGAACGCCCACTAGTGGGCGGTAGGGACCAGGTTGACTACCACTGCTCTAGAGCAATTGCATTGCAGTTCCTAGAGATGGAGTTTAAAAGCAGCAGTCCTTTGTCTGACTGGTGATGGTGGCACAGTGAAGAAGGCATTGACCTGGGACGCTGAGGTACCAGGTTCAAACCCTGGGATTGCTAGCTTGAGTGCCCAGGGTTGCCAGCTCTTGAGACATGATCCCATGGTTGCTGGCTTGAAGCTCAAGGTCTCTGGCTTGAGCAAGGGGTCCTTGCCTTTGCTGGAGTCCCTCAACCCCTGGGTCAAGGCACATATGAGAAACAATCAATGAACAAATAAAGTGATGCAACTACAAGTTGATGCTTCTCATCTCTCCCCCTTCCTGTTTCTCTCTCTCTCTCAAAACTAACTAACTAACTAACTAACTAACTAACTAACTAACTAACTAACGCAGTGCTCTGAAAGCTTCCCAGGAGATTTTGAGACCCTTCATTAAGACTAGCTTGTGAGTCTCTGGCCCTAGCAGTTTAAAGGAGAAGGGGTGTGAAAACAACTTCCAGAGGTCAGTTGGTTCCCTGAGTCTTCTGTTTCTTTCTTTTTCTTTTTCTTTTTTTTTTTTTTTTACAGAGACAGAGAGAGAGTCAGAGAGAGGGATAGATAAAGACAGACAGACAGGAACACAGAGAGATGAGAAGCATCAATCATTAGTTTTTTGTTGCGACACCTTAGTTGTTCATTGATTGCTTTCTCATATGTGCCTTGATCGTGGGGCTACAGCAGACTGAGTAACCCCTTGCTCGAGCCAGCGACCTTGGGTCCAAGCTGGTGAGTTTTGCTCAAACCAGATGAGCCTGCGCTCAAGCTGGCGACCTCGGGGTCTTGAACCTGGGTCCTCCGCATCCTAGTCCGACGCTCTATCCACTGCGCCACCGCCGGGTCAGGCATCTTCTGTTTCTTCTGAGGACACCTGCCCCAGTTCTCTATGTCTTGGCAGAAGGGGTGCAGGCACTGTTTGCCACAAGGTGATGGGGGGAGGGGTGGGGAAAGCAGAAGCAAAATTTTTTCAATTCTTCTATTTTATATTCCCATGACCCTGCTGAGCCATGTCCTGTCCCAGGACAATGCCACCACAAACACGCGGGTAAAACAACCCCAGTAGACTTAGTAGCTAGTCACAATGTTTCCTTCCTGTACTTTTCTAGTTCCTGTGGGGTGGATGGGGATGGGGAGTGGGAGTGGGGGTCCAGCAGTCATGCTTGTTCAGCATCTTGGCCTGCACTGGAGCGACTCGGGGTGTGATCCGTGGACCGGAGTGTGACATCACCTGGGAGCTTGTCAGAAATGCAGACTCCCAGGTCCCATCCTGGACCTACAGATTCAGAATCTGTATCTGAACAAGATCCCTGAGTAATTACCGCACATTCTGAAGTTTGAGAAGCACTGCTTGACACAGCGTAGAAGCGGAAGAAGTACATTTAAATGGAATCAGGCACTTTTTTGACCAAGTGCCTTACACTTTCGGTTATGTTGTGCCTATAATATGTTATTTTGGTTCTTTGATTTGAATTTTCTCTGCCCTAGGCCAGAATTCAACAATGTTTGATTTGCCTTCAATGCAGAATGATTTTTAAAATAGAATTCTCAGTTTAAGAAAAACAACGCTCTAGTAGCACCATCTACCTCTAGGTTGTAGCACTCATCTGTGGTAATTTTATATTCACTGGTGTGAACAGTTGGTTGATGCCCGGCTCTTGCATGCTATTGTAAGCTCGAGGAGGACTAGGAAGGTTGCCGACTTTATTAGCATTGCCTCCCTAATGCCCAGCACAATATGTGGCATAGAGCTGGTGCTTAACAAATATTAATTAAATGAGAGAAGTGACCTGAACACTGGTAGAGAGCTATTTAATTGATGGTTGCCCATTGAATTTTCATATTCATGATTACACTGTAAAGTATTCTTTTGTTAAGAAATATATAGTTTTGGAAATATGTTTCTTTCATTATTATTGTTTATTGTCATTAATATTAAATCCAACTACTTGAATTTAGTTTTAGTCTTGTTTTAAAAAGACTTGAATGCACACTGGCATTCAAAGAAATGTTGACATTTAGCATTTACTCATTTCTTAATTAAATGTCTACATTGTTTTTTCATGAAACAAAACAAAAAATGTTGCCTTCAAGGGATTTCACATCTCCTTGGTGTTCTT